>NW_026690857.1:0-305407 GCF_020826845.1 Diceros bicornis minor | reverse complement strand
ATTAACCTGAAGTAGATTGTGATAAATTAGGACACATATTTTAATCCCAAGAGCAACTACTAAAAAAACAAACAAAATATAGTAAAACACCAAACAAAGGAATTTAAAAAGTCCGCTAGAAAAATAACTATTAACCACAAAAGAGGGCCTCAAAGGAAGAGCAGAGAGAAAAAAATGACATAAAGAAACAGAGCAAAATGGCAGATGTGATCCGACCACATCCGTAACTACATTCAAAGGACATGGATTGAGCAATGTCGGTGAAAATAGTGGAGCAACAAAAACACTGGGAAACTGTCAGAATCCACTTTTCAAAACTCTGACAAAGAACCAAAGACTTCAAGCAATCTGGGGGATGTTTACTCCAGGAAAGCAGCTGACTCTCAGTCAGAACAGCAAGCTTGGTCGCATTTTAATCTGACCTATTCCCATCCACCTCTCCTCAGCTCTGCAGGAGCCCTCAACACAAACAGCTCACAATTTCAGTGGAAATCAGCAATCTGGCAGCCATGGGGGGAGGCAGAAAAGGATTGGAACAACTGCAAAGCCCCACTCCCAGAGAACTCGCGTTTCATCTGTCTGGTAGTGCCCTGCAAGACCCCATTAACAAGGCTCTATTTTTCTGACCTGATGCAGATATCACCCAAAACAAACAGCCTTTCCTCCTGGAGTGTCTGTTGAAAACAATGAGAGGCTAATAACGAACATTAAAGCTGCCTGGGTGGTGCATAATAGTAGGAGCAAACAATATAGATTAACCCAGAAACTATCAACCAACTTGACCTGACATCTCTAGAACACTGCACCCAAACAACAGCAGAATACACATCCTTTTAGAACACACAGGGAACATTCTCCAGGATAGACCATATTCTAGGCGAAAAAGAAAGTCTCAATACATTTAAAAGGACTGAAATTAAAGTATGTTCTCTAACCACAACAGAATGAAATTGGAAATCCACAAATAAAGAAATTAGGAAAACCATCAATATTTGGAAAGTAAACACTTCTAAATGACTCCAGGGTCAAAGAAGAAATTCCAAAGAAAACTGAAAACTACTTGAAGGTAAATGAAGACAGAAGAAATACAACATATCCGAATTTATGGGCTGTAGCTAAATAGTGCCTAGAGACAAAATTATAATTTTAGCTTTAAACTTTAGTTTAAAGCTTGTAATGTAGCTTTCAATACCTACATGACAAAAGAAAAAAGACCTCGACAATAGCCAAACCTTCCACCTTAAGAAACTAGAAAGAGCAAACTAAACCGAAAGCAAGCAAAGAAGGGAAATACTAAAAATACAACTAGAAATCAATCAAACAGAAAACAGAAAATCAATAGTGAAAATCAATTCAACAAAAATTTGGCTCTCTCGAAACATTAATAAAGTTGACAATTCTTTAGCTAGACTGACAAAGGACAAAAGAGAAAATACAAATTACCAAAATCGGGAACTAAAGAAAGAAGATTACTACCAACGTACAGAACTGTGGGAGATCAGAAGTGAATACTAGAAACAACTTTATGCCAACAAATTAGATAACTAACAAGAAAAAACACATTCCTAGGAAGACACAAATTACCCAAGCTGACTCAAGAAGAAATCGAAAATTTTAATGTGCCTATAACAAGCTTAAAAAAATTAAATTAGTAATAAAACAAGCTCTTCTTACCAAGGAAAGTCCAGACCCAGATAACTTACTTCACTGGTAAATTAACCCAACATTTACCTAAGGAATAACACCAATTCTTCACAAACTTTTCCAGAAACTCATTCTATGAGGCCAGGAATATCCTGATACCAAAACCAGTCAAAGACATCACAAGAAAAAAATCCTCAATAAGATGTTAGCATTACCAACCCAGTGGAAAAAGGATTATTGTCCAAGAACAAGAGGAATTTCTCCCAGGAATGCAAGCTGGTTTAACATCCAGCAATCAACTAACGTAATATATCCTACTCACAGAATAAAGGACAAACATCACATGATCACCTCAACAGATATACAAAAAGCATTTGACAGAATCTAGTCCCTATTCAGGATTTTAAAAAAGAAAAGAAACTCCGCATAAGGTAGGACAAGAAGGGAACTTCCTCAACTTGAGGAAAGACATCTGTGAAAACCTTACAGCTCGCATCACCCGCAATGGTCTAAGACTGTATGCTGTCTCCCTAAGATCAGGAACAGAACACGGACAACACTTCAATTCAACACTGTACTGAAGGCTCTACCCAGTGCAATTAGGCAAGAGAAAGAAACAAAGCCATGCAAATTGGAAATGAAGACGTGAAACTGTCTTGATTCACAGACAACCAGACAACACCATCCTGTATGTAGAAAATCCTAAGGAATACACAACAACATATAAAACTAATATACAAGTTCAGCAAAGTCAAAAGATAGAAGGTCAATGTACAAAAACCAAAGGTATTTCTATATACTAGCAAGGAAAGCTCCAAGAATTAAGTTGAGAATACAATTCTATTCAAAATACCATCAAAAAGGATAAAATGCTTAGGAATAACTGTAACAAAAGAAATGCAAGAGTTGTATACTGAAAACTACAAAACATACTTGAGAGAAATTAAAGACCTACTTAAATGAGAGATTCTACGTTCATGGATTGGAAGACAAAAGAATGTTAGAGGGCATTTGTGCCCAAATCAATCTACAAATTCAACATAATCCCTACCAAAATCCCAGCAAGTACTTCTGCAAAAACTGACAAGCTAATCCTAACATTTATGTGGAAAATCAAAAGACTCAGAATAGACAAAACAATTTTTAAAAACAAGAACAAGCTGGAGGACTTACATTTCCCAATTTCAAAATTTATTATAAAGCTACAGTAATCAAAAGAGCATAATTTTAGCATACGGTTAGACATATAGATCAACGGAACAGAACTGACAGTTCAGAAATAAACCCTGACTGTTTACAGGCAACTGACTTGGACAAAGGTGCCAAACAATTCAATAAGGAAAGGATAGTCTTTCAACTAATGATCCTAGGACAATGGGATATCCACATGGAAAAAGGCCCCTACCCCACACCATACACAAATACCAGGTCAAATGGCTGGCTCATAGACCTAAACAGAAGAACTAAAACTATGACGCTCCTACAAGAAAATATAGGAAAACTATCTTTGTGATCTTGGGTTAGGCAAAGACTTCTTACACATACCAAAAACACAATCCACAGCAGAAAAACTGATCAACTGAATTTCATTAAAATTTAAATATTTGTCTCTTCAAAGGACACTTAAGAAAATCAAAAGAAAAGCCGTGGGCTGGCAGAAAATATCCGCACATATCATGTATATGATAAAGGACCTCTATCCAGCACACATAAATAACTCTTACAACTCAATATTAAGGAAAAAACAACGCAACTTGTCATTCCTCTGGAGCTTCAATGCCCCGTTTCTCTTGATCTCCCCTTTTCAGTTCAAGATCACTTGTTACCCTTGACAGACAAGTCAGAAGCCACACTGGTCCAATCTGCTGCTTTTTCATCCCGCATCGAGATTCCCACAAGCATCCCCAACAAGAACCTATCCCAAGCACCTCGTTTTGCTCTTCTGACTGTTGGCTCCAAGAGAAGCTGCCGCAGGTCGCCCTCTGCTGCCATCTTTTCAAACCTGAGTCAAGGCAGACGCCTCCTGTGCAAACACCCTAGTGTGTGCGGACCTCCGCTCCTCCTCGCTCATCCCTGTACCTGCTCCAGTTAACGCTTCCTTTCCCTCTGGCCCACCGACTCCAGCCGGCCCGCAAGGTCCCAGAGCTTTTGCAGCCGTCTGTCCTAACATCAGAACTTCCGGGGCCAACCGCCCGAGTGCTGATCCCACTGTACCTCCCCCTACCAGCTGTGGGGTCTGGGGCCTGTCCTTTGACCTGTCTGAGCCTCCCTCTGCTCCCTGATATGTGGGGACAACCCCGACCCGCCGGGGAGGTGTGGCTCCCACGGGCCGCCACAACCCCGCCGTTTCCGCGCCTCCATCAAGGCAGGCAGCGCCCCTGTCGCCTCCCCCTCCTGTGCCTGTGGCCGCTCGAGGGGTGCCCTCCCGGAGTCTCACCCTCCAGCGTGGCAGCTTCTCAAGAGGCCGAGGGCACGGGGAGGAGCAGCGGCGGCAGTGGCCGGAACGCGCCGAGGGAGGGGCCGCCCGCTCCTTCCGCTCCAGCTCCAGGAGGGATGGCAGCGGCTCGACCCGGCGGCGCGGACGCGAGCTGGCGCGGGGCTCCGCCCGGAGCTGGGCAGCACGAAGGGGGGGCGCCCTGCGCCCCGAAAAGCTGCAGCCCCCCACGAGGATGTGGTCGGCGCCGGCCGCGCGCTCGCCAACCTACAGGCCCACAGGCGCGCCCCCGGCCTCCGCCGCCTCCTGCCGACTCGGTGAGCACACGGCCGCCGTTCAGAGCCCTCGCCCCGCCCCCGGGGCAGCCCAGCCGGCGCCCCAGCCGGGCCCTCGCCGCCGGCGCCATCGCAGCTTCACCCCTCCAGGCCACCCAGCGAGGCCAATTTGTGTGACCCTTGACCCCACGCCCTGGCGAATGCGCCCGCCTCCAGGTTTCCTATTGGCTGAAGGCAGAGGTGCTGAGGGACCCCAGTGGCGCATCCAGGGGGGCTGGGCTGGGCGGAGCCGGGGACCTGCGATCCTCAGGGTGGTGGATGGGGCCCAGGTCCTGGCCCTGCCACCTGGTGCGCGACCTTCCTCTGAGCTCCAGCTCCGCCTGAGCGCCGTCCCCTTCCCGCGGAGCACACGTTTCCCGAGCATCTGCCCGGCTCCTCAGGGCGCAGGGCGCTTTCCTGTCGCCAGGTCCTTTGCTTCTTGGCATCAGCCTGGGAAACGCTGGAGGGGTGGCGCCCTCCGCGCATCTCCAGGTAAGTCCTTCCCCTGCCCTGTGTAGTCCCTTTGCCACTGTCCGTTGTCATCTCTTCCCTGGCCTTGTCGTGGGCGTTCCCCACCCTCATCAGCTACTAGGCAACTCAGTCCCTGCTCCAGCCACAGTGAGCTAGAGGGTAGCTCTTCCTATTGGCATTCGCTGCCAAAACCCCTGCAGGCATTCCCCACTGTCTTCCACAGTGCATCCTCCTCCCCGGCTCACCTCACTCCTCAGCGCTTCATCCACTTGAGCAGAGGGCTCCACTTGTGCCTTCTGATCCCACCGCTGTTTCAGGCCTCCCTACTTTGCACGCACTGCCTCCAATGCCCTTCAGATGTCTGGCAAACTCCTAGTCATCTTCTAAGATCCAGCTCAAGCACCTCCTTTGAACTTCTGTGAAAGCAAGTACTTCAGTTCCTTCAGGTTGTCCTCACCAATGTTGTCCTCCTACAGGTTGGGAGGCGGCCAGGAACAAGGGGTGTCCTCCTGAATGAATGACCAGGAGTCTGGGGCCCTTGTTTCTAGTCCTGCTTCGGCTACTGACTAGTTGTCTCCCTTTTCTGGATCTCCTGTCTGAAATGAGGGGACGGGTTAAAACAAAAGTCAATACATGAAATGATATTTTTAAAATGAATGAGGTGTTTTGACTTTATGGCTTGTAGGATGTCTTGCAGCCGGTTATGATCCCTGGTGGGCATGCCCAAATACTAGCCCCAAATGCTGAGGGCCAACGCCCTCTGTCTTCCCTCCCTTGCTTCCTTCTCTCTCTTTCTCTTGATATTGCTTGATCCCTAGAAGTAATCCAGTTTTAATCTACTCCCAACACCAGTTCAGATTACCTTGTTGTCCTGGAATGTGCCTTGTATCCAGTCTGAAATGTGTTTTTACTGTTTCCTGGTGAAATGTGGTGGATGTTTTACTGTTCTGTGGGGCTGTTTTGCAGAGAGTGATCAGGGAAAACTGACTGATAAGATATGGTATCCAGGAGACTGCTCCTCGAAGGCCTCCACCTGCAGCAAACGTAATTAACCAAAGCTATGAAGTCAGTAGTCTGCTGGGCTATGAGATCTATCCTCTGTTTGCACTGAGGTCGTGCTTCCCTTGGACTGCTCTGAATCAGTGAGTGAGGCAGGGATAGACACTCAGGCAGACCTGTTCCTGGGAGGCATGGACTCCTCTGCTGATCTGCTTGTGCTCAAGGACTCCCCAGTGGCATTCCTAAGCCTTCCTTAGACTATACAGCAGTGTAGGACACTTGGACCCATCCTTCCCTCTATCTCCCCCTCATTTAGAGTCAGACTTGCATCATGGCCTGATGGCTCTCCCACTTTGCCAGGCTCCCCCACCCCATTTTCTGTTACAGAAGCATTTCCCCTCATAAAATCCTTGCCCGTTTAATCCTGTCTTGGTGTCCACCTCTCAGAGGACATTTGAGCCAAGCCATGATAAATGAAGAGTGAGCCATTTACACATCCTGGGTAGAGGTTCTAGGCAGAGGCTACCTCAAGTACAGAGGCCCAGAGGTGAGAGACTTCTTGGGGGTGTGTGCTGCAAACCAGCCCAAATAACACCAGATACACCAAAATAGTCCTGCCCAACTTTAGGTTGCTTTTGGTAGAGAGGAGAGCCAGCAAAACTTTGCCTTGGTAATGGTTAGCTAAGGCCCACAACCTCATTACCAGGTTATAATGCAAGCGAGTCTCACGTGAAATGTTGTCACACAAGCAGACATTTACTTAAAAATATTCCTTAGGAATCAGGGAATGAAAGAACTCGTAAATCCTATTCTGTAAGCTCAGCAAAGTCTCAGCTCTCTGTCCTTTTAGATGAACCTACCAGCCACATGCTTGCAAGATTTTCTTTAGGCAAATAGCACATTCCAGAAACAGAATTTTTGTTTCCTTTTTCACAGCAGTTGGCATTAGGCTGGATAGAGCTGCTTGGAGATCAAACCTCAGGCAGACCTGTTCCTGTGAGGCATGGACCTGGTTCTGCAACCTCCTCTTTTCACTCAAAACTACATTGGAGATATTTTTGTAACAATTTGCTTGGACCTATGCCATTCTTTTTCACTGTTACATGTTAGTATGAGTAAACGACATCTCCTTTGACTTTTCTTCTTTTGGTGCACATTTGGGTTGTTTCCAGTTTTTGCTATTCAGTATTAAAACTCTTGTTTTAATTCTCACGTCAACAAATGTCCTTTTTCTAATCTATGGAATGCTACGTTTCTCACCTTTTGTGCTTCTCCTTGGTGCTTTTGCTCTTTAGAATGACCCTCAAACGTAGTGCTGAAGTGTTGTGTAGTGTTCCTAAGCACAAGGAGCCTGTCATGGGCCTTACGTAGAAAATGCTTGTGTTAGAATAGCTCCCTTCAGGCATGAGTTATAGATAGTGCTGTTGGACGAGAGTTTAACTAATGAATCAACAATCTATATGAAATAAGGTGTCTTTCAAGAGACACACATAAGACAAGGTTGTGCATTGAGAGGTTCCCAAACATGTCACGACCAGAGGCTGCGGAAACCTCACCTTGTCCTTCCCCTGGGAGCACTGATTCAGTCTCACTCATGCAGTGTCAGTGAAGAATTGACAGAACATAACTCTTCCAAATAAGGAGGGTCAATGATAACATAATGGAGATATTTTCAAACCTCTCTTTTATAAACGTTATCTACAAAGCAGGTACCTTCGCAACTAACTGTTGAACTGTTGTCTTTACTTTGAAAGGACAGAGTTTTTAACAGTATCCACTAGGACGCATATCTTTGATGGCCACTTATAACAAAAATCTCAGCAAATTTGGGACGATTGTCTTTTTGCAAAAGACAACGTGTAAAGAATACATATATTAACGTCAAGACGGTAGTTACCTCTGGGGAGGAAAGAGAAAGGAAGGAGAATGGTGTCTTCCACTGTGTAATATTTCTTAAAAAACGACATCAATAAGGTGTGCTCTGTTAAATCTCAGCAAAGAGTAAATGGTTTCTGTTATCCTATTCTCCTTCTAAGTATATTTAAAATAAATATGTAACTAGAACTGAGATGAAATAACACTAATCTAATAGATCCTATTTGCTGGAGTGCTCCCACCATCTGATGGACAGCTCATGATGGGTTGGTGATGTCACTGACCCCATCTAAAGGTCAGGACACGTTCTTTACCAGCTGTGGAGCTAGAGAAGGCTCGGTCACCTGCAGCAGAGCCAGAGTTACCTGAAACTACAAAGTTAGAGCCACATGGCACCAGATCCTGCTCCAGCTGTGGACTAGTGAGAGCTCTGGTGCCAACTCTAGAGCTCAGTTGTGGCCAGCTCCAGAATGAGAGCTCTCTCCATCTCCCACACTTGACCAGCTCCAGAGCAGCAGCCATTTCCATCACTAGCTGCCACACCAAATCTGTCAACAATGCAGAGCTAGAGTCAGTCTCAGGACTGGAGCCAATTCTAGAAGCAGGTCAGGCACCATCGCCTGAGACAGACCGAGCTCCAGCCCCACATCAGGTCCAGCTCCTGGACCAGTTGCACAGCCAGAGCTGGTGGGATCTCTAGCATCAGCCACAGCAGTGGCTCCAGTGCTAGAGCAGCTGCAGCACCGCCAGCAACTAAGGCACGGCCGGCTCCAGCTCCACCCTAGAGCTGTCCTTCACCTTGCCTGTGAGGGCAGGATGTCTTTTCCCTTTTCTATGTTTTATGACTTTTTATGTTTTATGTGTTCAAATTTAGATTCAATAAAGTTTAATGTTTTCATCACTTAAAGTTGTACAATTCAGGGCCGGCCATTAACTACATCCTCTGCGCTGTGTACCGTCGCCGTTATCTAGTTCCAGATCATTGCTTCACCCCACCAGAACCCCTGTACCCACGAAGCAGCCATGCCCCCATATCCACTCTCCCACCCCATGACAAGCACTGATCTGCTTACTGTCTCTGTGCATTACCCTGTCCCTGGTGTGGCTGTCCTGAGCATAGGCAACACTTCCTTGGCACCTCCCTCCCATGCTGAAGACCCCTGACGATGGCAATGTGTTCAGTACCCGAAGCCTAGTATGACTTGGACCTGAAGAAGCCCATCGTCACCAAGGGGGTGAGGTCAGGCATGGAGCCAGCTCAACCGGCCTCACATGAAGAGGAGGGACTCGATATTGCCAAGGGCACCTTCTCCTCAGTCCCTAGTGCTGTTCAGCCACAGGGCCACCCTTCCCAGGGTCTGGCTAGCTGGGGAGACGAGCATGTACAGACTAGAGTGACAAAAACCAGGTGGCCATCTTTTCTGTCCAACCCGCTGTCCCAGGCTATCCAGGAGCAGTTTCACCCTGAACCTCTCCTGCTGCAGGCCTGATGCCTGCCAGTCAGCAGGCTGTCCTGGCCTCCTGTGGACCACTGGCATCCTTAGGTGCCTTCTGCCCTCTAGGGTCCAAAGGACTATCTGACCTTTGCCAAGGAGTGCTGCCCATGGGCATGAAGCCCTGCCTGCCACTGAGGCACTGCCCTCTGTGCACCTCAGTCACACTTTCCCAGGTGCTGGTCACTTGCATCTGTGACATCAGGTGTCCCAGAGTCCCCACTCACCCAGGGGGCCTGACCTCTGCAAATGCAACCCTTCCATCCAGCCTCCAATCCTCCAGGCCCCAACACAGGCTTCAGGACCAGGGACAGCTCCCAATCCAACTGCTGGGACACCTCAGATGGGGCTAGGACCTCAGTGGCAGGGACATTGTCCAATGCTCAGCGAGCACTTGGCTGGTTCCTCCAGCTCCAAGGTGGAGGAGAGCAACATGAGTTTTGACCCAGAGTCCCCTGATTTCAAGGAAAAGAAGGTGGCTGCCCTACGCATTCTCCCTGACAGCGCATTCCCAGTCCCTTCTTGCCCGGGACCAGTGTTCCACATCCATACCCACAAAAGGGCCAAGGAGCCCAGGAGCTGGATGCCGGCCTGGGGTGTCCTGTCGGGGTGTCCAGAGAATCTGCAGATCATGCCATTCCCCGCAGTTATGGAAATCAACCGCCCCCTGGTCCCCGATGGTCTCTGGTTTCATCTTGGTCTCCAGCAGCACCTCTTCCTGGTCAGCCTCCACCACACCCATGGCAGCTTTGGTCACACACCAGCGTTGTCTCTCAGGCTGTTCAACAATAGCTCCTCGCTGGCCCTCTCCATCCACCCGGTGGGAGATGCTGCATCATCCCTGTCCACCTGGAATAAACAACAGCAACGTGGACAGGAGCATCTTGTTTAGCCCACTGGTGGGACATGCCCTTGGTCCCATCACTCAGAGCTCTCTGAGCACAGACCTGTCCTGAATGGCTACTTTGACAAGAAGCCCTCTCTGGGCCCTCCACGCAGCATGCCCAGCCCTGGGAGCAGGTAGGCGACCGCCACAGTCCCCACTGTACATGGGAGGAAATGGAAGCAGCCTTCTCATCCTATTGGTTCTTGGGGATCTGGGCTTGAGTGGAGGTGGATAAGTTGCCCACCAAGCTCCCTCCAAATCTAGGATCTAAGCACCTGAGACTCTGATGAGACTGCTCGTTCACGTCCAACCAACCTGTAGTGAGACCCGACTCCTTGCCTGAGTCACGGCCCTGTGTGATCTGGTCCAGACATCGTCCCCAAGTGCACCCCCGCACCGCACCCCACCATCCCTAGAGCCTTCCTCCCCAAGGACCCTGCCAAGCACCTGCCCCCTTCAGAGCTCCTAGCCTACCGTGCCCCTCCCCCATGCCCCTATCCAGGATGCACTCACCTCCGTGCTGGTCTCACAGGCCACCTCCTCAGGCTCCTGTGCTAGCAGAGCCTTTAGGGTCAGATTGACCTGGGGTCAAACACACAGCTGGGTCACCTCACAGCCCTGTGACAGGCAAGTTCATGTGGTGTCTTCTCGGAGCCTCAGTTTACTCCATGAAAATTGGAGTCAGTGACTCTGACCTCAGGAGGGTGTGTTGGGATTCAAGCAGGGAGAAGAAGGTGCCTAAAGTGCTTGGACTCAGGAGGTCGCCTGGCTGGGGGAGCCCCAATGCACGACAAAGACTCGATGGTCAAAGCTGGGCTCAAAGCTGGTGAAAAGCAAGGAATTCTAGTCCCCTGTTCACGTCTGGATTGGTCACTTAGAGTAGAGTGACCTTGAATGCTGGGACCACTGGTCATCTGTAAAATGGGGTGCAATCACTCAGGACGCAGAGGGCTCCCTAATAACAGTAACTCCCTCCAATAGTTGCCCAGCTGGGTTTCCTTCAGCTCCTCCTAAACCCACCAGGGCCGCAGGCAGGAACTGGCTGGACATCATGTGGCCGGTAGGGGGTGTAGAGGAGGAGGGAAAAGGGCAGACTGGCCTTCTCCCTGCCCAAGGTCTGTGTCCACCACAGTCTTCATGTCCACAGGACCAGCCAGTCATGGAGCTGGACCCTGGGATGCAGTCTTTGGACCAGGACAGTGAGGTCGGTGTATATTCAGTGACCCTCACCTCCCCAGGTGTCCAACCTACCCAACTGCGCACCGTTGGCCCACCTGGCTTGTGTGGCCTGTTCCCAGGACGTAGTGGATGTGATGGTCACCGAGCAGTTGGCTGGGGAGGGGACAGACGAAAGCAGCCATCTCAGAGGACCGTTGTGTTACACATGTGTGCTGCGGGCCTTGTCACCCAGAAGTGCTGTACGCATGGCCCCTCTGTGTGCCTGACCATGGACAGGAGGCCTGGTTGCCCCACAGGAGAGAGGCCTGTGAGACCGTGAGGGTATCCCTGCCACACACATGCGGACTGAGATCCCGGGCCATGTCCATGCTCATCGGGGCTGATGTTGTTCCGTGTCCAACCCTCACAGGAGAGTTGGGAAACTGAGGCCAGGAGAAGTAGGGACAGGCCCTGGGCCCAAGAGGTGGGCAGAGTCCAGAGGAGAAGAGAGCATTCCAAGCTCTTAGGCCAGCCTCAACACTTCCAAGGGGTTTGCTTTGGGAATGAGAACCCCTAAGATCCTGCGGCACCCCTGCCAACACCCCCCCATGTAGGGCCCTTTCCTCTACACATCCCCACGTGGACACACTCACACACACAAGCATACACACACACTTTGACTGCCCAGTCCTGTGTCAGAAGGGAAGTGCACACTGGGGAGGTGACAGGAGGAAGGAAGAAAGAGGTTGGAGGCAGCTCTGCCATAGGGCAGGGGCATCCGGTCCCCTAGCCACATGCCCAGGCCCATAACATGAAGGGGAGAGATGCCAGACTGGTGGGCAGGGGTCCCCAAGTTGCACAGGGAGATGCAGGGGTTGGGGCCATCCCTAGAGCAGCCTGCAGAGAACCAGGTCTGGCGTCCTGTGTCCACCACTCTGGGCACCGGGAACTAGGATGTGACCCCCTAGGGGGGAGGGGCTACAGGAGAGAAGGCCTGATCTTCGGCCTCTGTAATTGGGGTGCATAGATGGGGTGACTCTCAGGGTCCCACAGGCTTGTAGACGAGTCTATTGACCTTCTTTCTCCATCCATGACCCACTGTTCTCTGAGTCGTTGTAAAATGCATTCCATTCCCTCGAGGTCTTGCTTTGCAGAGGGCAGCCTGAGAGCTTGGGGACTGGGGACCCAGGCAGTGCAGAACATGGTAGAGCACTGGTCGACTTGTCTGGGGACCAGGAACAAGGCTATCCTTGTCGGAGCCTCGGGGTCCTCCTTTGGAAGTGAGGTGGAGTCATTGCTCTGGCTGGGGTGAGGAGGCCTTGTGAGTCAACTGGACACACCAGGGCCAGTGGAGTGAAAGCGGGGAGCAAGAGAGGATTCTGAGGTCCCTCACGTCACTCCTGGAGCCTGCAGGTCCTGCTGCTTTGCACCCTCGTGCCTGGTGGAACCACTGCCTTGAGGACCCCAAACAAAGAAAGGTGTGTGTTTTGCGTTCTGCTTTCCTGCGTGGGGCTGCAAGGCTGGGGCTGACCACCAGGGGTGTCCTGTGTCCACTCGTGCTCAATGGAGCAAGTGGAGCAGGGAAGGGATGCCCAGGGCTCGTTCTGGGTGTTCCCCTGTCTAAAGCAACAGGCACCTTTGATTACTGACATCCACGTCCACAATGGGAGCTGATCAGAGGCGGGAGGGGACTCTGAGATCCTCTCATGATTCTTTCAGCTACTGTGGCCCCAGCACTCACTCTGAGCAGGGCCCATGTTAGTCCTGAGGGCAGTGCTGAAAGCACCCACATGGTCCCTGTCCTCCAGGAGCTCACAGCCTGGAGGTGGAAGGGACAAAATCATGATCAAATCCATGCGAAAAAGAAGAGCAGGTGATACAGGGCAATGAAGCAGGGTGCTGGAGGGAGGGAGGGCCTGGAGCCCCTAGGTGGGTGTAAAGGGCCCCCCTGGGGACATTTGTGCCCTGAGCAGAAGGACAAGAGGAACCAGCCCTGCATCTGTCTGCAAACAGCGTGCTGGGGGGAAGCTCAAAGGCACAGAGACTTGGAGGCAGAAGAGAATTTGACGAGAGAGGAGGTGAGAAAAGAGCCAGTGTGGCTAGAGTGAGCTGAGGAGGAGAGAAGTGAGGGAGAGACGATGGTAGGGCCAGACACAGGCTTGGAAGGAGGTACTAGCTGTCTATGCTGGGTGACAGCTTTAGCCTCACTTAGCACTTACGAGACCTGTCATTGAGCATCTGACAGTGTCTCTACCAGGGTCCAGGCTCAGGTCAGCTGGGAGGCTCCCTGTCAAGGTCTAGCAGGAGGCTGGGGCTGTGTTCTCAACTGAAGCTCGATAGAGGCAGGAGCCATCTCGGAGATCATTCACAAGTATCGGGGCAGTGGTAGGATTCAGTTTGGATGGGGGGTTTCAGGCCTTTTCTGTCTGTGGGCCGGGACCCTCTGCCAGTTCTTTGCATTAGGGGGTGCCATAGGGAAGCAAGCTCATAATATCTGATCTGTCTTCTCCTGAATAGTGGATCAGAGAGACAGAAAGTGAGAGAGAAAGAGAGACAGAGACACACAGAGATAGAAAGATGGGTAGGAGAGACAAAGAGAGGAGACTCAGACAGAGACAGGGATACAGAGAGGAGAGACAAAGAGAGAGACGGACAGACAGGGAGAGACCAAGAGATATACAGACAGCCAGAGACACAGAGACAGGGAGACAGAGACAGAGAGACAGAGACAGAGAGATAGAATGAACACAGGAGAGACAGAACCAGGCAGAAGTCACAGACTTTTCATTAAGCCGACCGTGGAAGTGACATCCCATCATTCGGCCCTATTCTGTTGGTTAGAAGCCAGCCGCAAAGTCCATTCTCATTGAGGAGCTGGGATTACATAGGATGTGTGCCTAGGAAGTGGGAACGCTGGGGCCACTGTGTGGGCTGCCCACCACATAGGCTGAGATGACAGCCACTCAGGTACTTGGACCTGAGTCTAAACATAACAGGAGGCCCTGGAGGGTTGCGAGCCAGAAGGAGATGATGTCTGAACGTCATTTCATTTCAACCCTCCCTAGGGACACTGGGAAACAGGCAAGAGGGGAAGTGCCTCTCCCAGACGCCCAGCAGACCCAAGCCTCTTTGCATTGTATTCTCTGCCACAGCCAGCCCTTTCTGTAATCCTTGCACTGCCAAGTCTGTGCAGGAGCTACATGTGGGAGCAGCCCACGGGATTCACAGACTCTGAAGGGATCTCTAGGTCTATACACCTGATGACATCCCTAGGAAGTAGATGCTAGAATGACCCCCACTACACAGAGAGGGACATGAACACAGGAGAGACCCTGAGAAGGGAGGCCCTGAACGGCGCAGGGTTGTCCAGGGTGACATCACTGGCAAGAAGCAGGAGCGGGACTGAATTCAACTCTGTGTCCTCAAAGCTGGGGCCCTGGTTGTGTCCAGACCTCCCCAGAGGCTGTGGGGTGGACTGTGTTGGTGTGACTGTGTCTGGACAGGGTATGGAGATGGAGAGTGAGCAGTCAGCAGCCCGGGGGGCCCTTAGGAAGGTCTTGTGTGAGGAGGAAGCTTAGGTAAGGGGATCCCAGGAAGTGACCTCACAGAGCCCAACAGAACTTGGAACCCTGGTAACTAGGCACCCACATCCTAAACACAGCCCCCAAGTGAGCTCACTTGTCTAGCACTTGTCTAGAAGGAGCAACATGTTTAGTTGCTGCTTCCCAATGACCAGGGGCCAGAGCCCCAGGAAAGCCCCCAAAGACTGATGCAGATGCTGGTGCCCCTCTCACGGCCGACTGCTCTGGCCGTTTACCCGGAGGGACGGAAAGGTAACACCGGGAGGCCCAGGGAAGGCCATTCCAAACCAGGCTACCACTGTGGTTCCATCTGAGCAGCCCTACATCACCTCCCCATGTGTGCCTGGAAGGGCGGGTTCATGTGGGTGGACCACCGTGACCAGGAGCAGTCGGTGAGGTGTTAGAAGCCTGGGGGGGTCAGTCAGGTTCAAAGCCCAGGTCAAGGCCAGCTGGGTGGGACGTGGAGTGTGGGGGTGGCGCCCTTCTGCCTGAGGTTTATTCCAAGCCCCTGAGGTGTAGGTCTTTCCTCAGGGGTGGAATACTGTGCAGACACAGGTGTTTGCCTGATCTGGGAGAATTAGGTCCAGAGGGCAGAAGCAGCAGCAAGGACAGCTGGGCAGGGCTCTGATGCCTTTGGGACAGAGCCAGTCACTGTCTTTGCAGAGCTCCAGACAGGAGATCAGCGTGGAGCTGGTGGAAGGGGATATTCCATCCATCTCCCCGATGGAGGCGCCGGAGTCCCACAGGACTTGGTCAGCAGCTACCGGGAGAGGGTCTGTAGTGACAGTGATAAAACCCACAGAACCACCAGAGGACCCAGCTTAAATCCCGGGAGAACAATCATATCCACCATGTCCTGCAGCAGACCAGGAGGCAGCTGAGGCCCCAGCCTCCGTGCAGGGAGCACCATCCCCTGCACAGGCTCCTGTAGGATACCAGGAGGCAGAAGAGGCCCAAACCTCTGTGCAGGGAGAGCCATCGCCTGCACAGCCTCCTGAAGGAGACGAGGAGGCAGCTGAGATCCCTGCCTCCGTGCTGGGGCAGACATCTCCTGCACAGCCTCCTGCAGGACTCCAAGAGGCAACTGAGGGCTCAGCATCCAAGCAGTGAGAGCCATCCCATGTACAGGCTCCTGCAGGAAAAAAAGGAGGCAGCTGAGGCCCCAACCTCCGTGCAGGGAGAGCCATCCCCTGCACAGTCTCCTGCAGGAGACCAGGAGGCAGCTGAGGCTCCAGCCTCTGTGCTGGGAGAGCCATCCCCTGCACAGTCTTCTGCAGGACACTGGGAGGCACCTGAGGCCCAAACCTCTGTGCAGGGAGAGCCATCCCCTGCCTGGGCGCCTGCAGGAGACATTGAGTTAGCTGAGGCCCCAGCCTCTGTGCAGGGAAAGCCATCCCCTGCACAGGCTCCTGCAGGAGAAGAGGAGTCAGCTGATGGCCCAGCCTCCGTGCAGTTAGAGCCATGCCTTGCACAGGCTCCTGCAGGAGACGAGGAGGCAGCTGAGGCCCCGGCCTCTGTACAGGGAGAGCCATGCCCTGCACAGGCTCCTGCAGGAGAATGAGAGGCAGCTGAGGCCCCAGCCTCCGTGCAGGGAGAGCCATCCCCTGCACAAGCTCCTGCAGGAGAACCGGAGGCAGCTGAGGCCAATCTCTGCAGCCTGGGAGAGCTGGCCTGGGAACCTCCCTCATTAGAACCTCCAGTCCCACCTGTTCCACCTACTCCCTTACCACAAATTTCCTTCGCCACCCTCCTAATTGTTTCTCTATTTCATGTTTCCTTTCATTGATTTTTTTTATTGTTTATATCTTGATTATTTAAAATAAATTTCACTTTCGTCGTTTAACACTTTACTGTTTTACATTTTAAATTGTACACTTCATGAGCATTAAGTACATTCACAATGCTGTGCATCCATCACCGCTGTATGGGTTTAGAATATTTCATTCTCCAGAAGAACACCCTGTTCTAAAAGCACTCACTCCCACTTTCTCCCTCAGGCCCTGGCAACCCCTAATCTGTTTTCTGTCACTGTTTTTTTTTTTTTTAATCTGTTCTGCATGTTTCCTATAAGTGAAATCATGCCTTAGGTAGCCATGTCTGTCTGCCCATTTATTTTCACACGGCCTGATAGGTTTTCCTTTTGTTTTTATTTGAAATAAAATTTCTCTAATTTGATAGGAAAATCCCAGATGGAGTCTAGACTTGATGTATCAAAGAAAGACCTTTTGGTACATATGTGCATAATATTGGGGTACAGACTGCTGTTCTAAGTGGGACACCAGAGCCAGAAGCCACACACGAAACACGTTGCGCTTCCTGCTGCCAAAACTAAAACAAGAAAGGGTAGAAAGCTGGAAAGACAAAACACAAACCAGAAAGTATTCCTCATAACACAAGACCAGGGAAAGGTTATGCATCCTTGTGGTCCAAAAAAATGCTCGAAAGTCAGAGTTCTAAAAAGAGATAAAGAGCAAACACATTGAACGCCAACGAGACGTGATACACAGGGGCAGCATGTGTCAGAGAAGCTCGAGCTCCCCAAGGAGGAGACGCGCACATGGAGAGGGCACTGGGCCCCATCAGACGGGCAGGGTTCCAGTGTGGTGATGACAAGCCCTGGTGACAATGTGAGGAAGCAGAGGCCCCAGTAGACCCCTAGTGACAAGTGTTAAAGGACACTCCTCTCTGGAGACCAGCCTGCAGGACACATCGCAGTCCCCAGGGGCACTCCTGTGGCGGCGGTGCTGATCCCTGGACTTCATCCCACAGAAATTCCTGCCCAACTTTTCAAAGATGTATTTTCCAGACTATTCATCACAGCACTGGTTGCAATAGCAAGCAATTGGAAGGAGTGCTACTGTCCATGGCGAGGCGATGGGATCCATTTGTCCCATCTGTAAGACCACGTATATGTGATATCAGCCGGGAGACCCGCATCTACGAAAATGAATCTGTGTGTGAGAGAGAGACAGAGATAGACAGACACAAAGAGAGAGACAGAGCCAGAGAGATATGCACCAAATAGTCCATGGGGTTCACCTCTGGGGATGGGAATTGCCACTCACTTCTCTTCTCCTTTAGGGGCCTGCGTGATGTTTCAACTTGATAAAATGTGCCTCTATTCCTCTTATAATTCTAACAAGATTAAAATCACATGGTTAATGTTATCCATTTATCACTCATCTTTGGACTGAAGTACATTATTTAGTTTTTCTTTGTAAAGGTTTTTATTACAAAGACAGTGAACGTTTATTAGAATAAAAGAATGAATTCTAAGGGAATTAAGAATTAAGTGGAAACTGAGGAGTGCCCTTAACAGGCAGTGTTCACCGTTTCAGTCCTTTGCCTTTGTATGCACGTGTGTGTGCACGTGTGTGCATGTGCCCATTCAGCTGTGTGCATCTGTATGCACATAGGTATGTCTATGTGCAAGTGTGTGTGTGTGTGCACTTGCGGCTATCTTGTGGGAAGGACTTCAGAGAGTGTGCTCTTCTGGAACCTGATTTCCCCAGGGCTGGACCCTGGCCAGTGAATCCTCTTCCTCCTCTGCGTCGGCCTCAGAATTTCCTAAGAGCCTCTGCTGGGCAACACGGATCATTTCTGATTTTTCACTCCCGTCAGCATGCTGAAAGGAACACCTGCATCCATAAATCTCTACTTCTTTAGGACCGATCCCTAGAGGTGGAGATTCTGGCTCATAATGTAAACATGATGTTAAGGTGTTGGGCACAGTCTCTGACACCCAAGGTCTCCTTCTACGCTGTGATCTTCTTTGGGAACAGGGAGTTCAGAGACCCTGAAGCAGAGACCTGAGGGAGGGAGGGAGAAGGAGGAGCAGCTAGGATGCAGGGGATGAAGGTACCTGGGGTGACCTGCCCAGCTGGAAGGCCCCGCTCCTGTTGCTTCTGTCCCTACCACTCCCCTCACCCCTGGCCCCGCACCTAGCACACCTGACTCCGCTTTGGCCTTGCCCATGCCCCTCCTGCTCCCTAACTCACCTGAGCTGAGCAGCCTGGCCTGCCATCCAGGACAGATGATGATGAGGGTCTGGACACTCCTGCCTGCTCCCTCTCCCTCCAAGCAGAGAGCCCCATCCTCAGTAGGGAAAGCACATCTAGGGCAGTGCAGTGAGTCACAGGGACCTCCTTGAACATGCTCCCTCCACGGGGAGTTCTCAGTTGCAACAGCAGGACCCACTGGAGCTTGTGTGAGCAGAAGTGACTTTGACAAGACACAGTGGAGGTGTCATAGAAGGTGCCAGAAGGTCAGAGCACGGGGCTGGACGCTTTGGAGAAGGTCATTGTGCCCAAAGCACACCTCAGGGTCTTCCAGGAGTGATGGCTGCCTCAGGCACTGTGCCAGCCCCAGCCCACATATCCAGCACATTCAGCCTCTGCGATGGAGGGGCCCTGCTCAGTGGGGATGAGCGAGAGAGCCCTGGTGACCTCGGAGAGGCACTGCCATTGGAGCCTCGGTTTCCTCACCTGTGAAGTGGGGTGGCAGCCGAGCATTCACGGTGGTGTCAGACAAGTTCGCTGAGGCTGCACCTGGAGTGCCCTGCACCTTCTCAGATCTCAACAGCTACTAGCTCTACTGAAGAGGAATCACGGGAGGAGAGATGGGGCTGGGTCCTGGATCCCCACCTGGCTGGCTGGCTGCCGTGGGACGAGATGGGGTAGAGAAAGGCATTCCAGAGGAACAGCGGAGTCAGAGCGAGTAGGGCATGCCTGGTGGGAGATCAGAGTGGGCAGAAGAGAAGGGCCCCAGGGGGCTCTCAGTGGGGTGACATCAGCAGGAACAGCTCACGGTGATGAGCACTTACCGGGGCCTCTGTTCTCCTCTTCAGCTATCTCCATGAATCCTCCCCACAATTCTTTGGGGGAGGAGCAATTATTGTCTTCATTTCACTGATGAGGAAACTGAGGCTTAAAGAGACTTGCCCCCTCTGTGCCCTGCAGAGTGGCAGAGCCGGGATTTGAACCCAGTGCCTCTTAGACCCCATGGCGCCTGCCTGAGAAGGGCACCCCCATGCTGAGGGAGGGACCTCTTTTCCCTAAAGTTCTGACAAGTTTTGGTCCTGATGCCCACAGAGACCTTACTCTGCGGGGGGATAGGCTGGTCCTTGGTACTGGGAGAGCCCACAGCGCCCACGGCTGGCCATTCCCCGGCCACCATACCCAGCCCCAGGCAGACGGAGTGGCCCTGTCCGTTTAGTTCAGTGATGGCTGGAGGCCAGAAGGGTGCAGGCCCCAGGGAGGCCAGGACCCCGGAGCCCGAGGAGGCCGCAGTGCAGGACAGTGGTTTGGAATGATCCAAAGTCAGAGAAACAGGGGTACTAGTCCCTGCTCAGCCTCTTTCTAGCTGGTAATGCAAGTAAGGCTCTCAGCCTCAGTTTCCTTATCTGTACAATGAGGAAATAACTTGGCCTCCTGATGGGCTGTTGGGAGACTTCCCTGTGGAATGGCTTGAGCATCTCTAGCCTGGTGCCTGGAGCGTGTTAAGAGCCCCCTGCCAGGCTGTCACAGTGGTCCTCCAGGGCGCAGGGTCTGGGAAGTCCCTCCTCAGGTTCCCTTCCTGCTGCCCTGCTCCCGGGAACATTCAGCAATTTTTGAGGAGGAGCTGAAGAAGATCCAGGACCACACTGTGTTGCAGGTGACGGAGGCTCAACGCTGGAAGGACAACTGGACATGCTCCATGCGACGGTGCAGGGCTTGTGCTGTGACACCCTGTGAGCCCGACACAGATAAAGGCTCCTCTTGTGTGGATCCAGCTTCTGTGGTTTATTCACTTACTGCTTCATTCACCCAGTCATTCCTTCACTCATTCCTTCACTCACTCACTCCTGCACTCATGTACTCATTCATGCATTCGTTCATTGTTTCCCTCACTCATTCAGCCAATACGATCTGGTCCCTGCCATGGGCTGAGCACTGTAACTTCACCAGTGAGTATGACCCGACGTGGTCCCTGCCCACCTGGAGCTCACATCCACTGTGTGACCTGAAAGAGGGCTGTCCCTCGGGTTAGCAGGGGTGAGGAGCACCAGGAATCCACTTCTGAAAGTAGAGGCCACCCATGCAAAGAGAAGAACGGAGAAAACCCATGCTTGGCACTTCATCGACAAAAAAAATAATTAAAAGTTAAGAAAAATAAAGATATCCTATATTTAACAAAATGTGGGTTCTAATCACAAGTGTGCACTCATTCCTACAACCAACGAGAAGTAATCCAGAGTGGACTGGGTATTTGTAACACATTTTTCTGGCCAATAATAGTATTTCAGTAAACCTGTTCCAGGGCCTCACGATTTTTCTAAGGCCTCTGTGATCCTCCAACACTTAAATCTTTCTCCTTGGAAGCCTCTGTCCTGTCAGCCTCCTTGTCGAATGGCTCTTCCACTGTTTGGGGGCCTACCCTGCACGCCCACACTCGTCAGTGACTCTCCAAGTTTTTTGGACAGGCTGCCCGCATTTCTCCCTCAGCCTCAAGAGCTTCTGTTTCTTTGGCAAGGTTGGTGTTTTCACTGGGTGATTATCTGGCATCCTTCTTTGCAGCGGTTTTCATCTTCCCACGCTGTGTCTCCTCTGACGACTCCGGGAGGCAGGCCTTTTGTCCCCATCTTACAGATGAGGAAGCTCAAGTCCTGAAGGCTGGACGACCTGCTCCAAGTCGCAGCCAGCGTGGAACCTCGGCAGGGTTTGGGCACAAAATAGACAAGGATGTAGGGCAAGTGGTTTGTTTGCAGGTGATGGAGGAGGCCCGAGGGAGGCCAAGGGGAAGGGAGCATGGAGGAGGTGAGCCAGTGCGGGGCCTGACGAGGGAGCACTGAGGTGAGCATCCATCCTAGTCCTGTTGGGAGACGAGATCCCACCCGGACTGGCTCTGTCCCCGTGGGTGGAGGGTTTACCCCGGGTCATGAAGGCTTCTGTGCTACAGGCTGGCACAGGCTTGCAGGAGAGGAACCTCCCGGTGCAGGAGAGAGCCCTCAGGCAGAGAGTGGATGCAGGTGCTCCAGGGGGACACTGTGGGCCTGCTGGGGACTGGCTCCCAGGGACTGCAGGGACTCAAGTGGGCTGAGGGAACTGAAGGGCAGCAGCAGCAATGTCTGCAGCGGGGGTCTGCACACATGTCCCACACTTATGCCCCCAGAAAGGCTGCTCTGCATGGCATTTCTCCTCCCAGATGCGTAGTTGGCCCAAACCGCCCCTCCACTCCATACTCCCAATTCCTTTCCACTCGTCTCAGGTTACTAGAAATTCAGAATATTTTAGTTGGTGTTGGAGCCCAGAGACTTTTGTTTGTCCTGCCCATGTTCTAACATTGCTGGCTTTTTAAAGACCTCAGGGCTTTGACTCCAAAACAGCAAGATGATGAGGATCCCAGAGAGCTTTCTGGAAGCAAGACTTTATGCTTTGCAATACTGCCATCCCACCAGCTCTTCTCAAAATCCCTCCGGGACACAGACTCACAATCTTGGGTCCTCAGATTGCTGAAAGGATGAGCCTTTAGAAAGTTATCGGGGTGGGGCGGCAGGACACACCAAATGGTTGAGTGAGGAATTCAGCCAATCCTCTTCCCGGAAAGCCATGATCACACTGGAAGCGCTGTCAGAAAACAACTTCTGGGAAGAGACCAAAGACATACAACCAACTGAGGAGCATTTGAAGCTGAGGGAAGAACAGTGAGAGTCGTGGTGTTTTGGCCCAGGGCAGGTCCCGTCCCCACCCCCTCAGTGTGACGGCCCTGTGAGTGGCGCAAGACTGAAGGGGGGGGCTTCACTGTCAGAGGTTGTCCACTTGATGTCGCCATGGGTGGACAAAGCCCGGCCCCTAAGCATTTCTGGAAACAGTAGCCATCTCAGTGGCAAGCTGACGTGGCAAGTCAACTTTTCAGCCGCCTGAGGTTGGATCTAGAACAGAGCAGCGAATCAGCCAGGAAAGTGAGACGGACAACCACACAATGAGACAGACACAGCGGCCTTGATGGGCTGCACATGACCCCAGGGGGTCTGAAATGTTGTGTGCTTGTGCAGGCCTGTGCCCAATCAGGTGAGACCAGGAAGATGGGCATTGTGGGGAAGCTTAGAGACCTTCCACCAGCCTAGGCCCTGCCCCCAGGTGTTGCTGCCTCCCAGGAAGTCCAAGTTGACTGAGGGGACAATGCCCAGCCCTGTCGAAGGTCCCTGTCCACTCTGGGGCTCCCATGGAGAGAGGCCTTCCCACCTGCAAACTTCTCCCCAGGTCTTCTTCAGAGGCTGAAACGAGGTGCTCTCAGAGCAGAGAAGATGGTGAGCAGTGAGGAGAGGCTCCTGAGGAGTCGGCCCTCCTGGGGAAGGAAGCAAATGAACTGGGAGGGTGGAGTGGTCCCTGCTTGCTCTGGCCTCAGCCTCTTCAGTGTACATCTCCCTCCTGGAGGAGACAGGAGCCCAGGGAACCCGGGAGAGCACACCCGGGTCACGATGAGCAACACTCCCAAGGAGGAGGATCTGAGCTCAACGCAGGATCAGCCCAGGTAGGAAGGGAGCCTTTCGCAACCAGGACACTCTAGTCAAGGTCAGCGTGCCCCTGCAGGGATGATCTCCCTGCCTGTTCTACACGTCCCTGTGGACCACTGACTGCTTAGGCACTGGCTTCTGACCAACAGACCCAGCACAAGTGACAGGACGACCCTTCTCAGATTCCATCACTGAGGCTGTCATTCTCTCTCACTCGCTCTCTTGTGTTCCCTCTTCCCTCTTCCCTTGTTCCCCTCTCTCAGTCTGTCTAACCCCTGGACCTGGGGACATACATGGATGTCCTGAGCTCCCCTATGCAGAGGCCCACATAGAAGAAAACCAAGGGAGTGCCCTGGCCAACAGACAGAAAGGAGCCGGGCTCTCAGTGAAGCTGCTCCTGACCGAGCCCACAAGAGTAAGCTTGACAGCACATCTCACCCTGTTCCAGCCTCAGTGGAGGCCACAGCCCCAACATGGAAGTCGTCATGAGCAGAGGCTCCAGCTCAGTTGTGCAGGATTCCTGGTCCACAGAGATGGAGAGAGAGAGAATATTTGCGGTTTAAAGATGCAGGGTGGGGAGCAGTGTTCTCAGAGAGGAGGAGACACCTCACACCATCTCCCAGTTCCTGGGTCTGGCCTGCCCTTCTCCCTCCTCTCCCCTCCAGGCTATCTGCAGCCACAGTGCCCACCTCTCTAACCTCCTCTGGCCAAACTCACTTCTGCCTGGGTGTCTCCACACCAGCAGTGCCTTCTCCCTGGCACGCTGATCACAGGTGAGTGCAGCGCTGGGTCCTCCTGTCATTCTGGTCACAGCAAATGTCACCTCAGTCAGGCCTTTCAGACCCTCCTACCCAGTGAGACCCCAGCCCTCCCTGCAGGACACTCTTTATTTTCATTCCAGTTCATGCTCTTCTCTTTCACGTGTCTCTGATTTTGTGCTTTTGTCCATCTGCCTCCAGACTGAGCTCCTGGTGGGCAGGGACCACTGGGTAGATTTCAGTACCACCCTTGGGACCACCAGGGCTCCCGGCCCAGGGTGAGGGCTTGGCACATAGCTGCCGAATGAACAAATAGGGGCATCTTGGATCCCTCCTTCCTGCTTTTGCTCCACTCAGTCGGTGAAGAGGAACACTAGTAATAGGAAGTGCAAGTGGGTCCTGAGGCAGGCGGAGGGTCAACATGACTTCTGCATGACTCCTCCTTTCTCCAATTGCTCCAACAAAGCTCAGTGGGCACCACTGACACAGGAGGCTGCCACCTGATGGCCAGCACAGGAACTGCAGCCTCGGGCAGTGACAGCACAGCACCAGGCAGGCATGTATTTCTTATGGAGAAATGCCTATCCAAATGCATTGCCCATTTTTCATTGTGCTATTTGTATTTTATTGTTGAGAGGGGAGAATGTATTATATATTGTCAATAGTAGACCCTTATCAGATATGTAAAGATCTGTAAACATGTTCTCCCCTTCTGTGAGTTGTCTTTTCACTTTCTTGATCATGTCTTTCAACGCACTCAAGTTTTAATTTGATGAAGTTGAATTGATCTGTTTTCCCTTTGGTTGCTTATGTGTTGGGTGCCATAATTATAAAAACACTGCCTAATCCAGGGCCATGTTTTCTTCCAAGAGTTTTATAGTTTTAGGTCTTACATTTACATCTTTGATGGTAAGAAGATGTAACATTTTTGTATATGGTGTAGGTAGGGGTTCACCTTTATGCTTTCACATGTGGATATCCACCTGTCCCAGCACTACTTGTTGAAAAGATTATTCCCTCCTCATTGTCCTGGCATCTCAAATAATTCTAGAATCTGTGGTTGTTGCGGGTGGTGTGACTCACAGTTCCTCAGAATTTTTCTTTACACGAAGGTTGCTTTTCTCTGGCCTTGTGGCCTTTCACCCACTGCATTTGTAGACTGATCATTAGCAAAATAATCATATCACGTATTTTGACTAGTTTTTTCTTTGCTTGCGGTGAGTATGTAAGTCAACACCCTGTTACTCCCTGATGGCTGGGTGGACCACATTGCACCATTGTTCTGGCCTGGATTATCACTGTATCCTTCTAACTGGGTTCTCTGCCTCTATATTTGACCCACAATCTATCTCCAATGCACCAATTGGAGTGACCCTTTAAAACCAGATGTCACACCCTGACATTGTGAAATCTCTCCAGGGGCTCTCCATTTCTCTCAGGGGGAAAGTTCAAGTCCTTATGCTGGACCTCAAGCACCATACAGTTGGTCCCACACTCTCTCTGACATCATCTTTGGCCAGTCATCCCCTGTACCTCTGCACTCCATTATGCTCCTGGTACATGCCAGGCACTCTCCCACCTGTAGACTTGCACTCTATGTTCCTTCCATTTGGAATCCTCTTCCACATGATGATTTCATGCCTCATCTTCTTCACTATCTTTAATTCTGTGTTCAAATGTCATCTTGCTGAGGCTGTATTGACCATGTCATTTAAAATATAAACTATCCTCTTGTCCTGACACTCCCTATCCAACTTGTTCTCCTTTCATTTTTCCCCTTAGCACTAACACCCTATAAAATAATATATAATGATAAGAATCAGGGTTCAATCAGGACACGGAAACCAACCAATAGATTGAGCAGGGACAGTTTATATAATGAACAATTAACCATAAACCTTTAAAGGGAACTATAGAGAATAGCCCAGAATTACAGTAGAGTAGTTAAGAAAGAAACAATTTTGGGAGAGGACCCCCCCTCGCCAAGGCTGCCTTCAGGGCTTGTTGGAGAAGGAATGATTGCAGCACAGGGATGGTAGAGAAGATTGTCATGTTTCCCAAGGCCAGTACCGGTCCCTGGTCAGGGCAGAGCTCAGCAGGTAGGGAACAGCAGGCTGAGACTGGCAAACAGGAAAGCCCTGTCCCCTCCCAGGTGCAGGTAGGCTGAGGCTGGGATGCCTACTGGATTCACTGGGATTCCACTTGCAGGGGTGCCACTCATTCTCCTTATTAAGCCATCAAAGGGGATCCACTGAATCCACTGTGGATCACCCACTGTGGGTGAGTCCCTGTAGACACCCTTGAATTGTGCCACTGTTGGTTGTACTGCAGGAGAAAGAAAAAGAAAAGAATGGAAGCACCCTGGAATTAGGAAGGAAGGCCCTTTGTCCTAAACCTTCTCTGACAAAGCTTAACCCCTGCCAGGTGCAAAAGAGAAATGTCTACTGGGTGCAGCTCCATTATTGCAGAACAGACAATAGAGGCCAACACTCTGATGTTGTTACACAGGGGCAACCCATTGATAACTGGCAACATAATTCCCTTATTATTTTGTTTATGTATTCCATGCTTTTACTTCCAACTTGCCTCTATTGCTTTATTTGAAGTAAGATTTTGAAGACAACATATGGTTGTATCAAGGTTTCTAAAAAAAGGTATTTTGACCCCCCAAAATGCCATTATTAGATCAAAACAACAGAAGAATTAAAAGTAGAAAGTAGCTATACTATCAGTATATGCCTTAAGTAAATAGTTTATTGTCAAATTCCTCTTATATAAGAAAGCACCATGCAGTTACATTTTAATGATGTTAGCCTCAATAATCTAGTATAATAATAAACTCCTTTGTAATGAGTAACTATATAAAATGAAGTTACAATAATTTACAATTTATGTCTGTGACATGACCCAACTACTCTCTACAAGCACCACTGAAATCTTTATTGATGCTTGGCTACCTTGTTCTACTAGAACTAACGGGAATATTTCACTGCCAACAAATTCTGTTTACCTGCTGTGTAGTTTATAAGGGTTGAATTCTTCTCTACTTGAAAATCACCATTTTTATCTCTCCATATGGATACCTGCTTAATGGCAGATAGCTTTGCAGCCAGTATAGTTTTTTTCGGGAGAGTCTTATATAAGAAGTCATAAAAAATGGGTATAAATAACTTACATTTAGGAAATTTTTCTTTTTCTTTTTCGTTTCCCTGCTTGGAAAGATTTGCCTTGAGCTAACATCTGTTGCCAATCTGCCTCTCTTCTTTCTCCCTTCCCAAAGCCCCAGTACATAGTTCTATATTCTACGTGTAAGTCCTTCTAGTTCTTCTATATGAGCCACCACCACAGCATAGTCAATGAGAGACGAGTGGTGTGGTTCACGCCTGGGAACTGAACCTGGGACGCCGAAGCGGAGCATGCCAAACTTTAACCACTAGGCCATCAGGGGTTGCTCCAGGAAATTTTTCTAGAAAAAAATTGGAATCAAGATGTATGATTTATTTCTAAAAATTTCATCACATACTTTAAAACATGAAATGCTCAACATGTTTAAAAGCACTTTACCACTCAGTTTACCTTAACAAAGATATAGCAAACATTTTGAGAAATATACTTTCAACAGGAAAGTCCAATTGTAGCTTTATGCTTTTGTAGACCACTCCCAATAACGTGGCTTAAAAAATATAACTGTAAGATTCTCTCAAGAAAATGTATTTCATTTCTATAAAAATCGTTCTTTACAGTGTCTCAATGTTTGTTTCCTACTGAGCTTCTCAATGTTCTTTAGGCTTAACAATATAGTAGAATCAAGCTCCTATAATCTAGCTTTTAATCCCACAATCCGGAAAGCTCTATCTCAAGGTCATCAATGACCTCTTAAATCACCGAATAATATTATTCCCATTTTATAAGTGCGAATACTAGGTTTGAAAGAAGTCAAGTTCATGCCCAATATTGTTTAGCTAGTAAGAGGCAGAGCCTAGATATGACTGACTCCTGCTGTCTGATTCTAAAATCCATAAGCATAACCTCTAGGTATACAGCCAAACGTAACACTCTGTATTCTTGCAACAGAATAAATGCATTTTCTTTTTCCTTAATGTCTGTAACACGGTTCTTAACTATTGCAATGCAGTGGTTTCTCGCTTCCTGTAAATGAGAGTGTTCTTCAAAGTACCTTCCTTCCTCTCTGCTCTTCTCTATACATTCCCTCCACTCCCAGTGCTTGAATTCATTTAACAAGCATTTATTTTATTGAGTCCATACAATTCCAGACCCCATGGAAAAACAATGAAAAAAAACCAGTCCCTGGCCTTGAAGGATTTACAGACTACTAGGGGAGAAAGCACTATAAGCAAGTCCAATACTATTTTCAAAAAAAAAATAAGGTTTGAGTCTGCAAAAACACAGAAGGCATTCTATGCCACACAGCACAGGTTTTCAAGCCTTTTCTGAGGAGGACTACAGTTTTTTAAGAAATAGCGTTTAAAATTTCCAAAAGAGCACGCAAGACCTAGAACTTCCCTGATCCACTGTCCCCTTCCCACTACAAGCCATGTTTTTTCTAAGACTCTTAAGAACATCGTTTGAAAACCACTATATTCTAACATCTTAGTAGTTTTGCCTTTCATGCTTAGGTCTTTAATCTACCTGGAATGGATTTTTGTGTACGGAGTAAAGTAGGATACCAATTTGAATTTTTTCCATACTGATATCTAATAGTCCCAGGACCACTTATAGAAACGCCCCTTCTTTGCCCTCTGCTCTGTAAGAGCACTACTATTAAAAGAAATCAAGTTTCTGGATACACACGGAACTGGATTTGGGTTCTCTACTGTTTTCCACTGGTCTAATACTGTGCTAATACCAAAGTGCTTTAGTTATTATAGCTTTATATATAATAAATCAGGATATCTCATAGAACAAGTCTTCTCACCTTGACCTGCTGCTTAAAAAATATCTTGACTATTCTTAGTCCTTTGTATTTCCATATGTATTTTAGAAAACACACGTAATTTTGAGCTCCCTAATTTCCTGGCAAACTGGTAAAATACCCACAAAACAAATCTAGATCAGTGGTTCTCGACCAGGTCAATTTTAACACCCCCACCTCCCACCCCAGGGACATTCAGCAACGTCTGGAAACATTTTTGGTTGTCACAAAGTGGGGGATAGGTACTACTGGCCTCTAGTGGGTTGAGGCCTGGGAGATGCTGCTAAGCACCCCACAGTGCACAGGACAGCTGCCACAACAAAGAATTATCCCATTCAAATTTTAATAGTGCCACTTTTGAGAAACCCTGTCCCAAATAAATCAAGGGGCAAATTTGCATGTGCCCATTAAAGGCCAGGGAATGTCTACCAAAAACAATAATTTAATTTTAGAAAAACTGAACTGCCATATGCCAATGAGATTTACCCCAATTCATTAAAAAAAAAATCATATTATTTGCATTGACCAAAAGGCTTATCTTCCTGTTCTCTATAGCAGTGACGTTGGCAGGAAGCTTATTGGAGGGGTTAAGTCTTTAAAATACAAAGTTATAAAGAAACAAGACATAGCCAGAAGATATTAAAAAAAAAAAACTCATAGAAATCAGTAATAAACAACTCAATAGAAATATGAACAATCTGAATAGACAATTCACTACAAGGAATATTCAAATGACCAATAAACACATATAAAGATTCTCAACCTCATTAGTCACCAGAGAAATATCAATTCAAACTCACGAGAACACCATCCATGCACCAGAACGGCTAAAATTTTAGAAGACTGGACATATCAAGTGTTAACAAGTATGCTGAACAACATAATACCCATATACAACTGGATGTAGTGAAGGGGTTGCATAAACTGGTTCAACCACTTTGGAAAATGTTGGCAGTCTCTACTATAGCTGAACATATCCATACACTATGACCAGCAATGCCATCCCTAGGGATATATCCAACAGAAAATACTTACCTATTTGCAAAAGAATGAACAAGAATGTTCATAAAAGCATTAAAAGCCCAAAGGAGAAACCATCCAAATGTCTAATAACTGCAGAATGGATTAATAAACTGTGATATGTTCATAGAAGGAAATAATATACCACAACAAGAACTACTACTATATGCAACAACACAAATGAATCCCCAAAATACAATGTTAAGCAAAAGTACGCAGACTCAAGAGTACAGATATCACTCCATTTCTATAAAGAGGCAAAACTCATCAATGGTGACAGAAGGGAGGAGAGCAAATACCTGTGCAGAGAAAGGATAGTGACTAGAAAGAAGCATGAGAAGGGGCTGTAGGGTGTTGGGAATGTCCTATTTTTATCTAGGTGGTAGATACACGAGTGTGTTTACTTTGTGAAAATTCATCAAGCTATACACTTAGGATTTGTATGCTTTTCTGTATTTAGCTTATATCTTATTAAAGAATTTGCTTAAAAATATAAAGAATACAACCCTGATTTACCGCATCTGATGCTTCAAGAGACTATTCTAAACCCTATTCTAGCCCTAACTCACAATGATGTTAAAATGCAAGTTTTGTATATATTGACAACTGATTTTTTACCAAGGCACAAAGGCAATGCAGTGGATAAAGGGTAGCCGTTTCAATAAATGGTGCTGAACAATGAGCTATCCATAGGCAAAATAAATGAACTTGGATCCATACCTCACACCATATACCAAAAATAACTCGAAATGGATTTTAGACTTAATGGTAAAACCTAAAACTATATTTGATAGAAAAACACTTGTATTCAAAATATATAAAGAACTCTCAAAACTTAACAATAAGAAAAAAAAAACAGGCAAATATTCGAACAGACATTTTATCAGAGAAGATACAGAGATGGCTAATAAGCACACAAAAAGACGCTCAACATCATAAGTTATCAGAGAAATGCTGATTAAAACCACAATGAGAGTGACGTCAGCATCATGGCGGAGTGAGCTTTCCCGTGAATTCTTCCCCCACAAAATACAACAAAAGTAACAGCCACAGACAAACAACGGAATCCCAGACAGTCAAAAGCTGGAGCGAAGGGATCCACACTGCCGCACATCTGAGAGCGGAACGTGCTGGGCCCCCGGAGGAAGTGGGGAGAGGTAAGGAGAACTCCGCTCCCTCCCCATCAGATCAGCGATCCGGTCCGCGCGGCTCCCAGAGAGGGGGGAGGGGCGGCCCTCGGCGGGAAACTGTAGCTCTTCGGGCACTCTCAGCCAGTGGGAAACTCCCGCACAGAGGGCTCAGAGGAGCCACAGGGCTACCATCAACATCTGAGCAACCCAGAGAGCGGATGAAGAGGGGCAAACGAGAAGCCTCCCACGTCAGGGACCCAGAGGGCAAAAGAGAGAGCTCCCCCCTCCCCACAACCCGGAGTCTGCAGCTCGACCAGATCTAGCGGTCCGAGGCAGACCTGAATAAATTGGACTGGACCCGTGGATCGCAGTGGGGAAAAGAAACAAAACAAAACAAAACAAAACTGCGGATCGCAGCAGAAAAACTGGGGCAGAGCGCAGGGGGCTTAGACTACACAGCCCTTCACCACCACACAGTGGCGGCAGGTGGAAAGTGCAACCAGAGACTTCCAGGATGAGGAAAACCAAAACCAACACAGGAACCACAATGCAAAAATATATGAAATCACCAGACCAGAAACAAAATGACAAGCAACCAGAAATCAACCCCGAAGACACAGAAATCCATAAACTAAATGACAGAGATTTCAAAATAGCTATCATAAAAACACTCAACGAAATACGAGACAACACAGACAAACAATTCAATGAGATTAGGAGTTTCTTCACAAAAGAGATTGAAATCATAAAGAAAAACCTATCAGGGCTGATGGAGATGAAGAACACAATGGAGGAGATAAAGGAGAATCTGGAATCTTTAAAGAACAGAGCTGACAATATGGAGGAAAGAATTAGTACTTTAGAGGATAGGAATACAGATATACTCCAGATGGAAGAAGAGAGAGAACTAAGACTAAAAAGAAATGAAGAAAGACTCCGAGAAATATCGGACTCTATTAGAAAATGTAACATAAGAATTATAGGTATTCCTGAGGGAGAGGAGAGGGAAAGAGGAACAGAGAGCCTATTCAAGGAAATAATAGCTGAAAATTTCCCAAATCTGGGGAAGGAGCAGGAAATACCAGTAAGCGAAGCCAACAGGACTCCTATATATATTAACAGACAAAGGCCTTCACCACGACACCTAGTGGTAAGGCTAGCCAGGGTCAACGACAAAGAAACAATATTAAGGGCAGCTAGACAAAAACAAAAAATAACGTACAAAGGAACTCCCATCAGGCTCTCAGCGGATTTCTCAACAGAAACTTTTCAGGCTAGAAGAGACTGGAATGATATATTCAAAATACTAAAAGACAAAAACTTTCAGCCAAGAATACTCTATCCAGCAAAAATATCCTTCAAATATGATGGAGAAATAGTAACTCTCCCAGATAAACAAAAGCTAAGGGAGTTCATGGCCACGAGACCGCCACTACAAGAAATACTCAAGAAGACCCTCAGGCCTGAAAACAAGAAGAGAAAGGGAACACAAAGCTTGGAGTAAGGAGAAAAGTAGGTAGACAAAATCAGAGAAATAGTAGATCTTTACCGGAATAGGTTAGCAACCACTTAAATACTAAACTCAAAGATCAAAGGAAGAAATTCACCAAAAATAAATTTAACCTCATCACTGTAAACACACAGCCACAACACAAGATAGAATAAGGTATAACAAGAGCAACTTAGAAGGGGAAGAGGAAAGTGACTGAATTGACTTAGTATAAGGAAATAGGAGGCTATCAGATAATGGACTATCTCATACAGAAGATTTTTCGCCCAAACCTCAAGGTAACCACTAAACAAATAATCAAATTAAAACCACATATGATAAACAAAGAGAAAACTAGAAGAATCATAAGACAGAACAACCAAACTGAATTGGCAGTCCAAAACAAATGGGACAAGAAACAAAGGAAATGCAAAAGAACCAGAAAATAAGTGACAAAACAGCAACATTCAACCCTCATATTTCAATAATTACCCTAAATGTAAATGGATTGAACTCTCCAATCAAAAGATACAGAGTGGCAGGATGGATTAAAAAGCAAGACCCAACAATATGCTGCCTTCAGGAAACACATCTTAGCACTAAAGACAAGCACAGGCTCAGAGTGAAAGGATGGAAGACAATACTCCAAGCTAATGGCAAACAAAAGAAAGCAGGTGTTGCCATACTCATATCAGACAAAGTAGACTTCAAGATAAAACAGGTTAAGAAAGACAAAGAAGGGAAATATATAATGATAAAAGGGACACTCCATCAAGAAGACATATCACTTATAAATATATATGCACCCAACATAGGAGCACCAATGTACATAAAACAACTATTAACAAACCTAAAAGGAGAAATCAACAACAACACAATAATAGTAGGGGATCTTAACACCCCACTTACAGCAATGGATAGATCATCCAGACAAAAAGTTAATAAAGAAATATTAGACTTAAATGAAAAACTGGACGAGATGGACCTAGTAGACATATACAGAGCACTCCACCCAAAAACAGCTGACTACACATTCTTCTCAAGCGCGCATGGAACATTCTCTAGGATAGACCATATGTTGGGAAACAAAGCAAGCCTCAATAAATTTAAGAGGATTGAAATCATAACAAGCATCTTTTCAGACCATAAGGCTATGAAACTGGAAATGAACCAGGAAAAAAAACTGGGAAAGTGACAAAAATGTGGAGATTAAACAACATGCTACTGAACAACCAATGGATCATTGATGAAATTAAAGGAGAAATCAAAAACTATCTGGAAACAAACGAAAATGATAACATGCCATATCAAACTATATGGGACGCAGCAAAAGCGGTCCTGAGAGGGAAACTCATAGCGATACAAGCCCACCTTAACAAACAAGAAAAAGCCCTAATAGGCAACCTTAAATTACACCTAACAGAACTAGAAAAAGAAGAACAAACAAAGCCCAAAGCCAGCAGAAGGAGAGAAACAATAAAAATCAGAGCAGAAATAAATGATATTGAGACCAAAAAAACAGTAGAAAGGATTAATGAAACAAAGAGTTGGTTCTTCGAGAAGATAAACAAAATAGACAAACCCTTAGCCAGGCTAACTAAGAAAAAAAGAGAAAAGGCTCAAGTAAATAAAATTAGAAATGAAAGAGGAGAAATTACAACGGATACCATGGAAATACAGAGGATTATAAGAGAATACTATGAGAAATTATATGCCAACAAATTGGACAATCTAGAAGAAATGGATAAATTCTTAGACTTATACAACCTCCCAAAATTGAACCAAGAAGAAATGGAGAATCTGAATAGACCAATCACAAGTAAAGAGATTGAAATAGTAATCAAAAACCTCCCAAAAAATAAAAGTCCAGGACCAGATGGCTTCTCCAGTGAATTTTACCAAACATTCAAAGAAGATTTAATACCCATCCTCCTCAAACTATTCCAAAAAATAGAGGAAGATGGAACACTTCCTGAATCATTCTACGAGGCCAACATCACCCTGATACCGAAACCAGACAAAGACAATACAAAGAAAGAAAATTACAGGCCAATATCGCTGATGAACATTGATGCAAAAATCCTCAACAAAATATTGGCAAACCGAATACAACAATATATTAAAAAGATCATACACCATGATCAAGTGGGATTTATACCAGAGACGCAGGGATGGTTCAACATCCGCAAATCAATCAACGTGATACATCACATCAACAAAACAAAGAATAAAAACCACATGATCATCTCAATAGACGCAGAGAAGGCATTTGACAAGATACAACATCCATTTATGATAAAAACTCTCAATAAAATGGGAATAGAAGGAAAGTACCTCAACATAATAAAGGCCATATATGACAAACCCACAGCTAACATCATACTCAACGGGGAAAGACTGAAAGCCATTCCTCTGAGAACAGGAACGAGGCAGGGCTGCCCACTCTCACCACTCCTGTTCAACATAGTACTGGAGGTTTTGGCCAGAGCAATTAGACAAGAAAAAGGAATAAAAGGAATCCAAATAGGTAACGAAGAAGTGAAACTCTCACTATTTGCAGATGACATGATTGTATATATAGAAAACCCTAAAGAATCTGTTGGAAAACTGTTAGAAACAATCAACAACTACAGCAAAGTTGCAGGGTACAAAATCAATCTACAAAAATCAGTTGCATTTCTATATGCTAATAATGAACTAACAGAAAGAGAGCTCAAAAAGATAATACCATTTACAATTGCATCAAAAAGAATAAAATACCTAGGAATAAATCTTACCAAGGAGGTGAAGGACCTATACAATGAGAACTACAAGACATTATTGAGGGAAATCTACGATGACATAAAGAAATGGAAAGATATCCCATGCACGTGGATTGGAAGAATAAACATAGTTAAAATGTCTATATTACCTAAAGCAATCTACAGATTCAATGCAATCCCAATCAGAATCCCAATGACATTCTTCACAGAAATAGAAAAAAGAATACTAAAATTTATATGGGGCAACAAAAGACCCCGAATAGCTAAAGAAATCCTAAAGAAAAAGAACAAAGCAGGAGGCATCACAATTCCTGACTTCAAAACATACTACAAAGCAATAGTAATCAAAACAGCATGGTACTGGTACAAAAACAGACACACAGATCAATGGAACAGAATTGAAAGCCCAAAAATAAAACCACACATATACGGACAGCTAATTTTCGACAAAGGTGCTAAGGACATGCAATGGAGAAAGGAAAGTCTCTTCAATAATTGGTGTTGGGAAAACTGGACATCCACATGCAAAAGAATGAAAGTGGACCATGTGCTATCGCCATACACAAAAATTAACTCAAAATGGATCAAAGACCTGAAGGTGAGACCTGAAACTATAAAACTCATAGAAGAAAATATAGGCAACACACTATTTGACATTGGGTTTAAAGGAATCTTTTCGGATGACATGCCTACCCAGACTAGGGAAACTAAAGAAAAAATAAACAAGTGGGACTTTATCAGACTAAAGAGCTTTTATAAGACAAATGAAATCAGAATCAAGATGAACAAACAACCAACCAGCTGGGAGAGAATATTTGCAAAACATACATCTGACAAGGGGTTGATCTCCATAATATATAAAGAACTCACACAATTGAACAACAAAAAAACAAACAACCCGATCAAAAAATGGGCAGAGGAAATGAACAGACACTTCTCCAAGGAAGATATACAGATGGCCAATAGGCACATGAAAAGATGCTCAACATCACTAATCATCAGGGAAATGCAAATCAAAACAACACTAAGATACCACCTCACGCCCGTTAGAATGGCTATAATCACCAAGACAAAAAACAACAAATGTTGGAGAGGATGTGGAGAAACAGGAACCCTCATACACAGCTGGTGGGAATGCAAATTGGTGCAGCCTCTATGGAAAACGGTATGGAGATTCCTCAAAGAATTAAAAATAGAGATGCCCTATGATCCAGCCATCCCACTACTGGGAATCTATCCAACGCACCTGAAATCAACAATCCAAAGAGGCTTATGCACCCCTATGTTCATTGCAGCATTATTCACCATAGCCAAGAAGTGGAAGCAACCTAAGTGTCCCTCGACTGACGATTGGATTAAGAAAATGTGGTATATATATACAATGGAATACTACTCAGCCATAAAAAAAGACAAAATCGTCCCATTTGCAACAACATGGATGGGCCTGGAGCGTATTATGTTAAGTGAAATAAGCCAGAAAGAGAAAGACAAACACTGTATGATCTCACTCATATGTGGAATATAAACCAACACATGGACAGAGAAAACTGGACTGTGGTTACCCGGGAAGTGGGGGTGGGGGGTGGGGGGTGGGCACAAGGGGTGAAGGGAGTCATATATGGGGTGAAGGACAAACAAAAATGTACAACCCAAAATCTCACAATGTTAGAAACCATTAAAATATCAATAAAAATGCAAAAAAAAAAAAACCACAATGAGATACAACACTACATGCCTATTAGAATGGCTGACAAGACTGACCATACCAAGTGTAAGCAAAGATGTAGAGAAATGTGAACTCTTGGACACTGCTGGTGGGAATGTAAAATGGTATAATGTATAAACACTTTGGGAAACAGTTTGGAAGTTTCTTAAAGAGTTTAACATAAGTGATCCACTCACTCCACTCTTAGGTATTTGCCCATAAAAAGGAAAGCACATGTCCATAACAAAGACTTACATACAAATGTTCATAGCAGCTTTATTTGCAATAACCCAAAACTAGAAACAACTCACATATACATCAACACGTGACTGGATAAACAATTTGTAGTATATCCACAGAACAGAACATTACTCAGCAACACAATGGAACAAATTGTTGATACACACAACATGGGTGAATTTCAAAAGAATTATGTTAAGTGACAGAAGCTAGACAAAATCAGTGTACAAATTGTCTGATTCCATTTATATAAACTCTCGAAAATGCAAACTAATCTCTAGTGATAGAAAGCAAATCAGTGGTTCTTGGGGGAGAGGAAGTCACAGAGGGGTGGGAAGGAGGGATAACAAAGGTGCATGAGAAAACTTTTGAAGGTAAGGGATATGTTCACTATCTTGACACTGACTGAAATTTTCATAGAGTTACACCTTATGGTGGAGGTCATAACTTATCAAAGCATACCATTTAAATAAATGCAGTTTGTTTTCTCAAGTATATTACAATAAAGCTTTTCTAAAAATAATACAGGTTGTATATAAATATTGTAAACCAGAGTTCTTATAATTAGCTCAAAATCAACTCCATTCATTCACACAACAAATATTTATCTAGCACCTACTATATGCCAAGCACTCTGCTAGGTTCCAGGGTTACAATGGTGAGCAAACTGACATGGTTCCTGACCTCATGGAGAACACAGTCTGCTAGGGGAAGCAGAGATTAATAAAAGATGCACACAGACACATGGATAATAAAAACTTCACAGACAAGTGCTGTCAAGGAGACAAGCACAGTGAGATGACACAAAATAACAGGGAAACCAAATCTGATCTAACGGAAAGGTCAGTATGGCTCCCTCAAGGAAGCGACATTTAAGCAACACCTAATGGAAGAGGAGGATAACAAGTTGAAGATGTAACTTTCCTCTGAAGAGACACTAACACAAGCAAAGGCTCTGAGGCAGAAGAAAGCATGACCCTTTGAAGGAATGGAAAGAAAGTCAAAAGGGCTAAGGGTCAAAACAGTGTAGACAACACTATTGGTCACCTCTCCAGTACTATCCCATCTCCTCTTTCTCACTCCTATCAGAATCACACTTAGGTTCCAGCAGCCACCCTCCTCCACACATAGTCATGTGCTTTAGAGGAAGATGACTCCATTCTTGATTTTAGGAAGTGGATACTGTTGCGACTTAAGTCAGTCATGGCCACCTCTTTTCTCCCTGCCAGTGATTAGTTAAAGAATGGCATGAGTGAAAGCAGGAAAAGAAGTTATTGCATGCTCTAAACAAGAGATGGTAGTTTGGACCAGGGAGTTGTCAATGGAGATAAAGATTTGCCCGGAGAAATAAGGTAGAGTAACATGTACACGATGTCTCCTAGGTTTCTGGCTTAGGCAAATAAAGATCAATCTTTTCCATATAGTCAAAGCCAGAGAAATATTTTTTAAAAATGAATAGTCTTATGTTATTCTTAATATATTTCTCTTAAATAAACCTAATTAGAACTAGTCAAGGATCATACCTAAAACATATCTCATCCTCATGCAGGATACTGGCTTCAGAAGTTCATGCAGACTTATCAAGAATGAATGAGGCTAACTAGATTTTGTCTTACAATACAACTCAATGTTTTCTAAAATTCTAACCTATAATTAACAATCCTGCCTACAAATAACATCAATTTCTGAATATCATTTATTTTGTCTTGCCTGCTTCAAAAAATGATTTAAGCTAGCAAAATGTCCAAATCAATTAAAAGCCAAACCAAGAATAAAGTAGTCCAAGGATTTCTGACCACTCTTGTGTTACCTAAAATTAATTTCAGAGAAATTAGATGGAGGTACCTAATCAATTATGCTCATCAAATTTATCAAATTAGGTCTCATAACAACAGTAATGAAGGTTCCTGTTACACATACCAACAGACCCAGGCAAAAATATAACCTACCTTGACAAGTTGATGAAGTGCCATTTCTTTCAGAAGGTGGTGTACTTGGACTGTTGAAATGAGGTGAAGTTTTTCTGTCCTCGCCATCGTTTGTAAAATTCTTTGAATGTCACGTACAACGACGTGACAATGGTACTTCAGCTTTTTTGCTTAAGCTTTCATCCGCTGGCTTCCCTAAAAGTGAAAGAACCTCTATTTATAATATTTCTAATTCAAAAAACATTAATCATCCTTTGCAGCTACAGTGAGCAAATTCGATGAGCAACCACTCGAATTTGCCCAGGATTGGGAGGTTTCCCAGGCTGTAAGGTTTTCAGTGCTAAACCTGAGAAAGTACCTGGCAAATCTAGACAAGTTGGTCACCCTATCTGTAGCATCAAATTAGGACAGGAGAGAAAGACTTATGATGTCAGAGACATTTATAGAGAAATTATCATCAATTTGCATAACTTACAAAAAGATAATAGTGAAAGATTAATAATGTAATAAAGGCACAACCGCTTGAGTATTCGTTTATATTGAGACTTATTAAAATATCAAGCAGAGAGGATTAAAAGAAAGACCAAAAGTATATTCTTAGTTACTGCTATTTCTTTAAATGAATCATTCTGGATAAAAAGCACTTTATTATATTTTTTTCAAGTCCCAATAATCAAGCTGAATATATCAACCAAATACTCACCACGAAGAAGAGACTATTGCCACGCTAAAGCAGCACAAAGTAAGACTAAGCTTTTCCCACTTTCTGTAGGGCTCTCCAACAAACAATGCTGCTTACTTTTTAATTCTCGGACAATCTATTGACACAAAAACAATAAAAAAAATCAGTAAACAATTTACTTCATTAGGGTCTGTCTCCATCACAAGTACAAACACAACAAGAAGTAAGGTTGTACTTGAGGGAACATAGCAATAGCAGAAGGGAGAATTAGTATTTAGTTCAATCTAGACCTTATGCCTTTATCTTTCTCCCTAAAATTATGTTGGACTTAAAAGCATATAGGCATAAAAGAAATGAACAAAGCAATTTGTGCCTTAATGATGCAAACACCGTCATTTCTGTAAAACGAGAGTACACTAATATCTTGGATGAAAACTTTATGGAGGATACTGTTAGGGGGAGTATAAATCGCTACAACCACTTTGGACAGAAATTAACAATTACTAGCAAAGTTGAAGTTACCCAACACCGGGAAGTCCAGTCCTATGTATATATCCAAAACCTGTCCCACAGGAACATAAGGAAACATGCATAAGAAAGTTCATAGCAGCATTGTTTAGAATTGCAAAAGAATGTAAACAACTTAAATGTCTGTCAAAAGGAAAGTGGATAAAAAAATTCTGGTATATTCATACAATGGAATACTACACAGCAATTAAAATAGATTAACAATCAATAAGGCTACTTCTTAAAAATAATGTTAAGCAACTAAAAACACTTCTGAACAAATATAGGTACAGTATCATATCATTGTACAAAGTTTAAAAACAGGTAAAGTAATGCTCTATATTGTTTACGGATACATACGTATGTAACAAAAGTATAACAACACGTCTAGGAAAGAAAAAGAATAAATTCAGCATACTAGTAATGTTACTTGCAAACAAGGTATAAAGTAAATATGGCAAAATATTAAGATTGAACAACTCTGGAAAGTTGGCTTACTCATTGGTCTATTAATTTTCTAAATGATTGGAACATCTCAAAAAATATGGTGAGAAATATAGTATTCTGTGTAAAAGACAGTAAATACTTTGTAGAAGGTAGTAATTCTGTAAATAGAAGTGCCAAATGAGCTGAGAATAGTTTTCAGAATATTCTCCTTTGCCTACAAACCATATACAGTTTATAGCAATCAGGATTATTTTTCGAAAAGTTACATGTTCTTCCATGAACCCAGCAAATATTTTCAATCCATTTACTATCTGAGAAAATGAATGTAGTCACAGATTCAGTATACGTTATGAATAATCAGCATCTTTATCATAATGAAGACTTAACTGCTGAAAAATACTTGCAGAATTCATTATAGCAAGCTATGATGGACAAGCTTTACAAGGAAAGTTCATCTTCACCCCACCAACTGTACATTCAGACCATATTGAAGAGTCATGCTTTCCTGTTTACTTAGATTCCTAACTGCATCAGAAACGAAAATCAAGACTGAAACAATGCCATTCAAAGAAAACCAGATACCCAACTAGACTAGGACAGAAGTCTAGAAATAAAAAGGGGATTCCTAAATGTATAAACAAAACAAATGCAAGTAAAAGAATTTCCTAGTCTTAACCATCACAGTGGTTGAGAACATGTCTCGGAATCTGACAAATCCGGATTTGTATCCCTACTCTGCCAAAGCTGTGGACCAGGAGGTAGAAGTACGAGTTCTAGATCAGGTTCCCACAACTCAGATGTGTTTCCTTGATCATGTCTTCACTTCTCTAGACTAAGATCCTCATCTGTAATAATCCCTAATTGAAAAACTGTTGTAAGGGAGAAAATGCCTTGGCACACAGTAGGTGCTTGATAATTCTGATTTAAAGGTCAGAAGGGTATAATGAAAAGAAGATGGGCTTTGGAGTAAAGCAAGCCTAAGTGTGAGTCCCACTGTGTGAATCACTGAACCTCAGTCTGTTTCTTCATCTGTGCAATGGAGATAAGATTATCTACCCGATAGAGTTTTGATGAAAATTAGCCAGGCATTGAGTTAAGAATTAAATAAAGTAATGGATAGAACTTGCCTAAACTCCAGTATTTGACACAGAGGAGGTGATCTACTTTAATCTCCACCTCTTCTAAACCACCTATGCTTAATCTAGGATCCAGAGACGTAAGTCAGAGACTGCTCTCTTGCTATTGCGTGCAGAAGTCTTGGTACATGACTGCGTTTCTCTGAAGAGAAAGTCCGTGGATTTCTCATTCCCAGAACTATATCCTAATAAAATAACTGAAAACAGAGGGGAGACTGATATGCACTGTTATCAACTGAGGACTTCCTTGCAATAGTGGAAAAAAACGGCAAATTCGACCTGGGGATGGAGGGATGGTTAAAAGAGTAATTCAACAGCTTATGAAGCCAATTATACCCTGACCCCTAGCCTATGTGTTCCAAAACAAGCTAAGAACCACTATTCTGAGGTATTTCCCAGTTCTACTATTCTGTGATTCTATCTGTGCAACTCTTGTGTAGAGATTTGGTGGACTCTAACCCCTTCACCCCAGCCAATAACGCAACGCCGGCTAGTTCCTCAGATACAGCCTAGAAATCCATCCCGCCCACAGTTGCAGCAATCCCCCAGGGGATAAAGCACGAGCCCCGGATCCGCCTCCCGCCTTAGTCCCCGCCGACACGAGTCAGCGGGGGGCAGAGGGGGCCCGGGGCCTCTCCCTGGGGGTTAGGACAGGCTCCCTCCGGCCTCCGCACGTTCAGAACCCGGAGGCCCAGGGACGTGGTCACCCCGACGGCCCGCATGCGGCCAGGCGAGAGCAGAATGCTCTCTTCGGGCAGGCTGCACACCACCCCAGGAGAGACAGGCTGGCCTGTTCTGAGGAAAACCGAGGCAGCGCTGCCTGGGCTCCGAGTCCCGGGCGAAAAGGAAATGGTATCTGCGAGTACACACTGCGGAGCCTGGCAGAGAGGAGAGGCCCCAAACCTCTCGCCTCCTCACCGGGCTGCCACTCCCTGGCCGAGCGCGGACTCCGGCGCCTCACCCGCTCCCTCCTCCGCTCTCTCCAGGCCGCGCGACAGCGCTCTCCCGGACGAATACCCGCCTCCCGCCCCCTCGACTCCCAGCACCCAATCACCCGCCAGAGCAGAAACCAAGCAACCAATCCTGGCGTGAGGTTAGGGGGCGAGAACCCTGGCCCCCGAGGGAAGCCTCCGCAATAAAAACCAACGCAAAGTATTTCGTGGCCCGGAGGCGAACGCTTGAAGAGCGAAGGATGGGAGCACAGCGCAGGGTTTAAAGGAAATTCTTCTCCGTTTTGAGATTTTGAAACTGGCGACTTAACCCGTGCATCCGTTTCCTTGGAAACTCGCAGTCTCATTCTTCAGGTCTGTAGACCAAGCGAAAGGAAAGCCTTGCCGAGTTCTTCCCAGAGCGCCCGTCAGTGCCGCTCAGCTCACGTTTCCGAACTTCACGGTGGCCCGGGTGTCGCACAGACGGAGGCGGGAACTGCCAAACGCCTGAGCCCGGCCAGGCGAGAAGGCTGGTTGATGAGTGGCCGCAGACCCTCAGGATGTTCCAGGCTTCCCCGGATAGCGACTTCAACCAGATCAACGCCCTAGAGCGCTCCCACCCCGGTCACTTCTGCTCCATCAAGGCTCACCCGCCTTCTGTCCCTCCTAAAACCGGGTTGTTATTCTTTGCCACGAAGTACACTTCAGTTTCCTCAAAGGTAGGGAGTTAATCGTGATCTCTCCAAAGTGTGATTTTGTCAATTTCTGAATAGCCTAAGCTTGGCTCCGATACTAGTGTCTCAAAAAAGTAAAACGTGAGACAGTTTCTCAAGTTTGAGCAACTAGTTTGGGGAGAGGTTTTATGCAGGCGGAGCAGCGGGAGGAGAGTGGATTTGTTTGCTTCCCTTTCAGTTTTACTGCATCTTCCCCAATTGCAAAATGTACAGCGCTAAAAATAAATTCTACCTTTTAATTTAGTAATCTCAGGCTCAAAAATTTATCCTAAAAGAGTAATCCAAAAGAAAGAAAAAGTAAAAATATCTAAATTGATAACATTGCCTATTGTAATCCTGAAAAAAGTCATCAACCTCCCGGTCTAGTAATAGCACCCTATACGGTTATGATACATCAGTTTGATCATTAGGAAGCCAATAAAATAATTATCAAAAGTAAACAACTTGCAAAAAAAATTTCATATAAAGTTAAATGAAAGAAAGCAGACTCCCTACAGGGTATTATGAATTCCATTATGTGAAAATATATATGCATAAGCAAAGATGGAGGGAAAGTATAAAAAATGTAACTTACTGTTAAAACAGTGGAATGAAGGACAATTTATCTATACTTAAAAATATCTTCAAATTTTTATTCTGCTTTTACAATTTTTTTAAATATCAAATCCTTTAAGTAACTGCTCCAGGGAAACTACTACGATTTTCGATTTTCCTCCACTCAATTCCTAAGGCTCTCAACCGACTCTAGCCTTGTATGGCCATTTGACGTGTGTGGCGTTAACAGAAATGGATACACGTAGGCTCTGGAGCCAGACAATCCTGGATTCCAGTCCCTTGAACTGTTCCTTTCAGGTGAACGTTAGTGAAAGAAAACACAAAAAACTACAAGTTCATTTGATAAAGAATATGAATGTTTATAAACCAATATTCAAAATAGCTGCACACATCTGTTTTCACTTGAATAAAAAAAATCACATTGTGACAAATTTTGTAACCTTAACTTAAAATACATGAATATTAACATTTACTAATATAGTTACACATTTTGTTTACATCATCAACGAATGTGATGAAAAACAGCATGTTGTTATTTAAACACAGCAGGTTTTGACCAGCCTTTGAAAACTGATCCAAGAATGTGCGCTGCATTTAGTTAGAAACCATTTATTTCAACCTTTTTTGAACTCCTAGAGGTTTCCTACTCACATAAAATATTCCAAAGCCTCAGTTTAAAATAAAACAAAACAAAAGAACACAGGACCGCTGTATTTAATCTTAGAAGACTACAAAACTGCCTTGTTTAAAAATATGAAAATTCTTACAGTATTTTTTAAGTGTATGCTTTTATTTTTCACATCGAACTTACTTGATTGAACATTAAGCATCTGATATCTCAGGGAAGGCCAGCCCAGTATCCTGTTTTTCAGAGCTGACCAGGTGTTTCTGATACAATCTATGGACCAGCAGAGACCCATTTGACTAAAGAAGAAATAATTAATGAAGTGTTCTCTAAACATTGTTGCATAATGGAATCAACTGGGGAATCTTAAAAAAAAAATACTAACGCCTGACTCCCAACCGCAGACATTCTGATTTAATTGACATGGGTTCCAATTGGGGATCAAGAGTTTTAACAGCTGTCCAGGTGATTTTAATGTGCAGCAAAATTTGGAGCCACCACAATGATGCAAGACACAACAGTGATCTAAATCACAATTAGCCACAAATGACAGATGTCTGTAGAGGAGAACTCACTTTTAAAGAAGTTTCTCAAGTTGGAAATACTTTATAGTTTCTCTCTGTTTCTTAAGATCAAATTTATGCTTTTTCTGGAAGTTATAATGACTCTTTAATTAGTAGTCTTCAGAGGGGATTTATATTGTTAAACACTCAACAATTTTTTTTAATCATTAAGTTTAGGTTATTGTATATAATCACTGCTATACACTTATCTATTACGTGTAACAATATACTGAAATTACCTTCTAGGCATCACAGTATTAAGAACCATCCATAGTTTATTGACTGTTTGAAGCATTCTCCACAGAACCCCTGAATTCAATAGCTGGTTCATATTGGATGTTAATACTTCTGCCTATGGTATAAGTTCACTGGCAGAGAGTAGAGTCAAGCGTTCTAGAATCTGTGTCGTTTCCATATGTCTTACTGGGACAGCTGAAAATGCTAAAGGGGAAACTTAGCAGTCATAATCTAAATTCTATACAGCTTAGCAAATAAGAAGTAACATTGCTCTATCAGACTACAGGCCAAACAAATCAAGAAAACAGTGTTGCTCTAAACGTAAAACTTTCAATCCTAGCCATAGTTTTGGCCATACTTAAAATAAGGACCTTAAGAAAAATTCATTTAGCTGTAGTTATTTCACAAAGAACAAAACATATCTCATTTAAGAAATCACATTAGTGACCCAAAGAGAAGGCCCTCAACCTGTGGAATCTGATGTATCTCTGGGTTGACAGCATCAAATTGAGTTGAATTATCTGACGACTAGCTGGTATTCCAAGAATTGCTTGTTGGAGGTGTGGGGAACCCCCCACGTGTGAAAAAATGAATCTCAGAACACCATTTATGGGCATACACCCAAAATGATTGAATGCAGAGGTATAAAGACATAAATGTACACTTGTGTTCTTAACAGGATTATTCAAAATAGCCAGAAGCTGGAAGCAAACCTGGTGTCCATCAACAGATGAAGTGACAAAAAAAAAGTGGTGTATACAGACTGTGGAATACCATTCACCCTTAGAAAGGAAAAAATTCTGACACATGCTATGACAAGGACGAACCTTGAGGACTTTAATGCTAAGTGAAATAAAGCCAGCCACAAAAGGAAAAATACTGTATGATTCCACTCATATATGGTACTTAGAGTACTCAAATTCATAGGAATAGAAAGGAGAATGGTGTTTCCCAAGAGCAAGAGGGAGGGACAACAGGGAGTTGTTGCTTAATGAGCACAGAGTTTCAGTGCAAGGTGAAAATGGTTCTGTGGATGGTTGGAGGTTATGGCTACACAAAAATGTGAATGTACTGCATGTCACTGAACTGTACACTTAAAAATGGTTAAAATGGTCAATTTTAGGTTATGCATATTTTATGACCATTTAAAAAAATTAATTATTTTCAACAAATGAACAAACACTAGCTACATGCAATAGCATGGATGAATATCACAACCAAAATGCTGCATAAAAGAAATTATATTCAAAAGGCTATATATTTTTTAATTCCATTTATATAAAATCCAAAAAAGAAACAAAACCGAGGTCTGGCTTCCAGTAATGGTGGAGTGGCTTGTTGAACTAACACTCTCACAGATAACAATGATAAAATCTGCACAAAATATTATATGTCTATATATAGAATCATGTATTTATATGTAATACACATATAATAAATGTGTATATGTGTGTATGCATAAATATCTTCCGAAAGCAAGCAGAACTGAGAGGGAGTCTTCCCTTAAATGATGGAAATTGCACCAGGAGATATTTGCAAGCTTGAGTCTTTTGCCTCAAAGCATTCTAAAATCTGTACATGGCACAGACGGGAAAAACTACAGTCTTACTTGTAATGTTAGAGGATGTATTTTGGGGCTAACAAAGTAGCTGGAAAGTTAAGGGAGAAATTCTGGAAGGGAGGGAGACACAAAGAGGAAAATCTCAAAATATGTATGTAAGTCTCCCCCCCACACACACACCAAATTGGCAGATCTTTGAACAACACCCATGCAGGGTAGGCTCCAGAAGGCCTAGTGTAAAAACAGCAGTTGGAAGATGAGAGAAGTGAATGAGGATTTCAGCTATGCCCACTGTAAAGGAGAGAAGATTGGAGTTTCAGTCCAGCCAAGTTAACTCCCTGCTAGAAAAATAACAACACTCTTCAAAGGAATACAATAGAATCCAGAGTCTCTATAACTATCATTCATGGTTTCCAGTACACAGTTTAAAAAGTCATGAGATTTGAAGAGATGGGAAAATGTAATCCATATATGACCAAAAGCAGGGAGTAGAAACTCTCCCCAAGGTGTTGCAATTATCTGACAAGGATAAGAAAGCAGCTATTATAAAGATGATCAAGGTGGCATGAAAAATATTCTCATAATGAATGAACATATCTGGAAACTCAGCAGAGAAATGGAAATTACAAAAAAGAACCAAATAGGAAGATAAAAAAAATGCTTTTGAGTTTACATGTACATTAGAAACAGTAAAAGAGGGCCGGCCCCGAGGCTTAGCGGTCAAGTATGTGTGCTCCACTGCTGGTGGCCCGGGGTTCGGATCCCGGATGCACACTGACGCACCGCTTCTCTTGCCATGCTGAGGCTGCATCCCACATACAGGAACTATAAGGATGTGCAGCTATGACATGGAACTATCTATTGGGGCTTTGGGGTGAAAAATAAATAAATTAATTAATTTAATTAAAAATAAAAAGGAACAGTAGAAGAAACATGTAGAGCAATAGAAATTATCCAGTCTGAACCAAAGAATGTAAAAATTTTGAAGAAAAATGAAGAGAGCCTTACTTGTGAGATGATTGAGTCCCCAGCAATGAGGGGAGAGACAGAAAAAATTAAATGAGGCAGAAAGGCAAATCAATAAGTAATAGCATACAACTTCCAAAATTTGGTAGAAAATCTAAAATTTTAGATCCAGGGAAGTCAGCAAACCCAGAAAATAAAATACAAAATAAAACCAGATCTGGGCACATGATAGTCAAGCTGCTAAAATCCAAAGATAAAAATAAAATCTTGAAAGCAGTCAGGAAAATACATATATAAAGGGGAAGACAATACATACAGGGAGAAATAATGTCAATGATGGATGATATATTATCAAAAACAAAAGAGACAAATCAACAACAAAATTACATCTTTCAAGTGTAGAAAGAAAACCCAAAGGTCAACACAGGATTCTATATTTAGCAGATCTCACTTTCAAAAAGGAGGCAGAAGCCACAATAGTATTCTGCACACCTATTAGGTGGCTGAAATAAAAAATAAAATTGCAAATATCAAGTGCTGGTGAGGACAAGGAGCAACTAGAACTGGGAATGCAACATGATAGTTGCATTCGGATAACGGTTTAGCAGGTTCTTATAAAGTTAAACATACACTTATTATATGACTCAGATATCCCACTCCTAGGGATTTACTCAAGCAAATTGAAACTAATGTTTAAACAAGAATCTTTGGGTGAATCTTCATAACCATGTTATTCATAATTGCCACAAGCTGGAAATAAATTAAATGTCCTTCATCAGGTGAATGGAGAAAGAAACTGTGGTGAATTGGGACATTAGAATACTACTTGGCAATAAAAAGGATAAACTCTTGATTCACACAACAACATGGATGAATCTTGGCTGCATTTCTCTAAGTGAAGGAAGCACAATTCAAAAAGCTGTACAGTATATGATTTCATTTGTATGACTTTCTAGAATAGTCAGCATTACAGACATGAAAAATGATCAGTGGTTGCCAAGGGATGGAATGGGGGAAGGGGTTGACTACACAAGGACTGTATGAGAGAATTTTGAGGGGTGAGAAAAACAGCTCTGTATGCTACTGTGGAGGTGGATATATGACCATAAAGTTGTCAAAACCCACAGAACTGTACACTACAAAGAGTGAATTTTACTCTGCAAATTTTAAAAATCAGGATGCTGGGGAACTCAGATGAAATGCAGTGACAAATGAATCTCACTGTATTACAAGCATGTGACATAGCCACACATAATGGGTGGGGATGAAAGGTCCTGACCTAAGTTACTTGGGAAGACAGTGTTTTGATGGGATACTGTAAAACTAAAGTACTGTACACAAACACTGTACTCTAGGTGGTAAATTTGTTTTTCATAAGGGTATGGATTAGCAATTCTGAAACTGGTTGACACATTAGTAAATATATTGTAGCTAACTGGAGTTAAGTTTCTCACTGTTGGTGAAAGAAGTTAAAAATAAACAAAAGGAGAATGCTAGAATAAACTCTGTGGTGTTGGATAGGAGTTGGAAGTATCAGTATGAAACCGTGTCTCTTCTAATATATCTATCCAGATAGATGAATAGATTGATATGTTGGTAGATTGATATATAGATGTGTATACCTGAGTTTATATTCATACATACGTTTCCAGGCTCTGCTGAGAGGGTCCAGAAGCAGTGACACCCTAGTATCAATGAGCACACTTAGCTCCCAGATCTTGGTTTCTAAATATCATTCTCCAATAAAAAGAACCAGGTTTCCTTGGAGAAATGGCTAATTCTAGGGCTGGAGATGGGAAATACAATATGAGCCTGGACCATCTTGTAGTGCCAGAAAGTAGAAAAGTGCTTTAAATAAAACACAGCAAATGATGAGATGTGTCAAAAGGAATCAATCTGAAAGATTTCTCAATGGCTCAAGCTGGAAAACTGTGAGCAACATAATAAATAATGGTAGCATTGGATTATTACACAGAGAATAAAATAAATATCCATGAGTCTATACTGACATAAAATAGATTAAATAAGAAAGGAAGAAAGAAACAGGAATAAAAAAGAATAAGAGAAAGAAAGGAAGAAGGACGGGAGAAGGAGGGAGGGAATCTTCCTCACAGAATTCCAAATAATAAATGTGGCTGGATAGCATGAAATAGAAAATCGCCACTAGAACACCACAGTAATAATTATTGTGGGTTAGGCTGACTGATGAATGCAAAAACTGTGGGTGAAACTTTAAAAAAAAAAAAATTTGCAGAGCCTCAAATCATCTGCCTCAAACTACATAACGTTTTTCTGTTAATTACTTTAAAAGACCTATGACTATTGAAAGCAAAAATTATAACACTGTATTGTGGGATTTATAACATGGGATGATGTAAAATTTATGACAACAATAGCACAAAGGACAGACAGAGGTAAATGGAACTGTTCTATAGCAAGTCTTCCATATTTTACATTGATTAAACTGGTGCACTATTAAGTCTAGGTAGGCTGTGATACGTTAAAGATGCATATTGTAATCTGGACCAACCACCAAAAATGCAAAGGTGTGTCACTTAAATGCTAATAAAGGAATTAAACAGCATACAAAAATGGTTTGTACAAAAATGTTTGCAGGAGATGACCTGCACGTCCCCAGGAGGAAGAAGAGCCCACTGCGGGGCATCCTCAGAGCAGAACGCCCTCAGCTGTGCCGAGGAGCAAACGCTGACACACACATGTTGGGAGAGACTCATCAACCTCATGCTGAGGGAAGCAAGCTGGACAGAAAACAATACAAGTGGGATGATTTCAGCCAAGATGAACCTATGCTGAAAAAACCAGAACAGTGGTTGCCTCGGGGGAAGGAAAAAATTGCCTAGGAAGGAAGAGGAAGGGGTTTTCTGGGGGTGATGGAAATATCCTAGTCTTAAAGGTGTGAAGGTTATATGGGTATGTTTATTTGCCAAAAATGTAAGGTTGAGATTTGTGCCTTTCAGTGTGCGTACTTCTTACACCCCCACACACACAAAGGACTAAAAGAATAATAAAGTGAGGTGGGAATGGGATGGAGTGTGGAAGAAACAAAAATGCCAGATGATTAGTAGTTGTTGAAGCTGGGTGACAAGCCTACTATGCTGTTTTGTTTATTTTGTATATTGTTTAAATTGTTCTGTAATAAAACACTTGTATAAGAAGACAAACTCAATATATAGTGTTCGCTGGTAAGATGTCAGCTACCTTTGTGGAGGAAGGAGGGAGAAAGGGATTGTTGGGACCTGAGTGAAGCTGGTGTTAGTTCTTGGTCACACAAGTGTGTTCACTTTGTAATAATTCTTTGAGGTTTACATGGATGACTTCTGCATATATTTCTACACGCATGTTATACATCAATAAACATTTTAAATCTGGCATATTTGCAAAAAGATCCTAACTCAATATCTCAGGATAACAGCAATGTTTTGTTTTAAAGTGGAACACGTTCACTCATGACATCATCAGATGGATTTTAATACTCCCAAGTATCTAGTAATGCCCTCACCCTTGAGTGGCCCCCCGGGTCGTTCCATTTTTGCTTCAATTTGGCAAGTGGTATGGCTTTGAGTTTTTATGATGGGTATGGACCCTTAGGGTGGGTGGGTTCCAAGGGGAGGATCTCTGCAGCGACCCTGATCACGGGGTCCAGAGGGAAGATCATGGCAGGCTGGATGGATGCAGGGGATGGTAGGACAGATGGCCTTGAAAAGGCAAATTCCAGGATCCCATGCACCCGGTATTTCCATTTTAGATATTGAATTTACATTTCAAATACTGGCCAGGGAGCGTCCACCAGGGCTGCAAGCATTCTCAGCAATAGCCAGGCTGGTGATCCCCACTCCTACCTGAGTACTGGCCTCAAAGGATGCAGCCCAACCACACAGCAAATACTCTGGGGGGTGGGCAAGGCATGTAGAGTTGGCATCGTACAGAGAAGAGGCGGGGTAGAAGGTGGGGTGTAGAAGCATAGGGGCGTGGGCCAGGGGTGGAGGGAGAGGTGGGAGTTGGGTCCCCTAGCTGTGCATGCTGAGTGCTTTTGTCTCTTAACCATTCCTGGCTGGGAGCTTGAAGGACTGCAGAACTACAACTCCCAAGTTGCTCTGGGCACGGGGCTGTGCCTAGCCCTGGGGGGAGGAGCAGGGCGGTGAAGGCTTGCCTGAGGGCCAAACAGCCATTGACTCAGGACTCTGGTCCTGCACCGGCTCCAACTGGACTGAGTACCAGAGGGATGTGACGGGACGAGAGGGACCAGGGAGTCTGGGTGTGGCAGTTGCATGGGCAGCCGCGGGCCTGCAGCGTGCAACTGCTTTTGTCCAAAATTGAAGCTGGACTCGTGCCTCTTCTCCACCGCCTCCCTCCTTTGCTTGATTCCTCCTCCCCCCTGTGTGCCTGTGGGTCTTTCCACAGCCTCTTACCTAGTCCAGGGCCAGGTGCTTCTCTAAACTGCTTATGGGAGCTGGTTTGACATCCCAGAAACTTTCCAGTTTGCCTGCTGCCCTCTGCCTTCTCCAGCCAAAGTGCCATCATTTCATCAGCTTTTGGGAGACATTCGCCCTTGTGGCCCCTCTTGAAAGCACAACTTAAGAGCTTTGTAGGGTGGTAACATTGGCTGTTGCTTGCCTTTTTTGCAGATGTGGAAGTTGAGGCATCTGTGAGGTTAATCACTGTTTTCCCCAGGATCCGCTAAGAGCAGAGGAGAACAAATCAATTCCCAGGCAAGTATCTAGTAGGCCATTTTCACCAACCCATTCCAGTGCAGAGGCCTCCTAAACAGCACCGTTAAGATGAGAATAGCTTAAGTATTTTGCTCTTTAGATTAATCACCTAATCTCAGCTCAGTCCTGAGTGGCCAGTCTCTCAGGGACAGGGCTGGCGACTCTGATCCCTCAGGAAGAGATTGGTGGTCCAGCTTTGGGAGAGGGATGTTCATGGTAGACAGCACCTGGGCAACATTTGAAACCCGTCAGCTTTAACATCTCTGCTTTGGATTCAGGCAAGGTTCCCGGATAAACATGCCTAGGGACAGTCAGATGTACCGTATTCTTTAAAAATTGATTACAGCAGTGAAAAGAACAGAACATTAGATATCCTGCTCATTTGCAAAAGATAAAATGCAAGCAACACTTTCTTGTTAATTTTTTTCTGCTCATTCTCTTGGCTGTACTGTACGCTTGAATGCAGAAACAAAAAACTTGAATTGCCATATTCTCTTTTCCTGAGATTGGTAAATTAACTTAAAAGTCTTATTGAAACCTATGGAGGAATGATTAGCTGTTTTCCTGATTTATGTCATCCTTAAAAGTCTGGGCATTGAACTAAATGAAAACAAGTCCTTGTTTATATTACACATCCCAATAGGTTACATTTCTGATTACTGAATGTGGAATATTATCAAAACAACTGGGAAACCTGATCATGGAAACTAGACCCTGTCACTTTGTCAAGAATTTGCCTCTTTATGAATTAATGACACATGAATTCTTTAACGTTTTTGTAAAGAAAGGATGAGAAACTCTGCAGTGTCTCTGAATGTGGCAAGATGGGGAATTATCATTAGACCACATCCTCGGGTTCTTCTCTCCTGTTCAACAGGCCCGGGTGATAGTCCGTGTTGTCAGGTGCAACGCCGCTCCCCCAGCCCCCAGTGTTCCATCCTACTCTGGCCTGTGACCTCTTCAGGGGGTTCTGATGACACTCGTCCACAAGTGTTGGAAGGAGACATTGTAACATGAGGATATTCCTTATCTTGAAACAAGGATTAATGGAGAGGAAAGTCTCTGGGTCTGTGTGCTCCAAAGCACTGCTGTTGGAGTGTGGCTTCAGTCACCACTGTGCTCCCAGCAGTCCCCACAATGGCTGCCTCAGACATTTGATCTTCTGGTGCAACCACAGAAGCTGTTGACAGAGCTGGGCGCTGGTCGTGGTGAAGTGTCTTCCATCAGATTTTGTGGCTCTGACCCTCCTCTGCTCACCCCCTTCCCATTCCTAACTGCTGCATTGATTGCTTTGTAGTTGTTTCCTAGGAGCCACTGTGTGTAAGTGGATTTCACAGTGTCTTTAGGGACCCACCCTCACTACACGAGTCACTGTACAACAGCCACTTATCCTGGTGTAGCCCATGTTCATCCTCTAAAGTGGAGCTGTGAAGAACCCTGCTTACTCGGAGCTCCTTTCATTCTCATGCTGCTGGGGCTGCTTACGAAGCTGGGCATCTCGTCTTTGGTCTCATCACATTATTCTTTTCATCGATTATTCTGAAGTAGGATACGACTTTGTTAATAATGTGACACTGGCTGTCACAGGCACTTCTATGTATCTTCCCCAACAGCTCTGTGAAGTAGACCTGTGATCCCCATTTTACAGGGGGGACACTGAGACAGTTTCTTGGTGCATTTTGAGTCTCCACCTGGAGCTCCGCCTCTCAGGTGTGTGCACTTAGCAGGTGTTCCACTTTGTCCCTCTCTGCCAGCCTCCCCAAAGGCACACGGCCCATCCTGAGTCCATTGTCTGATTGTTGGCAGTCACCCTGCACAAACAGGCCCTGGGTGGGGAGTGGACTAGCAGGGCGTGGTTGTCCGGACTACCCTGGGCAGATTCTATGTTTATTGCGAGAGCTGGAGCAGTGGAAGATACTGACCGTCACTCGCCTGGAAGGTTTCTTATGGAGAAATACTCCACTGACTTTCTGCAGGTGTCGTGTCTTCTTTGTCTTCCTTGCTCCTCTGGGCTTTCTCCTACAGCCCATGCTGTGCAGTAACATAGAGAACAGAGACTGGTGAACATCATACTGTTGCCCTGCACCAAACGGTCACATCACTCATTTTTCTAATTATGAAAGAATTACATACTTTGTAAAAAAAGTCAAATTATACAGATCTATGTAGAGTAAAGTGAAACCTTCCCCTTCCATCCCCTTCCCTGCAAACTCACTCCCCTACTCAGAAGGAAGTATTGTTAAGAGGTTGCAGCTTATTCTTCTGGACATTTCCAATGAATTTATAAATACACATAAAGTTTTTTTAATATAAATTACATAATTACATCGTTTTTCAACTTGCTGTTTCCCAAACCATATATCATAGATGTCTCTCCTTATCAGTATACGTCACTCTAACTTAGCTGTTTAGAAGTTTTGGAGCTACTCCAAAGAACAGGAATACCACGATCTGTTTATTTCTTCTTTGATAGAGATGGGGTTATTTCCAGTTTCACTATTATACATAATGCTGCAGTAAGATCCTTGTATGGAATTTATTACACTGCTACTCAACTGCTCAATTTGCTTTGTTCCCTTTTAGTCAGAGACTATGATATATTTGTAACAATTTTATGGGAATTATTTTATAGGGAAATTAATTTTATCTCTGAATAAAGACATTTATGGGGAAACTTGACTTCAAGGTCAACCATCTCAGTATTCTGGAGAAAAATCATGAAACTTAGAAGGTATTATGCTTGCTGCATCACATTCTAACAAGTCAGATTAACAATTTAAAGTTGAATGTTTGAGCTGGCCCGGTGGCGCAAGCGGTTAATTGCGCGGGCTCCGCTGCGGCGGCCCGGGGTTCGCGGAGGCCCGAGGTTTGCAGGTTCGGATCCCGGGCACTCACCGACGCACTGCTTGTCAAGCCATGCTGTGGCGGCATCCCATATAAAGTGGAGGAAGATGGGCATGGATGTTAGCCCACGGCTAGTCTTCCTCAGCAAAAAGAGGAGGATTGTCATATGTTAGCTCAGGGCAGATCTTCCTCACAAAACAAAAATAAAACAAAATAAATAAAGTTGAATGTTTGTATAGCATCTACAGTCTTTGTTCAGAAGAAGGATGACTTTATCTTGTCTTGAAAACTTCTGACTCCAGGGGCTCTCAGTTGGGCTTCAGAGAGGATAAGATGTTGGTGTTGTATCTGTTTCTCTTCAGCTGTAGGCTGCATCATCTAAAGATCATAGAATTGAACATGGTCCAATCGATATATACGATTTGGGTCAAAAATTCAAAGTAATGAACCCAAGATAAGACTCTATAACTTTGGATCTTAATGAAGAATTTCCTTTGATATCCTCAAGTCTCTGTGATTACTAGTAAAAACTCACCTATGGATGAAGAGATGTGGTTCTGCTGGCAATGTCTGGCTTGAACATCCATAGTTAAGGCTGCCACATCCCTAGGTAGATTAGACTTGACCTCTCTACGACCTCTGCCCTTGTTCCTTGACCTGGGAAAAATAAGAATTAAAAAAAACTGTTGTTACTAGCACTGAATGCTAGAAATGCCCATTAAAGAGTGAGTTTGATTTGGTAAACCAAAGGGAGTACATGCAGAACAAAGTCTTTAATATCTATGAAATTTCAAAAAGTTCTAATTTTTTTAAATGTAACTTTATTTTTGCAACAATGCAAAATGTATATATACGAATGAAATATCCCTCTGTTCATTTCTTAAGTTGTTTCCATTGATTTGATGGATTTATCCTCTAATCAGGATTCCAAGTGTGAAAGAACATCTTGGTCTTGCAAAGAAAAGAAGCCATTGATATTTGATTTTCTTTTAGCTCGGCATCCTACAGGTTTGAGGAATAAATTATCATGTAATGATACAATGATTCTGAAAGCTAATTGTTAATTAGAGGGGTGTACGGGATGATTGAATGGTGGTTCATCCCCACGGTCAGGGGTATTGTACACATGGATATGTAAACACGATTTAGGAGGCTGCTTCAGCCCTGTGACATCCCAGAGAAACACAGTGCAGGAGGATATAGGGGCATAGCCGTCTGCCTCGATCTCCTGGGTTACATGCAGATCCAGAGGTCTTGACAGTGGCTTCAGAGCAGCTAACTTTTGTCTATTTCTCCCCTTCCTTCTCTCCAGCTTATCTCAAACAGTCCTGACTATCATGTTTTAAAGTAAGACCAATTATAGTTATTTACATGAGCTTCTTGTTCATTATTGCAGAGTAATAATCAGGGATACCATTAAATATCATTTAATCTACCTAATTAAATTTGTTGTACCTTTTAATTGATTAGAACACTAAAGTTAGTTCAGAGTTTGATATTCACCAAGTGTGTTAATCTGCTTACAACTGCCATGTGCCTCACTCCTCTTAGAAGTGTATCTTTGGCCCATCACAAGATTTTAATGACTCAAATCACCATAAATTAAGATAATGCACTGTCTTTTTGATGACCGGGAGGCACATGGGTCCATTTTGGAAATATGCCCATCTGTCTTTTCTCCCCATGGGAAGTTTCTGGTCACTAGGTCTCCAGGTGGCTTGCACAAGCCCTAGGTCTGTAATAGCTTGGTGCTTCTCTTTCTACTTGGGGTAGAAATAAAAGAGATTAGAGAGACTTATTAAAGTTTTGGTTGCATGAAGTCTTCTATGAAGACCATCCATGCATATTGTTCTGGATAGCTCTCTGTTCCTAAGACTACTAGTTATCTTAAGGGCTTGTCGGGAACTGTGAAAGGTTTGACGTTTTACCTTACGTGCAAACCAATTAGTTAGCCTACAATGGTCTTACAGATGCTGGCAAAAGTCAGGAGTCCCATGCCTCAGAGACAAAGGACTTAATGACACAACAATAGCAGTGGCCAGAGTATCAGCATTTGCACCGGTTCACTAAATCTCACTTCCTACAGGGTGATACACAGTGGGCCAGGTGACATGCAGAGGGTTGCAAGATCTCAGAGCCTAAGGAATTCAAATCTTTGATAACGGGCAGGATGTCTGCTAACCTTTGCCCTGGGGGGTGTTATTTTTATTATACTGGACAGTAAGCAAGCCTGCCCTTTGCTCCAGAGGAGGCCACTATTTCTATCTTCCAAGGCTGACAGCTCTACACACATCCTTGAAAAGATAGCCTGGTTTTACTGGCTTTCAAAGATAAACTTGAATGAGACTTGATCATCATTCAGTTCTTCTGTTTACTTTATTGGGATTGTCCAAATATGCTCTTTTCTCTATAAAGTTCACTAACTTTATTCATACATAAGAGATGCTTTTCTTTTTATTTATTAAGTTGAAATTTTCTTATTAGAGAAAATGATGAAACTATTATGGGTTGGATGTGAAAGTATGTTTTTCCAGGAAAAATGTGAGAGTAGATCGGTGCTCGCAGAACTTTGCCAAAAGGAGCTGATAGCAACTTAAATGATTTTAATTTGAATACTGTTTTATACAACTTTCTTCCATTTACTTCATCCTCTCTGCTTCCTGTAATTCCCATATGAGAATGGGGCAGTTTCAGGGATTCACTGAATTCATATACAGTATTCAAATGGTTTTGTCTGTTGTGTTTTTTTAATTGAGATAAAGTTGACATACAACATTAAATTAGTTTCAGCGGTATGACATAATGATTCAATGTTTGTATATATGTTGAAATGATGACCACAATAAGTCCAGTTAACATCTCTCCCCATATAGAGTTACAAATTTTTTCTCTTGTGATGAGGATATGGCATATTTCAAGGTGCAGAAGAATCAACGATTATGTCATACTTTTCCATATACAGCTTGATGAATTTGGACATAAGCATACACCCTTGAGACTGTCACCACCATCAAGGCTACAAACATATCCATCATCTCCCAAAGTTTTCTCTCACCTCCTTTATTACTATTATTCTCTGGTAAGAACTCTTAATATCTACTCTATTAGCAAATGTAGCTAATATGTATGCATGTAGCGCATGCAATACAGTCTTGTTAGCTGTAGGCACTATGCCTTATCCTAGATTTCCAGAACTTATTTATCTTGATAACTGCATCTTTGTATCTTTGAACATTAGCTCCCCATTTCTCCATCTCCCCAGCCCCTGGCAACCACCATTCTAACCTCTGCTTGTGTGAGTTTGACTATTCTAGATTCCACAAATAAGGAAATATTTGCCTTTCTCTGTCTGCCTTATTTCACTTAGCACAATGTCTTCTAGGTGCATTCATGTTGTCAAAAATAGCAGCAATTTCTTCTTTTTTCAATGTTGACGAATATTCTATTTCTTTATCCATTCATCCATCAGTGACGTTTAGGTTACTTCCACATCTTGGCTATTGCGAATTTGCTGCAATGAGAGAGAGGGCAGGTATCTCTTTGAGACCCTGATTTCAATTCCTGTGGCTGTATACCAGAAGTGGGATTGCTGGATCATAGGCTAGTTTTCATTTTTGGAGGAAATTCCATACTGTTTTCCATAATGGCTGTATTAGTTTACATTCCGACGAGGTTTCCTTTTCTCCACATCCTCACCAACATTTGTCATCTTTAGTTATTTTGATAATCGCCATTATAACAGGTGTGAAATGATAGTTCATTGTGGTTTTGATTTGCATTCCCTGATTTGTGATGCTGAACACCGTTTCATACACCTGTTGGCCACCTGTATGTCTTCACTGGAAAAATTTTACTCTGGTGCCTTGACCATTTTTTAAATTGATTTGTCTTTTTGTTTTTGAGCCAAACAAAAAAAGAGAACAAAATTTCCAGGCATTATGGGTGCTTTCCTGTTGATGCAGATGGCTTTGTATTTACAGTGGTACAAAAAGATCATGTTTCGTGCTTTTTCTTCAGCTTGTCATAAGACCAGCAGTAGCTGTGGCATGGCAGATAATCGAGATCTTCTGGGTTTGAAGGTTTGCAAAATAAATGAGTGGTAAGGAATTTTTTATTTTTCCAAGGAAATTATTGTGATCATAGTCCATGGAATCTAGGATTGATAGGTGTAGGAGAAAATTAAGGTGAGAATCGTTGATCTGGCATTACTACTGATATTGAGGGACAGCTATCTACTGTATGACTGTTTGAATAAAAATATTAAAGATCAGGAATTTGTGGTGAGTGAATATGTTTTCTGAATTATTTACTTTTGAACATAACCATTTGGATTATGTGAACATCTGGGATATGGGAGTAAGTTGCTAACAGGGGGTGGTTGATAACGTCACTATTGATTTAATCTCTATGAACACCAAGTGGTCAATGGATTAAGCAAATGAGTAGACAGAAAACACAGAAATGGTAAGATTTGGGATTTAGTAAAGGACTGGGGACCGACTGTCCTGAGAGGGAGTGCCAGGACTTGTGGGGTTGATAGTGACAAGGAAAAGAAGAGAATAGAATTACACTCAAAAAAGGAGGGCGTGTTAACGGGATGGAGGGGGAAATGATCTGGAGGAGCCTTGAGTTTGACCTTGAGCTTTCTGTTCTTGATGCAAATCTGCCTGATGACATCCCAGGAAACAGGTCAGATCTATCCCCAGAGGATAGAGGGAGGGTGGAAGTACAAAACAGCCAGGATAATTGTCCTAAAAAGGCAGGCCTCCTTTATCATTTGGCCCAGTTTCATGATTTGTTTTTATAGGGTAAGAGGAAAAGAAGGATGATAAGTCACGTCTTCACAGGAGAAGCAGCGTAACTGTGGGAACAAGTCCAAACCAAAGCCTGGTTTAAGCATTTCCATTCTTTTGAGGATGTCCAGTGACATATTCAAGAGGCCTGTTACTAGAATCCCATCCCATCCTGGCAATGACTGGTGTCTGAGGGGACAACTTGGACCAGCCCCACCAGATCTGCTGGCCCGAGAGACCGCAAGGACTCCAGGCCTGGAGCAGCGCAGGACAACTCGTAAGTCCTTTCAATCTTGCCAAAACGTTGCAAAAACTTGCACCTAGTCACACAGGTGAATCCCTGCCAGGTGTGCTCGCAGATGGTCTGCATTCCAGGTCCCATGCCCACTCCTGCTGGAATTCAGATTTGGCAGAGATGATTCCAGGAACTGATCTGTGCATTCCACAGCTCCACTGTGGAGGTATCAGGAAGGAGGAAAGGGCAGTGAAGAGCACAGGAGCGAGACTGGTGATAGCACTGATGGCGGACAGACTTGCTAGCGAGGCAGAGAAAGTGAGGGTCTAAGAAGGCCGTCCTGACAGCAGATGAAATGGAACAGGCACCTCAGTGAGGTCTCTTGGCAGCATCCCTAATGTTTCCTTGCTTTGAGCTCTTGAAACTTTAAAATATATCGATACTTTTCTTTTATTAAACTCTGCTTCGAGACATAGAAAATATAGACAACAGTTTCTTTCTGAGGTGAGAGGTTGAGTTTCAGGTGAGGAGAGAAAGATCTTCCTTTTTCATGCTGTTCTCTCATTTTCCTTTACTATGTATGTTATTTATTTGTACTTTAATGTCAGCAGCGAATTATCAACGTCACGGGGTGATTCAGTTTTTCCCCTCACAATCACAGTAAAACCTACTAAAAGTGGATTCTTATTTTTGTATAATATTCCAATAGATTCCAAAATATTATTTCAAACGCACTTTTATGTCTATGTTCTCAAATTAGATATTTACTTCTAGGTCTCCATTTTTCTGTTCTCTGTTGCATGCCAATTCAGAGTTGCATCTAAGGAAATACCAGATTTCCCTCAGTTTTTTAGATCCATATGTGTTGGAAATTTGATTCATGGAAATGGACATGGCAGTTGGGGGATCGTGCTATTAACAAAAGAAATCTTTTCAGCATCAGTAATGCTGAAAGAAACCACTGCTTGTTGGGATTTAATTGTCTATTTGAAGGATCAAGCTTTCACTGTTGGTACTTCTCTTTCTCTTTGGAGGGAAAATACAGCCTTCCCAGTCTTTCCATTACCAAATCACATTCCCTGGTGGCTGTGCCATGTCAGGAAGGGCTTGGGATGACGGGAACCAAGATTCATCTTCAGCTTCTGGTTGTCCTGAGAAGGCTTCCCTGGCAGAGTGCAGCCTGTGTGTCTGGGTGAAACTTGCAGCCATCAGAAAGAAGGGGACAATTCACAAGTGCGAAGCGATTCATCTGTCCCTTGTCTTACAGGGTGTTCCCAAGTGATGAGGTTCAAAATGCCACTTGGTATCCCTTTGAAAGCTCCTAGTCATGGGGTGGGTTCTCTGTGCGAGGTCAGAGCAGTGTCTGTTCACCACCAGATAGGAAGCATTTTAGTATTTTAATTGGTAAGTCTGTGTTCATGCATGTCCATAGACCATCAGTTCAGTGGCATTCCCTGCTGGAGCCCCCCACACCCCTATCATGCTTCATCTTTCAAAGCTTCAAACAGTGTTCACACCCCAGTAGGTGGTGGTAATGTAACCACAGCACAGGACTGGGGACAAGAACACAACCACCGAAGGGCGACACAGTTTAAGGGCTTGGGCCCAATTGCCCCATTTGGACGAGTTAGTAACACCAACACTTAGTGTGTAAACTGGAGGATTGTCCAAGTTCATGGACCTCAGAATGACACGGGCTCAGAAGTCACCTTGGACAGCAAGGGACAGTGTGAGGTCACTCACTGGCTAGGATTATAGTCGCTTATACTGGCAAAGTGGAGCTCACCGGGGATCCATCAGGACAAACGAGGCAGGAGGCTTGGGGCCTTCTGGGGAATGTCTGCCCTAAAGGGAATTGCATAAGGAAGGCAGGGGTGCTGAGAATCCTAGTTGACAGGGAGCAGTCATGTTTATGGAACGAGGCCCAGCAGTAGCCTTAAAAGCTGCATCACAAATCTTTCCACCTGGATACAAAACAAGCAGGAAAAGGAATTCAGAGTCTTGGACAAGGATCACAGCAGGATTCAAATCCAGGTCAGGGGTGAACAGGGAGCCCCTAGAGGGGCCTCAGGAGCTAGATCCTGCCTGCCTTTAGTCCATTTGCTAATGAGCTTCCTTGGGCCTTGTCCTCTCCAAGTGCACGTTTTGATCATTTTACATTGTTTTCCCCACTTAGAACTGATGCAATTCCAGAGATTGAACTAGAAAACTACAAGTTCCTAAAATTTAGTCAAAAGAAATCTCAACAAGAGAAACAGAAAACGTTCCCTGTTCCTCAAGAATGTAGAAAGGCAGCCCCTGCCTGTGGCACGACATGGTCCTGATAGTGCTGTTTTAAAGATTTCAGTGGTTGTTGCTCTGCCTGTGAAAGTACCTTCAACCTTAAAATCCCAAGAGAACGGGCGGGGGGCCATGTCTGCTCCTGGAGGAGCTGAATGATACTGAAATGAACTGGTCTTCGGAATTAGGGGGACTTGGGGGTTTTCCCACTAGCCAGCGAAGGGCTGGCCCTTCTCCCTTCTCCCACATACAATAAGCTGATGACCCAGAAGAGTTCTTGATTCAAGGAGAAATGTGAGATTCAGTGTCTCACTTACATGCCTACAGAAAGCGACAGAACCACACCACAACTCCCAGACTGTAAAGGGAACAGGACTTTAATATAATATTCAAATATGGCATTTATTGTTTACAACAAATAACTACTGCCCCTCCACAATGTGTGAATTGGTCCTGGGGTAGAGACATCGGGGAGCTGGGGTGGGGTCGTCCCCTCTCTCTTGGGTTTAAGGGGACCTCAGAGATCAGCTTACAATGCTCCCCTTCCCGTCAGGAGGGAGGAGCTGGCCCAGTGCATCCCGAGCCTCCCAGATGTGTCCCCGTTGCTGAGGATGGGGCTGTGATCGGCCACTAGTACGGGGGTTGGTGTTGGGGCCTGGGGACTGAGTAGAAGAGTCGGGTTATCCTGGGGGGCCTCCCTCAGAATCGTGGCCCCCACCATGTCCCCACTGCACTGAGTGCTCCAGGCTCTGTGCTCAGTGCTGTCAGCAACCAGTACCCCATTTGTCCCTGACACGCAAGAGATCATTTAGTATCACCTATTTCACAGAGGAGGAAATGGAGTCTCAGGAAGCTGAAGAGAGTCACCCCAGTCACAGGACTGCTCAGTAGTGGAGCTGGGATCCCAGTGCCAGTTGTCCCACTCCCTAAGGGCACGTTTAGCCCGAAGTTTTACTGAACCAATAGGAGTCAGTCACCACAGGCCAGACAATCACTCACCCCTGACCTTGATGATGGCAGGTTCTTCTTGTCCTTGAGTATTCTGCTGGCCAACTAGGTCTGGGTGTCCAGCTGGCAGGACAGGCTGTAGCTCCAGGACAGAGAGGCACCTGTGAGTCTAACAGGAGCCGCACCTCAGGTGTCCCCCCACTGCCTGCCCAGCAGCTGGAGTCTGGGTGTCCCAGAGGTCGCCATGCAATAAGGCTTGGGGCTGAGTGGGGGGCCACGGAGACAGGCATTGTGGACTGGTCAACAGGGAGAGTCCACCCCTGCCCTCACCCAACTCCTGCCCGGCCTCACCTATCACTCTCGTTGAGCAGCTGCTTGTCCTGGAACCAGGCCCCAAATCGCTCCTCAGGCTCTTGGTTGTAATTCTTTGTGGCCACCTGGAGCAGCAGGATCTCCCTCATGACTGGCTATTCCTGAGACCAGAGGGAAAGAGAGGCTGCAGATAGGGCCTGAGTGGGGGATGCTGCATGGACCTTATTGGGGGTGAGGAGTGGGGCAGGCAACCAGTCCTGGGAACTGTCCTTCCCTCCAGTTCCATCCAGGATCTACCTGTTCTCAGAATGGGAATAATCAGCCCCTCCTCCAGGAAATTTTCCTTGATGCCATCCTCCCCTCAACCCACCGCCAATAGGATGGGTCTCCCACTTCTCTGTTATCAAACTCTTCTACTCAATGTAAAATACAGGGGGTGGAGCCAGGGACTGTTCTGCCCAGAGGGTCTCTGAATTCCTCCTCCTTCCCCTCCCCTGAAGGGGATGCGGCAGCTGTTCACTTCAGTCCTCTTCTCAGGTTGATCTCGTTCTCCTGGAAGGCAGACAGCCAGAGTCCATCAGACAGAGCCCTCTAGTCTGACTAGACCCCCTAGGACCACACCTTCTCAAGTTGCACTACTGCTAGGTTCCCAGAGGGGGCTGGGCATGCAGAGAAAACAGGACTTGGACCTAGGCCTGGCTCTGAGCTCCAGAGAAGGAGGACATGGGGGAGAGGCTAAGGGACCTGGCAGAATAACCCTCTCTGATGACAGACTTGGAGGCTGAGGCCTCAGGCAGAGGGGACTGCTCAGCCACTTATGTGCTGCCTTGACTTGGAGGGGCCCGAATCCTCTCTCCCTCCACGGGCAGCATGGGAGGGAGAGGCTGAGTCCAGCTCAGATAAAACCTCACGCAGCTGTGCCGTCAGGCAGCTCTGAGCTTCCCCAGCCTGGGGAACCGGAATGGGTGTCTCAGGTGGAACCTCTGTTCACTCATCCCTAAGATGTGCCTGATGCCCTAGCTCCCAGAGGCGGCTGTGAGGCTCTCAGGAGAGATGTGTCAAGTGCTGAGAGTTCAGAGCTCAGTTCGGGGGCTCCCGCAGCCCAAGGCTCAGGATCCTCCCTGCCTGGTCCTCAGGTGCACCCACCTCGAGATTATCACCCATCAGCAGGTGCAGCATCAGCAGGTGACCAAGGAAAGTGCCAATATAGGGGATGACACTCTGTGACATCAGAGTGTGGATGGGATGAGCCCTTGCTCTCAAGTCGGGCCCCTGCAGACCCTCCCCTGAAAAGGCCTCACCCTCAGCCTCCTGGCCCACCCCAGGGTTCCCACGGGGAGCAGCCTAGGACCCTTAGCAGCCTCCCCTCAATTCCTCCTCCCTTCACACCCCAAGAACACCACACTCCTCCTCCTCACCTCCCAGGGCAGGATTCTGGAAAATCACAGGGTATGCGGTCCCTAGCCCTCCCCACAACAACCCATCCTGCACCAGATCTCCCAGGCCCTCCTCCTGGTCACTTCTACTGGGGGATTCAGGCACTGTGGCAGCAAGAGGAAGGGCCATCCTCTCTTGATTTGAGGCCTCCAGCTGGGAGGGCAGAGCCCCTCCCCCACAGGCACACTCACCTGCTGCTGCTGCTGTTTCTCCTGCACTCTATGGGGGCTGATCTGCGGGGGGGTAAACGTGGCAGGCCCCTCCTGTCAGGGTCGAGGAGAGTGTCAGTAAGGCCATAGTCCCCTCACCCCATTTCTCTCCAGCACCACTGTCCTCTGACCTTGGACATCTGACTCCAGGCAACTGGTACCAATAGCACTCCATCCTCCAAGATGTTGTAATTCTAGAACAAGCCCAGCTCCAACTCTCACTCTCGATGTGAGCTTGGGCTTTGGGCCAGGCCTCCTCGAGCCTGTTTCCTCATCTGGAAGGTGTGAGAACTCCAGCTACCTCACAGGTTCTCCTGAGGACTCAGTGTCACATGACATTGTTCTCGCCCTCATCCTTCCAGGTGGAGCAGGCAGAAAGCTCCCACATTCCTTTCCTCCCTCTTACCTCATCACCACCCTGTGTGGCCTGCAACTGAGGCTCAACTGGGGGAGGACTGGCCCCCAAGTTCACTCTCAGCTTTTAGGGTTCAGTTTGGACTGAGAGCCTGAGTTTCTTTCTGTCTGTTGGCCTGGGCAATCTCGTGCTTCTCTCCTATCTAGGCGTCCACGTTGGGCAGCCCAAAAACACTGGTATTTGATTCCTCAGTTACAGGGATTCGACAGAGTGAGAGAGAGAGATGGAACATGAAAGAGGGAGTAAGAGGAAGTGAGAGACTTTTTTAGTTAAAACTTAGACAAGACATCCCATCACTTTGGCTGTTATTATGTTAAGAAACCAGTTACTAACTACTTAGTGGTTCCACGGGGATGGCTGTACCATGGGTGGGGCTTACTGGGTACCACTGTGAAGGCTGCTCACCTCATAGGCCAAGACGAGACACTTGGGTCTCATTCTCCATTAAACAGGAAACAATTGAATGGTTTTATGCCGCAGGATGGCAGTATGTAAATTTCCATTAGTTTCAACCCCCTCATGATGCTGACCTGAAAAGGAGGCCAAGTTGGAAGCGACTGTTCCAATATCACATTGCTAGAACCCAGGCCTGTTTTGAGTGGTGTTCTGTGCTACCTGTCACCCCTTCTTGTTATTCTTCCATCTTTAAGTTTGTGCCTTAGGTACATGTGACACCAGCTCACAGAGGTAAGAGATATTATGTCATATACACCGCCTGACATCCCTAGGAAGTAGATTCTAGCCTGATCCCCATGGTGCAGGTTTAGAGACTGGGGAGGACCTGAGAGGTACAGGGACTTTCTCGGGATGAAGAACTGGTAAGAAAAAGGAGGTCTGCATTCATCTCTGTCTCCTCAAAGCTAGGACCCGACTTAGGGTTCCAGGGAGCTGTGGCTAGGGCTGTGTAGGCTCCTTGTGTACAGCTCAGGAGATGACATGGGGGAGGAGGGTTAGCAGCCAGGGGACAGGGGGCAGCTCTGGATAAGTCTGATTGAGGGAAGGGGCCTAGGTAAAGGAGTCTTGAAAAAAGACTTCACTTCCTTGGTCATAGACCTCAAAAGATCTTAGAACTCTGGTAACCAGGCACCCACAGCCCCCCATCCAGCTCACTTGACTGGAGACAGTCAACAGGCAAAAATATTTTGTTGTTGTATCCCAACTTTTGGAGGATCTAGGCACAAAAAAACCCAGAAAGAGAAACTTTTTGGTCGTTGCCGACGTTGGCTCAGCCCTCATCCCCGACGCCTCTGGGCGTCTGGCAGGAGGCAGTGAAGGGTAACACGGGGCAGCCCAGGATAGGCTAGTGCAGGCCAGGACACAACTGTGATCCCACCTGATCAGCCCCACACCCCTGGTCCCTCATCTTGTGTGTGTGTGTGTCTGTATGTGTTTGTGTGGAGGGGAGAAGGCAGGGTATGAGGGGCAGACCATTCCTGGGCAGGAGCTGGTTGTTAGGTGTCGGAAGCATGGTGGGCCTGTCATGTTCATAGCCCAGGTCATGGCTGGCAGCATGAGAATGTGAGCTCCTCTACTCTTATGTTACTGAGCCATAGAGGTTTCATCTCTTTTCCTGCCTGACCACAGTTCTTTGCAGGGATGTCCCTCTGTGCCTGAACTGAGGAGCAGACTTTCTCTTGGGGGATGACCCCAGTGGCAGTGTGCAGGCAGCCCCTGATTCCTTCAGGCCCAGCTCCGGAGCAGTCTTTGCAGAACTCCAGTAAGAAGGTCATCGAGGAGCTGCCCAATGGTTTCAATTTCACCAACTCACTAGGCAAGGGGAAGGTGCCTGAGGCCACAAACACCATCCAGTGCTGCTCTGAGATGAGAACAGGAACAGAGGGTCTCCACACTCAGGACCTTGAGATGACCAGGTTGACCAGAACTAGGGAGTGACCAGACTGGGGCTGTCCCTTTTTCAAGCTAAAGGAGATGTACACGCAGGTAACTTTGCCTGTTTCGGAGCTGAGCTGCCATGACCCTCTTACCCTTGCCCAGTGTGAGCTTCTGGAGGCCACTGAGGCAGAGGCAGAGGGTAAGGGGGACTGCAGGCTGGATATTCCTGGAAGGGAAGTGGGATCTTTCCTGTGTTTAGAAGGACACATGGAAAGTCAGCTATGTGGGTGAATCTTTCTCTTTATCCCACTGTAGCGCCAGCTGCAGAGCTCCAGCCAGTGGCAGAAGCAGAGCAGTGGGCAGTGGTGGAGGTAGAGCTGGCTCCAGCTCCGTTCACAACACCGCTACTAGTGCTGAGGCCAGCGTCCCCTCCATCAGCAGTGTTGGAGCTGGAGCAAGGGCCGACATCGGCTCCAGGAGGAGTGAGTGCTGCTGAGCTGGAGTCACCTGCACCATCATTTTTAGTGGGAAGTCCATCTCCACCTGTGGCTGTTAAGGAGCGTGAGAAGAAGCCCAACCTCACGGCCTTCTCTCCTAAGCTGGTGGTGGAGCAGTTGACCGTGATAGATGTGGTGAACAGCTGGGATCTCAGGGCGGGGTGGAGCAGGCCGTCCCTCTGCCATTGTTGCCCCAGACATGATCCAAACTCCCATGATCTGGGCCCAAATCCCAGCTCCACCCCTTACCAACCATATGACCTGGGCAACTTCTGGAACCCCCAAGCCTTTGCTGTCCACCTGCAGACCGTAGAGGTGGACACTAACAGGACCTGCTGCACAGAGTGGCTGTGCCGGCTCCATGAGGTAGAAGAGATGGAAAGCTTGGCAGGGCTTGGCCCATCAGTGGTGGAGGGGAACTCACTGTGTGCAGCCAGGTCTACGGTGGCCCAGCCGTCTCCTCAGGAGGCTCAACAGCCTCAGGACTTGACACCTGAAGTGTGCTTCACTACAAGGGAGACAGACAAGGCCAGTGGTTGTAGCTGCAACGGAGGAATGTGCATCAGAATGGAGAGTGGGACCAGAGCGGAGATCAGGGTGGTGGCAGATGCCCCCTTGGCATGAGCAGAGTTGAGCCACCGTCTGGAGCTTGGAGTTAGCCAGGACGGGCTGGATGCAAATGCCCCTCTCCCTTCCCTGCCGGGATTGGGTCCTGGGACATCGTGTGTTGGGTACCCTCGGTGGACAGAGAAGAAAACCTAGGGACTCTCACAAGGCTCAGGCCACATCCTGAGCTTCCTGAGCTCTAGCTCTAAACTGTGACAACTGTGTGGGACTTTAGTGGCTGTGGACACAGAGGTGGCCTGTGGCAGGGCTGGATGACACTCCCCCTGTCCCCCAGGAGCTCTTCTGGAAGGTGGTGCCCTCTCAGTGCCTGGGATCCACCTGGCACAAGAAGAATAAGCCTGGCAGTCAACACTAGACACCCACCATCCAGGCCACCATCGACCAGTTCAGAAGGGTGGCCAGCCTCGTCATCACCACCTGCCTCGGTGATGCGAGCATGACAGCCCAGGACAGGGCGAGGGTGGTAGAGCACTGGGTCCAGGTGGCCCAGGTGTGCCGTGGGAGGCCCAGTAGAGCCCCTCTCTGGAGACTTGGGAACTGCCTCTCCACCTTTATCAGCTCCCAGGATTGAAGTGTGTGGTCTAAGCTCCTGCAAGTCCCTAGGCCTTTCCTGCCAGGGGCCCCGCTGACCTTGACTCCAGGTCCCAGTGGGAGGATGCTCACTTCCTACCTGGCTCCTTCCCTGGGTTGAGCTAAACTCCTCCTCCTTGTGAGTGTTACTTTCTGGGTCCTAAATGTCTTTCTGGGGCTCCCTGAGCATCTGTCTCATCCAGGAGGGGAGATGTAAATAGAAGGAGACTGAAGCTAGAGCAAGCGGGGCTCCAGTGCCCAACCTCACACCTCATTCTCTTCCCTTCCCCAGGAGTGCGACATCTGGAAGAACTTCTCCTCACCCCGCACTTTCATCTCTGCTCTGCAGAAAACCTCCACAAGCCACCTGAAGAACACACGGGGGTAAGTTTCCCTGTGGGTAGGCCTCTCTGCATAGGAGGACCAGGATGGATGGGGGATCTCCTTATGTCTGCCATTGGCGCCTCAGTCAACCAGGAACTCCTGGGAGGCAGCAAATGCTGGGGACAGGGCCTGGGAGTGGGTAGTTGGTCTCTAAGTCTCCTGGTGTCCTTGTGAACCAGTTCTGCTTCAGGACTCGGTTTCCCTAAATGTCAGCTATTGGGTTGAGCCACATTGGAGATTTCCAAGTGTTTATAGCAACAGAACTCTATGGCCAGTTGAAACTCATAGTGGTCAAAACAGAGCTGCTCTGTAGAGCTGGGGAGTGGAGACCCCAGTGACCAACAGGAGAGCCCCCTCCCAGTCCTATGAGACCTTAGTGCTCAGAGGAGCCCAGTGAGAACACTCCTCCAGGCAGGTTGAATCTCTTGGGTTGTCAAAGAAAAGGGATTTGCACTCAGACCCCTCACATTATCCCTAAATTTATCCTTCCCTCTTTCCCCTCCCCTCGGGTAAAGCTCTGAAAAACTTAAGGAGCTCTATAGCCAAGATGAGTCCTTGAGCAGAGAACTGATGACCAAGATAGAGTGGAGGCTGCGGGTCTGGAAAGAGAGGAGGGGGGAGAGGGGCAAGGGTACTGGGCAGGTTGTGGTTTTGATAGTTTCTCACTTGAACTTTCTCTGAAACATTCCAGTCTATCTTGTCCAGGTTAACAAGCAGAGGGATCTGTTCAGCTAATGGGAAGCAGGGTGCCATTTTTGGGCAGGAGGCCCTGGCCATGGGACACAGTGGTGTTGGTTGGGCTGTTCCAGGAAGAGTTGCTGAGCTGGTGCCATCAGCAGGTCTCTGGCTTCCATGCACGTCCATCCTGCTGGATGTAGCTTCTTCCAAGCTGTTGCGGTGGGTTTAGCCCTCAGCCTAAACCTGTCCTCAGGAAGCCAGGCCCCTGCTGCTCCTTCTGTCTTCACCATGTCTCCAAGGGGAGGACACCCTGCCTGTCCCAGGGACATGCATGGCAGAGGATTCCCATGGTCCAGGTGGACAAACAGGCTGCTCATCCTTGGGCCTGAACGGCTGGATCAGAGACAGATGTGTGTGCTTTCGGGCCCCCCCACCGACCCCTAGAGCAGTCACTCGAGTCAACCACAAGAGTCTCATCTGAGTGCCTGGTTGGCAATGACATATGCCCCCAGGGGCTTATGAGAAGCGTCTAGGCAACTCATGGATTCTTAGTGGATCCTGCTGAAAGGACGTTAGGAGCTTCACGTAAATGAGGAAGCAAAGCATCCTGTCACCACCTTCCCTGTGGATCAGAGGTGGCACATTGAGAGTTCAGTTCCTGAGTGGATAAAGAAAGAGTTCAGGGCAGGGGAATGTCCTGAGGGGTTCCTTGGGGAGGAGAAGGCTTTGGCATGGCCTCTGACCCAGCCTGGGGGCCAGACACTCCACGAGACTGGGGCAGGCAGGAGCCATGCAACCAGACTCCCAAGACACATCGTCCTCTCCACTGCTCGGCCCAGGACCAAGCTTTGAGAGCTCAGAGGACAGGACTGTTGTCAGTGGTGGGGCTGCGGGTTAGGTGAGGATGTGGGAACAGGGCATCTGGCTGGGAGGGGCAAGCGGCCTCTCCTCTTTGGTCCCCTGAGCAACTCACTGTCCCTGTTTGGGCCTCTGTCTCCTCATCTGGGAAGGGAGGGATGGTGATTGTGTGGTGCAGGCCTCACAGGGTGGTGAGGAGTTAAGAGGGTGGACAGGACTGTGGGAGCTTTCTGCCTGCTCCACCTGGAGGGGTGAGGGCGAGCACAATGATGACAGTCATGTGACACTGAATCCTCAGGAGTACTTGTGAGGTAGCTGGAGTTCTCACACCTTCCATATGAGCAAACAGGCTCAGGGAGGCCAGACAGAAAGCCCAAGCTCACACACAGAGTGAGAGTTGGAGCTGGGCTTGCTCTAGAATCACAACACCTTGGATGATGTATTGGCATTGGTACCAGTTGACTCGAGTCAGATGTCCAGGTTCGGAGGCCAGTGGTGCTAGAGAGAAATGGGGTGAGGGTAGTATGGCTCGTTGACACTCTCCTCGATCCTGGCAGGAGGGACCCTCCACGTTTGCCCCCCCCCCGGCAGATCAGCCCCCATAGAGTGCAGGAGAAACAGCAGCAGCAGCAGGTGAGTGTGCCTGTGGGGGAGGGGCTCTGCCCTCCCAGCTGGAGGCCTCAAATCAAGAGAGGATGGCCCTTCCTCTTGCTGCCACAGTGCCTGAATCCCCCAGTAGAAGTGACCAGGAGGAGAGCCTGGGAGATCTGGTGCAGGATGGGTTGTTGTGGGGAGGACCAGGGACCGCATACCCTGTGATTTTCCAGAAGCCTGCCCTGGGAGGTGAGGAGGAGGAGTGTGGTGTTCTTGGGGTGTGAAGGGAGGAGGAATTGAGGGGAGGCTGCTAAGGGTCCTAGGCTGCTCCCAGTGCGAACTCTGGTGTGGGCCAGGAGGCTGAGAGTGAGGACTTTTCAGGGGAGGGTTTGCAGGGGGCCGGCTTGGGAGCAAAGCTTCATCCCACCCACACTCTGATGTCACAGAGTGTCATCCCCTATATTGGCACTTTCCTTGGTCACCTGCTGATGCTGCACCTGCTGATGGGTGATAATCTCGAGGTGAGTGCACCTGAGGACCAGGCATTGAGGCCCAGGATCCTGAGCATTGGGATGTGGGAGCCCCCGAACTGTGCTCTGAGCTCTCAGCACTTGGCACATCTCTCCTGAGAGCCTCACAGCCGCCTCCGGGAGCTGGGGCATCAGGCACATCTTAGGGATGAGTGAACAGAGGTTCCACCTGAGACACCCATTCCGGTTCCCCAGGCTGGGGAAGCTCAGAGCTGCCTGACGGCACAGCTGCGTGAGGTTTTATCTGAGCTGGACTCAGCCTCTCCCTCCCATGCTGCCCGTGGAGGGAGAGAGGATTCGGGCCCCTCCAAGTCAGGCAGCACATAAGTGGCTGAGCAGTCCCCTCTGCCTGAGGCCTCAGCCTCCAAGTCTGTCATCAGAGAGGGTTATGCTGCCAGGTCCCTCAGCCTCTCCCCCATGTCCTCCTTCTCTGGAGCTCAGAGCCAGGCCTAGGTCCAAGTCCTGTTTTCTCTGCATGCCCGGCCCCCTCTGGGGACCTGGCAGTAGTGCAACATGAGAAGGTGTAGGCATAGGGGGCTATTCAGGCTAGGGGGCTCTGTCTGATGGACTCTGGCTGTCTGCCTTCCAGGAGAATGAGATCAACCTGAGAAGAGGACTGAAGTGAACAGCTGCCCCACCCCCTTCAGGAGAGGGGAAGGAGGAGGAATTCAGAGACCCTCTGGGCAGAACAGTCCCTGGCTCCACCCCCTGTATCTTACATTGAGTAGAAGAGTTTGATAACAAAGAAGTGGGAGACCCATCCAGTTGGCAGGTGGGTTGAGGGGAGGATGGCATCAATGAAAAAATCCTGGAGGAGGCACTGCTTATTCCCATTCTGAGAACAGGTAAAACCTGGTAGGAACTGGAGGGAAGGACAGTTCCCAGGACTGGTCCCTGCCCCACCCCTGACACCCGACAAGGCCCATGCAGCATCCCTCACCCAGGCCCTAACTGCAGCCTCTCCTTCCCTCTGGTCCCAGGAATAGCCAGTCATGAGGGAGATCCTGCTGCTCCAGGTGGCCACAAAGTATTACAACCTAGAGCCTGAGGAGCGATTTGGGGCCTGGTTCCAGGACATGGAGCTGCTCAACGAGAGTGATAGGTGAGGCCGGGCAGGAGTTGGGTGAGGGCAGGGGTGGACTCTCCCTGTTGGCCAGTCCAGAGATCCTGTCTCCGTGGCCCCCCACTCAGCCCCAGGCCTTGTTGCATGGCGACCTCTGGGACACTCAGACTCCAGCTGCTGGGCAGGCAGTGAGGGGACACTTGAGGTGTGGTTTCTCTTAGGTTCACAGGAGCCTCTCTGTCCTGGAGCTACAGCCTGTCCTGCCAGCTGAACCCCCAGACCTAGTTGGCCAGCAGAATACTCAAGGCCAAGAAGAACCCGCCATCATCAAGGTAAGGGGTGAGTGAGTGTCTGGGCCGGGTTGACTGACTCCTATGGGTTCAGTTAGGCTTCGAGCTAAGCATGGCCTTGGGTAGTCGAACAGCTGGCAATGGGATCCCAACTCCACTACTGAGCAGTCCTGTGATTGGGGTGACTCTCTTCAGCTTCCTGAGACTCCATTTCCCCCTCTGTGAAATAGGTGATACTAAATGATCGCTCACGTGGCAGGGACAAATGGGGTACTGGTGGCTGACAGCACTGAGCACAGGGTCAGGAGCACCCAGTGCAGTGGGGACAGGGTGGGGGCCATGATTCTTCCAGGCCACCAAGATAACCCGACTCTTCTACTCGCTCCCCAGGCCCCAACACCAACCCCCGTACCAGTGGCCGATCACAGCCCCATCCTCAGCAGCGGGGACACAGCTGGGATGCTTGGGATGCACTGGGCCAGCTCCTCCCTCCTGAGGGGAAGCGGAGCATTGTAAGCTGATTCCTGTGACCCCTGATGCCCAAGAGAGAGGGGACACACCCACCTCAGCTCCCTGACATCTCTACCCCAGCAACTATTCACCAAATGGGGAGGCACAGAAGTTATTTGTTGTAAACAATAAATGCCATATTTGAATATTGTATTAAAGTCCTGTTCCCTTTACAGTCTGGGAGTTGTGATGTGGTTCTGTAGCTTTCTGTAGGCATGTAAGTGAGACACTGAATCTCACATTTCTCCTTGAATCACGAACTCTTCCGGGTCATCAGCTTATTGTTGGTGGGAGAAGGGAGAAAGGCCAGCCCCTACCCTGGCTAGTGGGGACACCCCCAAATTCCCCTAATTCCGAAGACCAGTTCATTTCAGTATCATTCAACTCCTCCAGGAGCAGACGTGTCACCCCGCCCTTTCTCTTGGGATTTAAATGTTGAAGGTACTTTCACAGGCAGAGCAACAACCACTGAAATGTGGGTGTCTTTAAAACAGCACTACCCAGGACCATGTCGTGCCACAGGCAGGGGCTGCCTTTCTACATTCTTGAGGAACAGGGAACATTTTCTGCTTCTCTTGTTGAGATTTCTTTTGACTAAATTTTAGGAACTTGTAGTTTTCTAGTTCAATCTCTGGAATTGCATCAGCTCTAAGTGGGGAAAACAATGTAAAAAGATCAAAACGTGCACTTGGAGAGGACAAGGCCCAAGGAAGCTCATTTGCAAATGGACTAAAGGCAGGAAGGACCTCGCTCCTGAGGCCCCTCTAGGGGCTCCCTGTTCACCCCTGACCTGGATTTGAATCCTGCTGTGATCCTTGTCCAAGACTCTGAATTCCTTTTCCTGCTTGTTTTGTATCCAGGCGGAAAGATTTGTGATGCAGCTTTTAAGGCTACTGCTGGGCCTCGTTCCATAAACATGACTGCTCCCTGTGAACTAGGATTTTCAGCACCCCTGCCTTCCTTAAGCCATTCCCTTTAGGGCAGAAATTCCCTAGAAGGTCCCAAGCCTCCTCTCTGACTTGGCCAGAGGATCCCCGGTGAGCTCTACTTTGACAGTATAAGCGACCATAATCCTGGCCAGTGAGTGACCCCACACTGTCCCTTGCTGTCCAAGGTGACATCTGAGCCCGTGTCGTTCTTAAGTCCATGATCTTGGACAATCCTCCAGTTTACACACTAAGTGTTGGTGTTACCAACTCGTCCAAATGGGGCAATTGGGCCCGAGCCCTTAAACTATGTCACCCCTGGGTGGTTGTTTTTTTTTCCCCAATCCTGTGCTGTGGTTACATTACCACAACCTCCTGGGTGTGAAGACTGTTTGGAGCTTTGAAAGATGAGGTATGACAGGGGTGTTGGGGCTCCAGCAGAGAATGCCACTGAACTGGTGGTCCATGAACGTGCATGAACCCAGCCTTACCAATTAAAATACTGAAATGCTTCCCATCTGGTGGTGAACAGACACTGCTCTGAGCTCACACAGAGAACCCACCCCATGACTATGAGATTTCAAATGGTTACCAAGTGGCATTTTGAACCTCATCACTTGGGAACACCCTGTAAGACAAGGGACAGATGAATCGCTTGGCACTTGTGAGGTATCCCCTCCTTTCTGATGGCTGCAAGTGTCACCCAGACACACAGGCTACACTCTGCCAGGGAAGCCTTGTCAGAACAGCCAGAAGTTGAGGATGAACCCTGGTTCCCGTCATCTCAAGACCTTCCTGACATGGCACAGCCACCCAGGAAAGTGATTTGGTAATGGAAATACTGGGAAGGCCGTACTTTCCCTCCAAAGAGAAAGAGAAGTGCCAACAGTGAATGCTTGATCCCTCAAATAGACAATTAAATCCCAACAAGCAGTGGTTTATTTCAGCATTACTGATGCTGAAAAGTTCTCTTTCGATAATAGCACGATCCCCTAACTGCCATGTCCATTTCCATGAATCACATTTCCAACACATATGGATCTAAAAAACTGTGGAATATCTGGTATTTCCTTAGATGCAACTCTGAATTGGCATGCAACAGATAACAGAAAAATGGAGACCTAGAAGTAAATATCTAATTTGAGAACATAGACACAAAAGTGATTTGAAATAATATTTTGGAGTCTATTGGAATATTACACAAAAAGAATAATCCACTTTATGTAGGTTTTACTGTGACTGTGATGGGAAAAGCTGAATCATCCCGTGACGTTGATAACTGGCTGCTGACTTTAAAGTACAAATAAATATTGTAAATAGTAAAGGAAAATGAGAAAACAGCATGAAAAAGGAAGATCTTTCTCTCCTCACCTGAAACTCAACCTCTCACCTCAGAAAGAAACCGCTATCTCTATTTTCTATGTCACGCAAGAGAGTTTAATAAAAGAAAAGTATTGGTATATTTTAAAAGTTCAAGAGCTCAAAGCAAGGAACATTAGGGACGCAGCCATGAGACCTCACTGAGGTGCCTGCTCCATTTCATCTGCTGTCAGGACGGCCTCCTTGGCCCCTCACTTTCTCTGCCTCACTAGCAAGTCTGTCCGCCATCAGTGCTATCACCAGTATCGCTCCTGTGCTCTTCACTGCCCTTTCCTCCTTCCTGATACCTTCCTCAGTCGTCAGAAATTGTTGGCAGTCGAGCTGTGGAATGCCCATATCAGCTCCTGGAATCATCTCTGCCAAATCTGAAGGCCAGCAGGAGTGCTCAAGGGACCTGGAATGCAGACCACCTGCGAGCACACCTGGCAGGGATTCACCTGTGTGACTAGGTGCAAGTTTTTGCAATGCTTTGGCCAGATTGAAAGGACTTACAAGTTGTCCTGCACTGTTGCAGGCCTGGAGTCCTTGCGGTCTCTCGGCCCAGCAGATTTGGTGCGGCTGGTCCAAGGAATCCTCCCAGAGACCCGTCATTGCCAGGATGTGATGGGATTCTAGTCACCGTCCTCTTGAATATGTCACTGGACATCCTCAAAGGAATGGAGATGTTTAAACCAGGCTTTGGTTTGGACTGGTTTTCACAGTTATGCTGCTTCCTCTGCGAACACGTGACTGTCATCCTTCTTATCATCCTTCTTTTCCTCTTATCCTACAAAAACCAATCATGAAAGTGGGTCAAATGATAAAAGAAGCCTGCCTTTTTAGGACAATTATCCTGGCTGTTTTGTACTTCCACCCCCCCTCTATCCTCTGGGGATAGATCTGACCTGTGTCCTGGGATGTCATCAGGCAGATTTGCATCAAGAACAGAAAGCTCAAGGTCAAAATTCAAGGCTACTCCAGATCATTTCTCCCCCTCCATCCTGTTAACATCCTCTCCTTGTTTGAGTGTGATTCTATTCTCTTCTTGTCCTTGTCACTCTCAACTGCACAAGTCCTGGCACTCCCACTCAAGACAGTCAGTCCCCAGTCCTTACTAAAACCCAAATCTCACCATTTCTGTGTTTTCTGTCTACTCATTTGCTTAATCCATTGACCATATGGTGTTCATAGAGGTTAAATCAATAGTGATATTATCAACCACCCCCTGTTAACGACTTCCTCCAATCTCCCAGATGTTCACATAATCCTAGTGGTTATGTTCAAAAGTAAATAATTCAGAAAACATATTCACCCACCACAAATTCCTGATCTCTAATATTTTTATTCAAACACTCATACAGTAGATACCTGTCCCTCAAGATCAGAAGTAATGCCAGATCACCAATCCTCACCTTAATTTCCTCCTACACCTATCTAATCTTGGATTCCATGGACTACGATCACAATAATTTCCTTGGAAATATAAAAAATTCCTTACCACTCATTTATTTTGTAAACCTCCAAACCCAGAAGATCCCGATTATCTGCCATGCCGCAGCTACTGCTGGTCTTATAACAAGCTGAAGAAAAAGCATGAAACATGACCTTTTGGTACCACTGTAAACACAAAACCGTCTGCATCAACTGGGAAGCACCCATAACGCCTGGAAATTTTGTTCTCCTTTTTTGCTGTTGGCTCAATAACAAAAAGACAAATCAATTTAAAATATGGGCAAGAGACCACAATAGACTTTTTCCAATGAAGACATACAAGTGGCCAATAGGTGTATGAAAAGGTGTTTGGCATCGTTAATCATCAGGGAATGCAAATCAAAAGCGCAATGATGTATCACTTCACACTTGTTAAGATGGCGATTATCAAAAAAACTAAAGATGACAAATATTGGTGAAGATGTGGAGAAAAGGAACCCTTGTGGGAATGTAAACTAGTACAGCCATTATGGAAAACAGTATGGAGGTTCCTCCAAAAAAGAAAACTAGCATATGATCCAGCAATCCTACTTCTGGTGTATACCCACAGGAATTAAAATCAAGGTCTCAAAGAGATACCTGTACTCTAATGTTCATTGCAGCTAATTCACAATAGCGAAGATATGGAAGTAACCTAAACGTCATTGATGGATGAATGGATAAAGAAATGGAATATTTGTCAACCTTGAAAAAAGAAGGAATTCCTGCCATTTTTGACAACACGAGGGACCTAGAAGATATTATGCTAAGTGAAATAAGGCAGACAGAGAAAAGCAAATACTTATATGTGGAATGTAAAATTGTCAAACTCATACAAGCAGAGGTTAGAATGGTGGTTGAGAGGGGCTGGAGGGATGGGGAAATGGGGAGCTGATTATCAAAGGATACAAAGTTTCAGTTATCAAGATAAATGAGTTATGGACATGTAGGATATGGCGTAGTGCCTTCAGCTAACAAAACTCTATTGCATACGTCACATTTGCTACTTGAGTAGATACTAAGAGTTCTTACCACAGAATGATAGTAATAAAGGAGGTGAGAGAAAACTTTGGAAAGTGATGATATGTTTGTGGTCTTGATGGTGATGACAGTCTCAAGGGTGTATACTTATGTCCAAATTCATCAAGCTGTATATAGAAAAGTATGACACCATCGTTGATTATTCTGCACCTTGAAATATGCCATGTCCTCATGACAAGAGAAAAATATTTGTAACTATGTATAGATGGATGTTAACTGGACTTATTGTGGTGATCATTTCAATATATACTCAAACATTGAATCATTACGTTGTACCCATGAAAGTGATATAATGTTGTATGTCAACTTTACTTCAATAAAAAAAACCACAACAGACAAAACCATTTGAATATTGTAAATGAGTTCAGTGAATCCCTGAAAGTGCCCCATTCCCATATGCGAGTTAAAGGAAGCAGAGAGGATGAAGTAAATGGAAGAAAGTTGTATAAAACAGTACTCAAATTAAAATCTTTTAAGTTGCTATCAGCTCCTTGTGGCAAAGTTCTGTGCGCACTAATCTTCTTTCACATTTTTCCTGGAAATCATACTTTCAGATCCAACCCATAACAGTTTCATCATTTGCTCTAATAAGACAATTTCAACTTAATAAATAAAACCAACAGCATCCCTTATGTATGAATAAAGTTAATGAACTTTACAGAGAAAAGATCATATTTGCACAATCTCAATAAAGGAAACAGAAGAATTGAATGATGATCAAGTCTCATTCAAGCTTATCTTTGAAAGTCAGTAAGACCAGGTTATCTTTTCAAGGATGTGTGTAGAGCTGTCAGCCTTGGAAGATAGAAATAGTGACCTCCTCTGGAACAAAGGGCAGGCTTGCTTACTGCCCAGTATAATAAAAATAACAACCACCCAGGGCAAAGGTTAGCAGACATCCTGCCCGTTATCAAAGATTTGAGTTCCTTAGGCTCTGAGATCTTGCAACACTCTGCATGTCACCTGGCCCACTGTGTATCACCCTGTAGGAAGTGAGATTTAGTGAGCCGGTGCAGATGATGATACTCTGGCCACTGCTATTGCTGTGTCATTGAGTCCTTTGTCTCTGACCCATGGGTCTCGTGTCTTTTGTCAGCATCTGCTAAACCATTGTAGGCTAACTTATTAGCTTGCAGGTAAGGTAAAATATCAGACCTTTCACAGTTCCTGACAAGCCCTTAAAATAACTAGTAGTCTTAGGAACAGAGAGCTATCCAGAACAATATGCATGGATGGTCTTCATAGAAGACTTCATGCAACCAAAACTTTAATAAGTCTCTCTAATCTCTTTTATTTCTACCCCAAGTAGAAGGAGAGGCACCAAGCTATTACAGACCTAGGGCTTGTGCAAGCCACCTGGAGACCTAGTGACCAGAAACTTCCCATGGGGAGCAAAGACAGATGGGCATATTTCCAAAATGGACCCATATGCCTCCCTATCATCCAAAAGACAGTACATTATCTTAATTTATGATGATTTGAGCCATTAAAATCTTGTGATGGGCCAAAGATACACTTCTAAGAGGAATGAGGCACATAGCAGTTGTAAGCAGATTAACACGATTGGTAAATATCAAACGCCGAACTAAACGCAGTGTTCTAATCAATTATAAGGTACAACAAATTTAATAAGGTCAATTAAATGATATATAATGGTATCCTTGATTATTACTCTGCAATAATGAACAAGAAACTCATGTAGATAACTACAAATGGTCTTACTTTAAAATATGGTAGTCAGGACTGTTTGAGATAAACTGGAGCTAAGGAAGGGGAGAAATAGATAAAAGTTAGCTGCTCTGAAGCCACTGTCAAGACCCCTGGATCTACATGTAACCCAGGAGATCGAGGCAGATGGCTGTGTACCTAGATCCTCCTGCACTGTGGTTCTTAGGGATCTCACGGAGCTGAAGCAGCTTCCTGAATCGTGTTTACACGTCCATGTGTACAATACCCCTGACCATGGGGATGAACCACCATTCAATCATCCCTTACACCCCCCTAATTAAGAATTAGATTTCAAAATCATTGTATCATTACGTGATCATTTATTCCTCACACCTGTGGGATGCCGAGCTAAAAGAAAATTAAATTTCAATGGTTTCTTTTCTTTGAAGGACCAAGATGTTCTTTCACACTTGGAATCCGGGTTCGAAGATAAATCCATCAAATCAATGGAAACAACTTAAGAAATGGACAGAGGGATACTTCATTCATATATACACAGTTTGCACTGTGGCAAAACTAGAGTTATATTTTTAAAAATTAGAATTTTTTGAAATTTTATAAATATTAAAGACTTTGTTCTGCTTATACTCCCTTTGGTTTACCAAACCAAACTCACTCTTTAATGGTCGTTTCTGGCATTGAGTGCTAATAACTGCAACTTTTTTAAATTCTTATTTTTCCCAGCTCAAAGACCAAGGGCAGAGGTCATCAAGAGGTCAAGTCTAATCTGCCTACAGATGTGGCAGGATCAACTATGGATGTTCAAGCCAGACATTGCCAGCAGAACCACATCTCTTCACCCATAGATGAGTTTTTACAAGTAATGACAGGGACTTAAGGATATCAAAGGAAATTCTTTATTAAGAACCAAAGTTATAGATTCCTATCTTGGGTTCATTACTTTGAATTTTTGAACCAAATCATATACATCGATTGGACCATGTTCAATTCTATGATCTTTAGAAGACGCAGCCTATAGCTGAAGAGAAATAAATACAACAACAATATCTTACACTCTCTGAAGCACAACTGAGAGCCCCTGGAGTCAGAAGTTTTCAAGACAAGAAAAAGTCATCCTTCATTTGAACAGAAAGAGTAGAGGCTATTCAAAGATTCAACTTTAAATTGTTAACATGACTTGTTAGAATGTGATGGAGCAACCATAATACCTTCTAAGTTTCATGATTTTTCTCCAGAATACTGAGATGGATGACCTTGAAGTGCAGCTTCCCCATACATGTCGTTATTCAGTGATAAAATTAATTTCCCTATAAAATAATTACCATAAAATTGTTACAAATATATCATAGTCTCTGACTAAAAGGAAACAAAGCAAATCGAGCAGTTGAAAGCAGTGTAATAAATTCCACACAAGGATCTTATAGCAGCATTATGTATAATAGTGAAACTGGATGTAATCCCTTTGCTATCAAAGAACATATAAACAGATCATGGTATGCCTATTCTTTGGAATACCTCTAAAACTTCTAAAAAGGTAAGTTAGAATGATGTGCACTGATAAGGAGAGAGGTCTATGATATAAGGTTTGGGAAACAACAAATTGAAAAACGATGTAGTTATGTAATTTATGTTTAAAAAAAACTTTCTGTATTTACAAATTCATAGGAAATTTCCAGAAGAATAAGTCACAACCTCTTAACAATAGTTCCTTCTGAGTAAAAGAGTGAGTTTTCAGGGAAGGGGATGAAAGGGGAATGTTTCACTTTACTCTACATAGATCAGTGCAATTTGACTTTTTTTACAGTGTGTACTTGTTTCATAATTAGAAAAATGAGTGATGTGACCATTTGGTGCAGGGCAACAGTATGATGTTCACCAGTCTCTGTTCTCTATGTTACTGCACAGCATGGACTGTAGCAGAAAGCCCAGAGGAGCAATGAAGACAAAGAAGACATGACACCTGCAAAAAGTCAGTGGAGTATTTCTCCATAAGAAACCTTCCAGGTGAGTGACTGTCAGTATCTTCCACTGCTCCAGCTCTCGCCATGAACCTAGAATCTGCCCAGGGTAAGCCGGAGGACCATGCCCGCTAGTCCACTCCCTGCACGGAGCCTGTTTGTGCAGGGTGACTGCCATCAAGCAGACAATGGACTCAGGATGGAGCGTGTGCCTTTGGGGAGGCTGGCAGAGAGGCATAAAGTGGAACACCAGCTAAGTGCACACACCTGAGAGGCGGAGCTCCAGGTGGAGACACAAAATGTACCAAGAAACTGTGAAGTGAAGGAAGCTACTCCATCTCTCTGAGCTTCATTGTCCCCCCTGTAATGTGTGGATCACAGGTCTACTTCACAGAGCTGTTGGGGAAGATACATAAAAGTGCCTGTGACAGCCAGTGTCCACATTATTAACAAAGTCATATCCGACTTCAAAATAATCGATGAAAAGAATAATGTTAATGAGACCAAAGACGGGATGCTCAACTTCGTAAGCAACCCCAGCAGCATGAGAATGAGAGGAGCTCCAAGAAAGCAGGGTTCTTCACAGCTCCACTGGAGACGATGAACACGGGCTACACCAGGATAAGTCGTTGTTGTACAGTGACTCGTGTAGTGAGAGTGGGTCCCTAAAGACACTGTGAAATCCAGTTACACACAGTGGCTCCTAGGAAACAACTACAAAGCAAACAATGCAGCAGTTTGGAATGGGAAGGGGGTGAGCAGAGGAGGGTCAGAGCCACAAAATCTGACGGAAGACACTGAACCACGAGCGCTCAGCTCTGTCAACAGCTTCTGTGGTTGCACCAGGAGATCAAACTTCTGAGACAGCCATTGTGGGGACTGCTGGGAGCATAATGGTCACTGCAGCCACACCCCAACAGCAGTTGCATCGGAGCACACAGACCCCGAGACTTTCCTCTCCATTAATCTTTGTTTCAAGATGATGAATATCCTCATGTTACAATATCTCCTTTCAACCCTTGTGGAGGAGTGTCATCAGAACCCCCTGAAGAGGTCACAGGCCAGAGTAGGGTGGAACACTGGGGGCTGGGGGGTGGCATTGCACCTGACAACACAGACTATCACCCGGGTCTATTGAACATGAGAGAAGAACCCGAGGATGTGGTCCAACGAGAATTCCCTGTCTTGCCACATTCAGAGATACTGCAGAGTTTCTCATCCATTCTTTAAAAAAATGTTAAAGAATTCGTGTCATTAATTCACAGCGAGGCAAATTCTTCACATAGTGACAGGGTCCAGTTTCCATGACCAGCTTATTCAGTTGTTTTGATAATACCCCACATTCAGGAATTGGAAATGTAACCTATTGGGATGTGTAATATAAACAAGGACTTTTTTTCATGGAGATCAACACCCAAAGTTTTAGGGAGGACATAAATCGTGAAAGCTGCTAACCATTCCTCCACAGGTTTCAATAAGACTTTTAAGTTAATTTACCAATCTCAGGAAAAGATAACTTTTCAATTCAAATTTTTTTTATGCATTCAAGTGTACAATACAGCCAAGAGAATGAGCATTAAAAAATTAACAAGAAGGTCTTGCTTGCATTTCATCTTTTGCAAATAATCAGGATATTTTATGCTCTGTTCCTTTCACTGCTGTAATCAATTTTTAAAGAATACGTTACATCTGACTATCCCTGGGCATGTTTATCCTGGAACCTTGCCGGAATCCAAAGCAGAGATGTTAAAGCTGACGGGTTTCAAATGCTGCCCAGGTGTTGTCTACCATGAACATGCCTCTCCCAAAGCCGGACCACCGGTCTCTTCCTGAGGGATCAGAGTCATCACTTATGTCCCTGAGAGACTGGCCACTCAGGCCTGAGCTGAGATTAGGTGATCAATCTGAAGGGCAAAATGCTTAAGCTATTCTCATCCTAACGATGCTGTTTTGGAGGCCTCTGCACTGGAATAGGTTAGTGAAAACGGCCTACTAGATACTTGCCTGGGAATTGTGTTGTTCTCCTCTGCCCTTAGCAGATCCTGGGGAAACCAATGATTAACCTCACGGATGCTTTAACTTCCACATCTGTGAAAAAGGCAAGCAACAGCCAATGTTACCACTTTGCAAAACTCCAAAGTTGTGCATCCAAGAGGGACCACAAGGGTGAATTTCTCCCAAAAGCTGATGAAATGATGGCACTTTGGCTGGAGAAGGCAGAGGGCAGCAGGCAAAGTGGAAAGTTTCTGGAATGTCTAACCAGTTCCCATAAGCAGTTTAGAGAAACACCTGGCCCTGGATTAGGTAGGAGGCTGTGGAAGGACCCACAGGTACACAGGGGGGAGGAGGAATCAAGCAAAGGAGGGAGGCGGTGGGGAAGAGGCGCCAGTTTGGGCTTCAATTTTGGACAAAAGCAGTTGCACGCTGCAGGCCCGCGGCTTCCCATGCAGCCGCCACACCCTCCTAACTCCCTGGTACCTTTCGTCTCATCACATCCCTCTGGGAATCAGTCCACATGGAGCGGGTGCAGGACCTGAGTCCTGAGTCAATGGTTTGGCCCTCGGCCAAGCTCACACCGCCCTGCTCCTCCCCCCAGGGCCAGGCACCGCCCTGTGCCCAGAGCATCCTGGGCGTTCTAGTCCTGCAGCCCTACAGGTTGCCAGCTGGGAGCGGTTAAGAGAGAAAAGCTCCCAGCATGCACAGCTCGTGGCCCCAACTCTTGCCTTGTCCTTCGGCCCCTGGGCCCCACCCCTCTGCTTCTCCATCCCACCCTCTTCCCCACCTGTTCTGTATACCACGCCCAATCTCCATGACCTGCCCACCCCCCCAGAGTATGTGCAGTGTGGTTGGGCTGCATCCCTTGAGGCCGGGACTCAGGTAGGGGTGGGGCTCACCAGCCTGGCTATTGCTGAGGTTGCCTGCAGCCCTGGTGGAAGCCCCCTGGCCAGTATTTGAAATGTAAATTCAATATCTAAAATGGAAATATCGGGTGCCTGGGATCCTGGAATTTGCCTTTTCAATGCCACCTGTCCTACCATCCCCCCTATCTCTCCAAGCTGCCATGATCCTCCCTCTGGAACCCGTGGTCAGGGTCGCTGCAGAGATCCTCCCTTTGGACCCAATCTGCCTGAAGGGCCCATACCTTGGTCAGGAGTCTTAGAAGGACTGCCCTGAGCCATGTCATAAAAAGGAGAAAACATCACATTGGACAGCCCCAATACCTGCATTATACAGACAGGAAACTCAGGTGCACTGGTAAGTGACCCCTAAGCCACTTCAGGGGAACACATGCATGCCCCTATTTCCACGCTGCACATAGGCTGGTTCACTGGACTTTCTTATCCGAGTGTGGACCTCTTGGCCTCGTTAACATAGGCAACAACACCGAAACTTCCCATTGGTCCTTCCCACAGTGTTAGGCAAGTTTGTGCAGGAAGGTAATATGCAATTTCTGCTCTAGTATAGGGCTGGCTCCTTGGGAACTAGTTTTAATATTCCTGTTTAAATATACCCGCAGAATCACAAAATAATTAAGCAAAATAATTTGGTGCTGTGGAGGGTTATGGTGATAATTCTCTGAAGTCGTTTTTCCATTTAGCTTTTCTGATTGACTCCAAATACTACAGCACCACACGCTTCTTAGACTGGTGGATGCACAGCTCCACTTCTTTCCAGGGAGAACGCACAACAGCAGAATATCCGTGGCCTGACTTTCTGGGGCACCAGTATTACTACAAGATTTGGAAGAAGCAAAGTTAGGTCATTTCCAAGGTAAGGAATTAAAAACTTAACACTAAGATGAGGTGGGAAAGTCATATGCCATTAATAATTGTCAGTAATCTGTGCCTGAAATGTCAGACTTTCTCTGAGAAAGAACTCTGAGACCCTATTTCCCATTGTTTTAAATAGGAAAATCTAGAAGGCATAGCAAATCTATCGAAAAACTATACCAATTTCCTAAGTCACAATATGACACCTAGACTTAAGTTACGAACATCGTGTGCTCCTCATTTTGTTCCTTCCAACCCAGTCCCACAGGTCTTGAGTGCATGCTGTGAACACGGCACTGTGCTAGGTCTCGAAGCCTTGGTGAGCATCGTGGTGGGGGTGGACCTTGCTGGAGAAAGATGACATCATGAAATCTCAAATCCATGCCGCTTACAAAACTGAGGCAAAAATGGAAATACCCAGGCGTCCATGCAAGGATGAGGGCATTAATAGATACTTGGGAGTATTAAAATCCATCTAATGGTGTCATGAGTGAATGTGTTCCACTTCAAAACAAAACACAGCTGTTATTCTGAGATATTGAGTTAGTATCTTTGTGCAAATATGCAGGATTTAAAATGACTATTGACATATAACATGCGTACAGAAATATATGCAGAAGTCATCCACGTAAATCACAAAGAATTATTAAAAAGTGAACACACTTGTGTGACCAAGAACTAACACCAGCTTTACTCAGGCCCCGACAATCCCTTTCTCCCTATTTCCTCCCCAAAGGTAACTGATATCTTACCAGCGAACACTGTATGTCAAGTTTGTCTTCTTATACAAGTGTTTTATTACAGAACAATTTAAACAATATACAAAATAAACAAAATAGCACAGTAGGCCCGTCACCCAGTTTCAACAACTACTAATCATCTGCTATTTTTGTTTCATCCACACTCCATCCCATTCCCACCTCACTTTATTATTCTTTTAAGCCTTTGTGCATGTGTGGTGAGTAAGATGTATGCACACTGAAAGGCACAAATCTCAACCGTACAGTTTTGGCAAATAAACATGCCCATATAACTTTCATCCCTTTAAGAATAGGATATTTCCATCACCCCCAGAAAACTCCTTCCTGTTCCTTCCCAGGCTATTTTTTCCTTGCCCCGATGCAACCCCTGTTCTGGTTTATTCAGCATAGGTTCATCTTGGCTGAAATCATCCCATGTGTGTTGTTTTCTGTCCAGCTTGCCTCCCTCAGCACGAGGTTGATGAGTCTCTCTCAGCATGTGTGTGTCAGCATTTGCTCCTCGGCACAGCTGAGGGCGTTCTGCTCTGTGGAGGTCCCAAAGTGCACTCATCTTCCTCCTGGGGACGTGCAGGTCATCTCCTGCGAACAGTCTTGTAAAAACGTTTTTTGGCATGCTGTTTAATTCTTTTATTAACATTTAAGTGACCCACCTTTGTATTCTTACTGGGTGGTCCAGATTACAATATGCACCTTTAAGATATCACATCCTACCTAGACTTAATAGTGCACCAGTTTAATCAATGTAAAATATGGAATCCTTGCTACAGAACAGTTCCATTTACCTCTGTCTGTCCTTTGTGCTATTGCTGTCATAAATTTCATATCTACTTATGTTATAAATCCCACAATACAGTGTTATAATTTTTGCTTTAAATAGTCATAGGTATTTTAAAGAAATAAGAGGGGCCGGCCCCGTGGCTTAGCGGTTAAGTGCATGCGCTCCGCTGCTCGCGGCCTGGGTTCGGGTCCCTGGCGCACACCGATGCACCACTTCTCCAGCCATGCTGAGGCCGTGTCCCACATACAGCAACTAGAAGGATATGCAGCTATGACATACAACTATCTACTGGGGCTTTGGGGGAAAAATAAATAAATAAATAAAATCATAAAAAGAAATAAGAGAAATAAGTGTTTGGAAAGGAAATGCTTTGAGACTCTGCAAATGTACTGTTTCTTCTTTAAGTTTCATCCACAGTTTTTGCGTTCATCAGTCATTCTTTCCAACAAAAATTATTACTGTAGTGTTAAAGTGGCAATTTTCTATTTCATGCTATCTAGCGCTTTTATTATTTGGAATTCTGTGAGCAAGATTTCTCCCCCCCTTCCTTCTTCCTTTCTTTCTCTCATTCTCTCATTCTTTTTTTTCCCCTTTTTTCTTTCTTCCTTCCCTTCCTTTCTTGTTTAATCTTTTTTATATCAGTATAGCCTCGTGGATATTTATTTTATTCTCTGAGTAATTATCCAATGCTACCATTATTTATTTTGTTGCTCAGAGTTTTCCAGCTTGAGTCATTGGAAAGTCTTTCAGATTGATTCCTTTTGACATGTCCCATCATTTTCTGTGTGCTTTTTTTTTGAAAGCACTTTCCTACTTTCTGGCACTACAAGATGATCCAGGCTCATCTTGTATTTTTCATCTCCAGCCCTAGAATTAGCCATTTCTCCAAGAAAATCTGCTTTATTTTATTGGAGAATGATATTTAAAAAACAAGATCTGGGAGCTAGGTGTGCTCATTAATACTAGAGTGTCACTGCTTCTGGACCCTCTCAGCAGAGCTTGGAAATGTATGTATGAATATAAACTCAGGTAGACAAATCTGTCTATCGATCTATCCATCTATATATCAGTCTATCTATCTATTTGGATAGATATATTAAAAGAGACATGGATTCATACTGATACTTCGAACTCCAATCCAGCACCACAGAGTTTATTCTAGCATTCTCCTTTTGTTTATTTGTAACTTCTTTCACCAACAGTGAGAAACTTAACTCCAGTTAGCTACAATATATTTACTGTGTCAACTAGTTTCAGAATTGCTAATCCATACCCTTATGAAAAACAAATTGACCACCTAGAGTACAGTGTTTGTGTCCAGTACTTTAGTTCTACAGTATCCCGTCAAATCACTATCTTCCAAAGTAACTTAGGTCAGGACCTTTCATCCCCACCCCTTCTGTATGGTTAGGTCACATGCTTGTAATACAGTGAGATTCATTTGTCACTGCATTCCATCTGAGTTCCCCAGCATCCTGATTGATTTTTAAAATTTGCAGAGTAAAATTCACTCTTTGTGGTGTACAGTTCTATGGGTTTTGACTTTACGGTCATGCATCCATACCCACAGTACCATACAGAGCTGTGTTTTTCACCCCCAAAGTTCTCTCATGCTATCCCTTTGTATTCAACCTCTTCCCCTACTCCATCCCTTGGCAACCACTGATCATTTTCCATCCCTGTAATTCTGCCTTTTCTAGAAAGTCATATAAATGGAATCATATACTATACAGCCTTTTGAATCTGACTTCCTTTACTTAGAGAAATGCATCCAAGATTCATCCATGTTGTTGTGTGAATCAAGAGTTTATCCTGGGGCTGGCCCCGTGGCCTAGCGGTTGAGTGCATGCGCTCCCCTACTGGGAGCCCAGGTTCGGATCCAGGGCACGCAGTGACGCATCGCTTCTCTGGCCATGCTGAGGCAGTGTCCCACATACAGCAACTAGAAGGGTGTGCAATTATGACATACATCTATCTATTGGGACTTTGGGGGGAAAAAAGGAGGAGGATTGGCAATGGATGTTAGCTCAGGGCTTATCTTTCTCACACACACACAAAAAAAGAGTTTATCCTTTTTCTTGCCAAGTAGTATTATAATGTACCAATGCAACACAGTTTCTTTCTCCATTCACCTGATGAAGGACATTTAGCTTATTTCCAGCTTTTGGCAATTATGAATAAAATGGCTATAAAGGTTCCCACAAAGATTTTTGTTTAAACATTAGTTTTCAATTTTCTTCAGTAAATACCTAGGAGTGGGATATCTGAGTCATATAATAAGTATATGTTTAGCTTTATAAGAACCTGCTCAACTGTTTTCTGAATGCAACTATCATGTTGCATTCCCAGTTCTAATTGCTCCTACTCCTGACCCACCTCCTCATGTGGTATTTGCAATTTTATTTTTTATTTCAGGCACCTAATAGGCGTGCAGCATCTTATTGTGGCTTCTGCTTCATTTTTGAAAGTGAGTTCTGCTAAATATAGAATCTTGTGTTGACTTTTGGGTTTTCTTTCTGCACTTGAAAGATGTCATTTTGTTGTTGAGTTGTCTCTTTTGTTTTTGATAATATATTATCCATCATTCACCTTATTTCTCCCTGTATGTAATGTCTTCCCCTGTATATATGTATTTCCCTGACTGCTTTCAAGATTTTCTTTTTATCTTTGGATTTTAGTAGCTTGACTATCATGTACCTAAGTATGCTTTTAATTTATATTTTATTTTGTGAGTTTGCTGACTTTCTTGGATCTAAAATTTTAGATTTTCCAAGAAATTTTGGAAGTTTTATGCTATTACTTATTGATTTGCCTTTCTGCCTCCTTTAATTTTTCTGTCTTTCTCCTCTCTGCTGGGGACTCAATCATCTCACAGGTCATAAGGCTCTCTTCGTTTTTCTTCAAAATTTTTACATTCTTTTCTTCAGACTGGAAAATTTCTATTGCTGTATCTCCATGTTTTTTCTACTGTTTCTCATCTACTTGTAAACTCAAATGTATTTATTTTATTTCATCTTCCTATTTGGTTCTTTTGTGTAATTTCCACTTCTCTGCTGAGTTCCCACATCTGTTCATTCATTATGGGAATATTTTTCTTTACCACCATGATCATCTTTATAATAGCTGCTTTCGTATTCTTGACTGCTAATTGCAACACATTGGAGAGAGTTTCTACTGCCTGCTTTTGGTCACATATGGATTACATTTTCCTGTTTCTTCAAATCTCATGATTCTTTTAAATTGTGTACTGGAAATCATGAAAGATAGGTATAGAGGCTCCGGATTCTGTTGTATTACTTTGAAGAGTGTTGTTACTTTTCTAGCAGGGAATCAACTTGGCTGGACTGAAATTCCAATCCTATCTCCTTTACAGTGGGCATAGCTGAAATCCTCAGTCAGTTCTTTCATCTTCCAACTGCTGTTTTTACACTAGGCCTTCTGGGGCCTACCCTGTATGTGTGTTGTTCAAAGATCTGCCAATTTGGTGTGTGTGGGGGAGAGACTTACATATATATTTTGCGATTTTCCTCTTTGTGTCTCCCTCCCTTCCAGAATTTCTCCCCTAACTTTCCAGCTACTCTGCCAGCCCAAAAATACATCCTCTAACATTACAAGTAAGACTGTAGTTTTTCCCCTGTCTAGGCCATGTACAGATTTTGGAATGCTTTGAGGCAAAAGATTCAAGCTTGCAAATATCTCCTGGTGCAATTCCCATCATTTAAAGGAAGATTCCCTCTCAGTTCTGCTTGCTTTTGGAAGTGATTTATACATACACACAAGTACACATTTATTTTATGTGTATTACATATAGCCACACGAGTCTGTATAAATATATATAATATTTTGTGCAGATTTTATCATTGTTATCTTTGAGAGTGTTAGTTCAACAGGCTACTCCACCATTACTAGAAGCCAGACCTCGGTTTTGTTTCTTTCTTGGATTTTATATAAATGGAATTATAAAATATATAGCCTTTTGAATATAATTTCTTTTATGCAGCATTATGGTTGTGATATTCATCCATGCTATTGCATGTAGCTAGTGTTTGTTCATTTGTTGAAAATAAGTAATTTTTTAATGGTTATAAAATATGCAGAACATAAAATTGTAACCGTTTTTAAGTGTACAGTTCAGCGACATTCAATACCCTCACATAATTGTGTAGCCATAACCTCCAACCATCCACAGAACTATTTTCACCTTGCACTGAAACTTTGTGCCCATTAAGCAACAACTCCCTGTTATCCCTCCCTCTTGCCCCTAGGAACCACCATTCTCCTTTCTATTCCTATAAATTTGACTACTCTAATTACCTTATATGAGTGGAATCATACAGTATTTTTCTTTTTGTGACTGGCTTTATTTCACTTAGCATAAATTCCTCATGGTTCATCCATGTCATAACATGTGTCAGAATTCCTTCCTTTTTAAGGGTGAATAGTATTCCACTATGTGTATACACCACATTTTTTTGGCAGCTCATCCACTGATGGACACCTGGCTTGATTCCAGCTTCCAGCTATTTTAAATAATGCTGTTAAGAACATGGGTGTACATATATGTCTTTATACCTCTGCGTTCAGTTCTTTTGGGTGTATACCCATAAATGGTGTTCTCAGATTCACTTTTTCACATATAACAGGGTCCCCTACACCTCCAAGAAGCAATTCTTGTAATGCCAGCTGGTTGCCAGATAATTCAACTCAATTTGATGCTGACAACCCAGAGATACATCAGATTCTACAGGTTGATGGCTCCGTCCTATAATTCTGCGCACCCATCCAACCTCACCTTTACTTCAGATGCCAGTTACAAGCCCAGGTTGTTACCTGTACTTCTGACTTACTGGCTATAAACCAGAGGTTCCCACAACCTCCTCCTTGGGTTTGATTAATTTGCTAAAGTGGCTCACAAAACTCAGAGAAACATTTACTAGATCACCAGTTTATTATAAAAGGATATAATTCAAGAAGAGCCTGTTGGAAGTGGTGCATAGGGAAAGCTATGGAGATAGTACACAAAGCTTTCATGCCATCTCCAGGTGCACCACTCTCCAAGCAGTCCTTGTCATTGCCAACCTGGAAGCTCTCTGAACCGCCTTCTATTGGGATTTTTATGGAGGCTCTCTCACATAGGCATGATCAATTATTAACTCAGTTTCCAGCCCCTCTCCTTTCTCTGGAGGATAAGAGGTAGGGCTAAAAATTCGAAGCTTCTAATCAGGGCTTGGTCTTTCTGGTGACCAACCCCCATCCAGGAGCCATCCAGGAGCCCACCCAGAATTGCCTCAATAGAACAAAAGATTCTCTTAGTGTTCTTATCACTGGGGAAATTACAAAGGTTTTAGGAGCTCTGTGCCAAGAACTGGATGCAGAGGCCGATAAATATGTTTTTTATTATTTCAGAACCCATAAGTGGAAATTCTAGATCATATAGTAATGTTATTTTCAATTTTTGAAGGAACTGCCATACTGTTTTCCACAGTTTTATATTCTCACACTCAGAGCACAAGGGTTCCAATTTCTCAACATCCTTGCCAACACTTGTTATGTTCTGATTTTGTGATAGTAACTCTCCTAATGGGTGTGAAAAGGTATCTCATTGTGGTTTTATTTCACATTTTCTTGATACTTAGTGATGTTGAGCATCTTTTCTTGTGTTTCCTGTTCATTTTATATTTTCCTTGGAGAAATGTCTATTCAAGTATTTTGTGCATTTTTAAATTGAGGTTTTTTTTATTGTTGAGTTGTAGAAGTTCTTTATTTATTCTAGATATTAATCCCCTATCAGATTTGTGATTTGCAAATATTTTCAACCATTCCATGGTTTGCCTTTTTACTCTGTTGATAGTATCTTGTGATACAGAAAACTTTTTCGTTTTGATGAAGTCCAATTTGTTATTTTTTTGTTACTTATGTCTTTGATGTCATATTAAAGAAATCATTTTTGCAATGGCATTTGGACCCAATGACATACAGGTTTTACCATGTGTTTTCTTCTAAGGATTTTATAGCTTCAACTCTAACATTTATATTTTTGATCCATTTTGAGTTAATTTTTGTATATAGTGTAAAGTAAGGGTCCAACCTCATTCTTTTGCATGTGGGTATCCAGTTTTCCCAACAACATTTGTTGAAAAATTGATCTTTTCTCCAATGAATGATCTTTGTACCTTTGTCAAAAATCATTGGACCATATATGCAAAGTTTTATTTCTGGGCTCTCTGTGCTATTTCATTAGTATAGTGTGTGTATTTATGCCAGTACCACACTGTTTTGATTACTTTATAGTAAGTTTTGAAATCAGGAAGTGTGAGTTCTCTAACTTTGTTCTTCTATTTCTAGATTGTTTTGGCTATTCAGTGTCCCTTGAGAGTCCATATGAATTTTAGGATAGATTTTTCTATTTTTGCAAAACCATCATTGGAATTTTTACCTCTTTGAGTAAGTTGATTCTTAAGTATTTTACTCTTTTGTTGCTATTGTAAATAAAAATGTAAAGTTTTTAAATTTCTTTTTCAGATTACTTATTATTAATGTATAGAAGAACAACTAGTTTTTGCATGTTGATTTTGTGTCCCACTACTCTGCAGAATTTACTAGTTCTAACAAATTTTTGGTGGAAGTTTTAGGGGTTTCAACATATAAGATACTCTTTGTAAACAAATATAATATTACTTCTTCTTTTCAAATTTGGATGCTATTTCTTTCTTTTTCTTGCCTAATTGCTTTGGCTAGAACTTCTAATACCATGTTGAATAGAAGTGGTGAAAATGGGCCTTCTTGTCTTGTTCCTGATCTTAGAGAAAAAGCTTTCAGTCTTTCACCCTTGAATATGGTGTTCTCTGTGGTTTTCTATATATGGCTTTTATTATGTTGAAGTAGTTTCCTTTTACTCTGAGTGTTTTTTTAGTGATTTTAGCATGAAAACATGTTGAGTTTTGTTAAATGCTTTTTCTGCATCCATTGAGATGATCATGTGTTTTCTTCCTTCATTCTGTTAATGTAGTTTATTACATTAAATCATTTTCATATATTGAAACATCCTTGTATTCCAGGAATAAATCCCACTTAAAAATGCTGTATAATGCTTTTAATATGCTGATGAATTTAGTTTATTACTATTTTATGGAGGATTTTTATATCAATATTCATCAAAGATATTGACCTATAGTTTTCTTTTCTCTTAGTGTCTTTGGCTTTGATATCAAGGTAGTGCTAATCCCATAGGATGACTTTAGAGGTATTTTCTCCTCTTCAACTTTTTGAAAGAGATTGAAAATAATTGGTGTTAGTTAATTAAAAAAAAAAGTCTTTGGCCCAGGAATAAATTCAGCATAAAATAAATACAAATAAATATTTTTTAAAAATATGAAAAAGTTTTTTACTAAAAAAATTTAAAAATTAAGCAAGTACATCACTTATCACTTTATTTCTAAACAGTTTTTTAACCTACTAGTAAGCATGAACAAATTGTTAGAATTAAAATGACTCAAGTGTTAATTTTCTTCATTGCAAGTTTTCTGACAGAAGTATATGATGCCGTCATGTATGACATCTTTTATGAAAAAATGGTCATTTTTTGTAGTATTTGAGAATATTGTGAATTTTCCCAGTGGCCTCTGACAATACTCTGATATGCAAAGTTATCTTTTCAACATGTATGTCTCATCATCATCCTTACCAAATTAACAAACTCAGGTACTAATTAATCAACTACTTTTCATATGATTCAGGTTCTCCACCACCAATTTCCCTAAGCATCAGGAAATTCTACAACTTCTGCAAGATTAACGATTTTACCTTACACTGTATATATCTCACGTGGTTTAAAACATCCAAAATCCTTGATAAACTGACCCTGCCCACACTAAAGTATTGTGAATTATAAAATATGGTCTCTGTTAAGTGGGGAGGGATTTCAGGTTGAACTTAATTTTATAAGTGGTCAATTTATTACAGTGTACTGTTCTGTTATGTATTTCACTTCTTTTCTAAAAAAAAGTGATAGTTGAGGGCACTTAGATAATAAAAATTTGAGAAAATAAGGAACTGATACACACTGTAAGCTTCAAGTGTTTTCAAGCATAAGATACAATAGGAACTAAAACTATGAAATGGCAGAGGAAATAGAGATAAAGGGATAAAGTTGCATAACTGAATCTATAATAATATCTCAATGGCTAACGTTGTGGTGCCAAGAAGGTGGTGAAGTCAAAGAATTCCTAAAGATGATAATAAAGACACTACAAAGAAAAAAACTGAAATTTTCATAGAGAGAATTTTTACAGTGATATGACAGATAGAGAACAGGGAAGAGAAGTTTGAGTGAGAGACTATCTGCTTCTTAAATTATTTCCATTGTAGAGAACAACAAACCAATTTGCTGAAATCTTTATTCCCCTCTATGACCCTATCTTTACCTGCAAAATCTAAGCCCTGAATCTATGTCACAGTCCAATTTTTCCATCCCTGGAGAACAGAGCAATTTATCTCATATGAAACCTCAACAGCTCAGGCTGTGAAACAAGGCCGGCCATCCATTCTCACAGAGGAGCCAACTGGAGGTAGGATTTTTGGTTCTGAATTCAGCTAAATATCTTCAAAGAATTGTATCTGGCCTTCCTTATCCAGGGCTATCAGTGAAGTGCTGGCTGGCTTTCAGAGAAGAGCAAGTCACAGTCAGTGGAGACATTTTCTGTTGAGCTCTCTAGAGAAGGCTGTGGGGCTTGTCAGTAAGAGTTGATTTCTATGAGGATTAAATTTTTTTATTTTATTCAGAGATTTATAAAGAAATTTACATGGTAAGAATTATTATCAATAAAATACGTTGTCTATTCTCTGGTCATTTAAGCAAAATCTTCCTCTCAGGGACAACCCATGGACAAAGCCCAGATTTAATCTCCAAGAGTCTGCTAGGCACTCTGTGGTCCATGGGAAGTCCTCAAGTTGGCAGCCTGTTTCCTTGTGTGCTGTGCTGGTGTTCAATCTTCCATCTCTTCCGGGTACAACTAGACAGACGCCTATCAGATCATCAAGGGACTTGACATTGGAGAAATGTACTTTTCATTATCTTTAGACTTCTACACTTTTCAAAAAGACTCTCAGCATTTCCAGTAATTGTGCAGCAGTTTACCCAACACTAAAGTTCTCACTATTAAAAGTTAAAACAAATAAATTTTAAAAAGGAAAACGTGATCTTTGCAATTTTGTACAGAATCTATATAAAGGGGGCATCCTTATAAATGGAGGTAATGGTGCTCAGGGCAAGCTACCCCATTAGGCACCACCCTGGTGTGTGTATTGTTTCCAGCTGAAGACAATAAGGACTCAGAGAACTCAGGAAGTATATTTGAATTTCCCCTCCCAAACTGCCTAAAGAATTTAAAACAAAAAATCTGTTTCAGGAAGGAGTTATTATCATGATGGTTGTAAAGATAACGTAGGATAGAGGTTACAATAGGAAAGGCACCAAGCCCCTTTTATCAAAAACTGTATCTCTCACTGACCACATTATCTATAGATGACCCTGGGAAGAGTTGTCAGGCAAACATTTGCATTTCTATCTCCATGTGAGTTGTCTTCTTGCCCTCTGTGGTCCTAGACCACTACCCACCCCCAAGACCTTCCTCCTCTTTAGCTACAACACTTAATCGGGCAGCTTAGACAGAGGGACGAGTTGCTCATTTCTGAGTTTCTCCCATGTATACATGTTATTAAACTTGGTATTATTTTCTCCTGCTAACCTGTCTTGTTAACTATTTGGCCAGCCATGAGAACCTTAAGAAAAGGGAAAAGGGAGATTCTCTCACTCCCTCAACAGTTTTTGCACCCAACGTGGGGCTACACTGCATGGCAAGTTACGTTCTCTGGCTGGAAGAAATGCCTTCTCCCTAGATTACTGCAGGGGATGAAATACGGGACCCCCTGACGATAGCCGGCAAAATGTAAGATTCTTACCACGTCAGCCTCCCGGAATCTCTACCTGTGGAGTCCGGTGGAAGGAGGTGGTGAGAAATTTTTTCTCTTTCAAAATTTAGATTAGCAGGAGCAAATATTTGGGAAACTAGTTTCTTGTGCTTTCAGTGACACTGGTAAATTTGGTAGAGTACTCTTGGTTTTGATCTTGATCCCTTTTCCTCCCAGAGATTGTCTCTGTTTTTCTCTTTTGTCTCTGTCTTTTGTATCGTGTGTCATAAGAAGGAAATACCATAGGGTAGGACGCAGGCATAGACCCTATAAGCCTAATGTCCGGGCCGGCCCCACAGACTGATGAGTTTGCGGGTCTCACCAGACTGGCGTCTATTTAGACAAACTTTGCTGTGGGTTAATATGCACATGAAGTGAAGGCCATTGCCAAGGGCATCTTGGAAGCCAAAAAGGTCGCAAATTTGGTGGGCACAGGTCGAGCAGTTAAGAGCCATTAGGGCACTCGCCACTTTCAGAAGACTCCCGTGACAGGATAAGTTGGGTCACGGAACGGGGTAGATGACAGAGGTCCCCCGCCAACTGCAAGAAAATGTCCATGCAATGACGAGGTACTCTGTAAAGCACACAGTCCCCAACCCCGTGGCATCTCCCCCCCCAGGTATTATTCTGACTCAAAGAGACCTAAGGCGTGGCTAAAGCTGTCATTGTGCACATAAGAAAAAAACCGGATGAGGTTTTTCCTTCTGTCTTGTTCTGTGTCCTGAGAAAACTTGGCTTTGTGACCAGTGAGAATATTCTCCTTGGTCTCCACCATACGGAAGGTGCATTTACCGGGGTGCCCCTTGGTGGCCAGTCGAATAGACTGGGGTTCTGAACTGTCTCTTTGTCTGGCTGTGCCAAGCTCTCAGGGGAGTTTGTCATAAAGGACCTAGTCCATAAGGGGTTTTGTCGTCTTAACCTTAGTTGCTTGTTAGTGCTGGAAAAATCCCATTCCAATATTGCCTGCCCGGTGTCACAGATTAGCGGCTCTGTGACTGGAGGCGTCCCACACTATTGTAGGAGACCGGAGACACCGTTTTCACTACACCATCCTTACCGCCTGTGTAACGAAGGTCTTTACTTTCTCTGAATATCTTTGGGAGTGAATTCTTTGGATCATGGGGGCTACATCATCTGCGCCCTCACCAGGGACGCCTCTTGCGTCCATGGTAAAGATTTATTCTAAGCATGGGAAAGTTACCACCGGGTCTTTCCTTAAAAAGGCTTATTGGATCGAGTCACTATTGGAATAAATAGACAAATGAAGATCCTACTCGTCAATGGCCCGACGACAGATCTTTGAATTGGGAAAACTTCTAAATTGGGGAAAAAAAATATGTTTTGAGAGCTCTCACACAATTGTTTAATTGGTACCTAAAAAAGGGCCAGAAAAAGGAAGGGAAAAATTTAAATAGCCTTAAGAGCTTGACTCAGGTTACAATTGAATTGAGAACATGTAAAAGTGTAAGTGTTGATAAGATTATAAAGGTTGGAATGTTTGAGCTAATTTTATATAAAGAGGTTACATCAACTTTGCCTGTGTATGTTTTAAAATGTCTGACTGGGAATGCTTCCCTTGTCCAAAATTAGAAGACCAACACCTATTGATAAAAATCTTAATGATAACTATGTTTAAAGGTATAAGAGGTGATGAAATTTACATGAACTTTTGTACAAAAAACTGATGTTATTTCTATTACAGAACTGGTTAACAAAAATAGTAATTTAAATGATGGCTAATTTTATCTAATGTCTTATGAAGTCTTTTAGACAATCTAAATAATTATTGGGAACAAGTAACTAAATAGTTGTGAAAAAGATGAATGTTGGGTGAACTTTAAATAATAATTATGTGTTATGGTGGTTACATCTTCCAAAATCTTTTTGGTGACTTAAAACTTTAGAGTTTTGCTAAATTTTGTGATAAAAATTCACTGAGTATCATCATTTCCAAATAAGATAAGATATTAGACATTGATTGCTAAACTCACGATTGTCTACTTTGGGCTTTTCATTACAGGAAAACTAAAAGGTGTTTTGGGTCTATTGGTAAACATGTGTTTTATTAAAAGATTGTACTATAAAGTAACATATTTCTAGAAGTTATGAAGTGTTTATAAATTTTCCAAGCCACAATATACTAATGTAAAAGAAAGTTTATAATGGTTTACTTAGTTTTTACTTACAAATTGGGGTTTCTAAGAGTTAAAATTTCTAATTAGTATATGTGATTGAAGCTACTAAATATTAAGAAAAAATATGTCTGTGTACAAGGAAAATAAGATGTATAAAGAATGAACAAAGAATGGAAATATTTTATTTGATTAAGAAAGATAAATTTGTCTTCAAGTAGTAGGAGGGAAAAGAAAGACATGGGACAAATTCTGAATGTAAAAAGAAAGTTATAGGTTTGTGGAAGAGGAATTCTGGAAAAGGAGTTTTTGTATGGTCAAGTTTGCTCAGATTGAAATGAATTTAATTAAGTAAATGAATTTTAATATCAGAAGGAAGCTGGTACAAAATTATAATTTGGTCTTATTTCTCTTAAAAGGATAATTTTCTTGAACTTGATAAAGAGGTTATAAAAGATTTTTCTTTACCTTTGGGTAAGTCTACCTAAAAGACAGAAAAAAAAAACTGTTAAAATAATTTCCTGTGTTCAAAAGACTGAGGTTTCTCTATTAAGGTTTTTGGACTGTTAATGCTCTCTTTGCTTTAACGTTTTCTATTTTTGACAAGCTCCCCAAAATTCATATCTTAAATAAAGTGTTTTTTTTACTTTTTTTCTTTGAGAATTTTCAAAGGGCCCTGCAACTTCTTAAAGAAATTTGCTCTCTTCCTCTCAGGGGAAAGATACTAAACTTATTAGGCTTATTCCGTATGTTAAATTACATGGAAAGCATTGTCAGACAAGTGATGATAAGTCTGCTTAGGTGCTATTATGTGGGCAAATGTTATCGACATAGGTGTTTTAAAATTGTATAACATTACTGAAATTCTGATCTGTCCTGATTATCAGTCATAATTCTGGTTATTATTATTTTAAAGTGTTGTGTGTCACAAAATTAATCAAATTTCTCTGTCAATTGCCATTTTGAGGTCTTGTTGTTTACAGACTTATTTCTTTGCTCTAATGCTTTTGCAAAATATTTCAACTTCAGAAAAATTCATGGAAAGGACTCTGGCATTTACACTGAAGTACAGGTTTCTGACAAACTTTCTGATCATAAAACTGACCTTGGTAAGAAATTACAGAAACCTGATGGAAAGACTGATAACTTCATGAAGCTGCTAACAGAAAGATTGGGATCAAGAATGGATTACACAGGACTGAATGAACTGATAAGGATGATTATAATTTTTATGATTTTTCATTTGAAGTATTGCTGAATTTTTAATGTTTTGATTTTTCAGAGTTAAGGAAAACTTTTTCTCTTTTCTCCTGAGCTAGCTATGACTTATAACAATCTGGTAAATGATATTTTTGTAAGTAAAATTGAAATATTTCTCTATTTCTTAGATCTGATCTCTCGAATTTGGAAACTCTTAGTAAGTGAGTATTGTTGTTTTCATGGCAATATAGTTATTTGCATAAGTTCAATAAGAATCTGTTCTCCTTATAACAGGACATAATTGGAAACACTGGTTATATTACCAAGGCTGTGACTGGAAGATCATATTTGCGATATAACCATACAGCTTTTGAGGAATGAAGATTGGACTTTATGGAATAAAGCCACGTGGAAATATTGGCCTGGTACCTTATGTTCCAAGCAGCACTTACCAGGATAAGTAAAGAATGTCACTTATCTGGCAAACACAAGGAACCTCGAAATATTTTGGGGGAACCTAGGAACAGAGGAATTCACCCAAATCTGTAGGTATTACAGGCAAAGTCTGATGACAAAATCTTTGGCTTGGCTTTTCTGGCCTGGAGAGGCCTTTAAAGTTCAATCTGAGATTCCTTATAAAAAGTTCCAGCAAAGCAGACTTAAAAGAGCCTATGTGATCAATTGCTATTCTTGCTGTACTTATGTAAATAATTGGGCCAACACTATTGGAACTAGACTTATTTTGCAAACTAGTTAGTTTTAATTTGTCTATCTTTGATAAAAATGAGGGTGATCTTAGAAAGAAAAATTATATTTCAGTAAAAACTGTAGTGTACATTTGCGGATATTAGATCCTAGTTTTGTTAATTGTCTGTTAAGGTTTTTGTTTTATATCTGTTGACTGGACTGGATCCTGATTTCTTCTAGTCTCCTAAAATATCTGGCTACAGGTGTCCAAACTAACGTTTTTCATTTTTTCCATCATTTTCATTTGGAATCACTGAAAACTGAACCTGCCCTTTTCCCTGAAGCCTTACAAACTGAAGCTCATGGACTTGATATAAACTTAAGAGATTACCCGATGACATCATCAGAGACATTTTAAACTGCAAAAGATGCTTTGATGCTGACATCTAAAATTCTTCTTAACTAGCTGTCCCCTATACTCAGAAACTGCTTTACAACTTGCTCCAACCATTAACCTTGCTTTTCTCTCTTTTACATAGAAATGCTTCCATTAAATACTTGATTGCTTGCTTCCACAATATAGGCGTAACCTTGAGAGCCCACCTGCATCACCACTGTCAGGGGAAGAGGGGGAATCTCCCTCTGCCCTTTTCCTTAAGGTTCTTATGACTGGCCAAATAATTAACAAGACAGGGTAGCAGGAGAAAATAATACCAAGTTTAATAACACTTATACATGGGAGAAGGCAGGGACACTGCGTTTCTCAACACAATAGCAGATTCTCGTCTTAAATACCATGTCCAACCAAAGACAAGGAGGATGTTGGGGGTGGGAGTGTTAGTTACAGGAGATTATCACTAAAACACTGTAAACAAGAGTAAGATTTATTATGCGGTTTTAAGTCCTCACCTTCTACATTGATAAGTCTCTAGAAATGAGGTCGTCCCCCCTCTTCCCAGTACAGAGAGGGAGATACCTTTACAAATGGAGACTTCCCTTGTAAATGATTGTCTGGTAACTCCTCGCAGGGCCATCCAGAGCCTGTGGCCAGAGAGACAGAACTTCCAATAAGATGGGCTTGTTGGTGCCTTTTCTATTGTAACCTCTATCCTACATTATCTTTATAGCAGTCATGATAATAACTCCTTCCTGAAACAGATCTTTTGTTTTAAATTCATTAGGCAGTTTGGGAGGGGAAACTCAAATATTCTTCCTGAGTTCTCTGAGTCCTTATTGTCTTCAGCTTGAAATAATCCGCATACCAGAGTGGTGCTTCCTGGGGTAGCTTGCCCTGAGCACCAACAGTTCCCTCCTCTGAAACTTCCCTAAAAGTTTCACATATTAAAAGCTGAGCTGGTAACTGTGGAGAGAGAAATCGTGTTAGTATCCGAGTGATAAGAAGTCTGCAAAGAGAGAAAAGAAAGCAGATTAGAATGAGGATGAACAAACAGAAAAGAACAAATCGGAGCACATTTCCCCACACTCCATTAAACCAGTCCCCCAGTCCTGGAAATAAGTCAGTCCAATAAAATGTGTGAGCTTCGTTTATCTGATGAAAAATGTCAATCTTCTCTTTTAATAGATTTAAGTTAGATATTACTTGACCTGTTTGATTCACATAAAAGCAACATTTTTCTCCAATGATTGCACATGCTCCTCCTTGCTGGGCAGTGAGTACATCCAGAGCACGTCAATTTTGGAGCACCACAGATGCTAGGCTGTTAATCTCTGACTGGAGTATGTTCAAGGTTTGCATGGTGGTGTTGAACTCTTGCTCCATTACCATAAGGAGATTTAAGATTGCCTTTTCCAACTCATAATCTCCAAAGCTGGGGAATAGGACTCTCAAGGCTGAAAAGAACTTGGAGTTGTGATATACAAGTGGATTTTCCACGATTTCTCGACTGACACGTTTATGTGGCACAATCTTATGAACAAACGAACCCAAGTTTGTAATTTGGCTGGCATTTAAGGTGGAGTGTTTGGTGACAGAAGGAGCCAGGTATCCAAGTCTGCATCGTCCTGACCAATTAGGTGGGAATCCTTTATACACTTTGTTGCCGCATAAAATGAAAAGACCAGTGTAGTTTAAAGACAAGGTTAGAATTGAGTCTGTAGTTCCCAGGATCTGGACTATTTCATGATCTGTGCCACTTGCACTGTTACTACCTAAACATCTCCATTTCCCATGAGCTCCTGTCAGTCTGCGAGAACAGAACAGATTGCAGAATAGCTGGTAGAGGAGGCCTGCAGTCTGATTTTGGCAGCTATAAAGCCTGGTCTTTTCACCTGACCAGGTGAGTCCAGATCTTTGATCCACCCATATATAGTCTGTGGCATTGGGCAGCTTAACCATGTGGATAGCTGCTATACCCCAAGTTGCACACGGGTGGCTCGTAAGCCATCCAGAGCACTTGGTGATTTGGCAAATGTGTGTGTCAGAGGGAGTAGTGATAGAGTCACTTACAATTCCCTTGAGACTTCTGAAGATGCCACCTGCGGAATCAAACCACAGAGTTTGACTGCAATATTGTCTCGGTATGTCACCCAGGAAAGGTCCAGCGCCATGTTTACTTTCAATGCAGAGGGAAAAACTTTCACTTATTGCTTGTACTTGGGCAAGGGACAGTCTTTGACCTTTTAAGTAGTCTTTCTGGGGCCCAAGTGACTCACCAGGAGATGAAGCAGAGTGAGGTTTCCCTTGCTGCGGATATCATACTCTGTTATTCATCCATTTTCCGTACTTAGTCCACCAGGTGTTCATATCAGCAGGAACAAAGACTAGTTCAGGTTCTTTTGCACTATCTAGCTGTTGACATAACCAACAGTCAGATTGATTAGTTAGCGTGGCTAGGGCTTGGTAAACTGGCATAAGGGGGTGTTTGGTCTGTGCCCGCCTGACCTGTTGAAAAGGAGAGGGTTAGTAAAAGCAAGACACAGATCGGAAAAGAGCCCATAGCAGAGACTTAGAGAGGGGAAGAGGGACAGGTAGAGACCAGCACTCTCCAGTCAGCTCTCTAATAAATGATTAAAAAAAATATATAGGGGCCGGCCCGGTGGCGCAAGCGGTTAAGTGCGTGCGCTCCACTGCGGCGGCCCGGGGTTCGCTGGTTCGGATCCCGGGCACGCACGGACGCACTGCTTGGCAAGCCATGCTGTGGCGGCGTCCCATATAAAGTGGAGGAAGATGAGCACAGATGTTAGCCCAGGGCCGTCTTCCTCAGCAAAAAAAGAGGAGGATTGGCGGATGTTAGCACAGGGCTGATCTCCTCACAAAAAAAAAATATATATATATATATGTATATATATATACATTGTATATATATATATACGTATATATATATCCACTAATAGTTTGTGTGTGTGAGTGTGTATATATATCCTGAGTTTTAAAGCAAGGTGGAGGAAATGGGTCAAAGAAGGTTTTCTTGATCCGTGATCTTGGGAAAAGCTGTCTACTTCGTGATGTCGGCTGCTTCTGGGGTCTGGGTTTTGGCCCTCGAAATCCTTAGTTTAAGGTCACCTGTGGGGATTATCTCTCAGCTGTCTTGAGAGCGACGTTCTGGGTCTATTTTGGTGTGGCTTGCATGGATCCAGGAATATTTTTTTTTATTTTGATGGCAGTGCAGGTCGTCAGTAAGACTTCATAAAGTCCTTCTCAGCGAGGTTACAGTGCGTGTTTTCTTCTAAAGGCCTTGATGTACACCCGGTCTCCTGGTCGAAAGGGATGGCAAGGCTTGTCAGAAGGTGGGGGCCACGCCTCTTTTACCTGTTGACGATATGCTTCAAGTATACTAGTTAATTTTTGTATATAACTAGTCATAGCATCAAATTGTTCACTTAAGTTCCCATAATATTCATTTAATCCAGGAATTGAAGGTTTAGAGACGCCAGTAGGCATCGGACATCCAAAAACTATTTCAAAAGGAGTCAGTCCATGCCTTTTGTTTGGAGTATTTTGAATCTTCATAAGGGCCAAGGGCAGAGCTTCTGGCCATTTAAGTCCAGTTTCTTGACAGACTTTTCCTAGAGTTCTTTTTATATCTAGAGTTTTATGTTCCACTTGCCCTGATGACTGAGGGTGATATGGGGTATGAAATTTTAATGAATACCCCAGAGTTTTTGCAAGCAAGTGGTTTATCTCTGCTGTAAAATGAGTTCCTTGGTCTGGTTCAATCTATAAAGGAATGCCAAAGCGAGGAATAACTTCAGTTATTAATTTCTTTACCACTGTTGTGGCATCTGCATGTCTGGTCGGATAGCATTCAGTCCATCTACTAAACATACAGACAATAACCAAACAGTGAGAGTAACCTAAAGCTGAGGGCACGTCCATAAAATCCATTTGGAGTGCTGCAAAAGGCAGCGTAGGCCTGGGAGGACTTCCTGGATCACACCGATTTCTCCCAGAAACTTGGTAAGATTTGCAAGTTGTGCACTGGGAGGTGATTTGGTCAGAAATTTTACGGATGCCAGGGCAAAACCAATTGTTTTTTAGTTCTTTAGCTATCCCCCGTTTGCACATATGTCCCATTTGGTGGGAGATAAGTGCAAGCCAAAAAGTCAAAAGAAAAGGAGCTACTGGAAGTCCATTTGGTCCAATGTATAATCCATCTGATAACTGTTTGGCACCCTTTTGTATCCAATTGTCTTTTTCAGATTGTGGGGCATTTGTCTGATAGTTAATAACATCAGTCAGGGATAAAGGCAGGTTTAAAAATTGGGTGGAAAACGGATAAGGGGGTCCATAGTGAGCTGCATGTTTAGCAGCTCTGTCAGCCCTGTCATTCCCTAAAGATATGACATCAGTCTCCTTAGTATGGGCTGAACAGTGAACAATGGCAATTTTTGAAGGAAAGTGAATAGCTTGTAATAAGGCTGTAATTAAGTGTCCATTAGCAATAGGAGTTCTTGCAGAGGTTAAGAATCTACGGGATTTCCAAATTGTGCCAACAACATGGCAGACTCCAAAAGCCTATTTGGAGTCTGTGTAAATAGTGGCAGTTTTTCTTTTGCTAATGTGCAGGCCCTAGTAAGAGCTATGAGTTCAGCAGCTTGGGCTGATCTTATGGTGGGCCAAGAATAAGCTTCAAGAGTTTCATGTGGGGAAACTATGGCATAACCAGTTATTATGGTTCCCCGGGAATTTCGTTTACAGGAGCCGTCACAAAACAGAAGTAAGTCTGGATTGTCTAAAGGGATGTCTGAGAGATCCTCTCATGGCTTTGAGACCATTTCTATAGTTGCAAGGCAATCATGTGGAATGGAGTGGGGCTCTCCATCATCAGGAAGGGGCAGTAAAGTAGCTGGATTTAAAGTGTTGCAACGATGTAAGATGATGGAAGGGTTAGTTAAAAGAGCCTGTTCATAGGTGGTCTGTCACCGTGTAGAGACGTGTTGTGTCCTATGAACTTGCAAAATAGCTGACACAGAATGTGGGACATAGAGGTGAATGGGAGAGCCCAATGTAAAAGTACTGGCCTTATCAATCAGGGTGGCAGCTGCAGCCACCGCACGTAAGCATGGGGGCATGCCTGATGCCACAGGGTCTAGTTGGCATGAGAAATATGCTATAGGATGTATTTGAGAGGCAAAAGATTGCCCTAGAATGCCTATAGCAATTTCATTATTTTCATGACAGTATAGATGAAAAGGCTTGTCAAAATTAGGTAAGCCAAGAGCCAGAGGCATGGACAAAGCTATTTTTAAGGCCTCAAAGGAGTTTAATGCTTCTGAGGGCCAGGAAATAGGCTCTGGGGTGATATCTGGGAGAAGAGAATACAGAAATTTAGCAAGGGCTGCAAAATTAAGAATCCATTGGCAGCAGTAACCAGCAGCTCCTAGAAATTTACGTAGCTGTTTCTTTGTTTTGGGGAGACGGATGGATAAAATTGACTCAAGGCTTTTGGAGGTTAGCTTTTGAATGCCTTGAGATATCTCATGCCCTAAGTAGGTAACAGTCATTTGCACCCACTGAAGTTTAAACCTGGAGGCTTTATGGCCTCGTTCAGCTAGGGCTTTCAGGAGAATAAGAGAATCTGTAAGAGCCCCCTGCTTAGTTGGATTACAGAGTAAAAGGTCATCAACATATTGAACAAGAGTGGAGCTTTGAGTAAAGACTACAGAATCCAAGTCAGCTTTAAGGACCTGGGAAAGTATTGAGGGGGACTCACAATATCCCTGAGGTATTCGAGTCCATGTTAATTGTCTCCCTTTAAATGTAAATGTGAAAATAAATTGTGAGTCAGGGTGTAATGGGATTGAAAAGAAAGCTGAGCAGAGGTCAACTACTGTAAAGCAGGCTGCATCAGCAGGTATTGAGGTCAGGATGACAGTTGGATTAGGGACCACAGGATGCCGAGGAATTACAAAAGAGTTTATGGCTCTGAGGTCTTGTACAAATCTATAGATTTGGTTCCCGTCTGAGTCAAATTTGCCTTCCTTTTTTACTGGCAAGATTGGAGAGTTACAGGGCAAGGAAGTAAAAGCTAGTACACCCTGTTGCAAAAGGAAGTCTATTACGGGTTGAATTCGGGTTGAATTCCTCGCTCGGCATCTCTGGAGAGCGGGTATTGGGCTACTGATGGAAACGGTTTATTTTTTTTCCAAGTAACATGCACGGGCTCAGCACTAAGCAACAATCGTACCTCATTTGCATGTGTAGCCCAAAGACTGGTTGGGACATTCTTTAAAGACTCATCTTCCTCAGAAGGATTTAAATCAGGACAAGTTTCCATCATGGAAAGTAGGAGACTTGGGGCTTGGTCAGAAGGCAAGGAGATAAAAACATCTTTTTCATTACAATTTATAGTGACATTGAATTTACATAACAAATCTCGGCCAAAAAGGTTTGCTGGTGAACAGTCAGAAACTAAAAAAGCATGATGAGTGTTAAGGGGGCCTAAATATATTGGAGTGGGCTTAGATATGGGCAGTGAAATAGGCTGTCCAGAGACTCTAACAGCTTGATAGAATCAGAGGTAACAGGTAGAGATAAATCTTTGAATGGATAGTAGAGAATGTCGCACCAGTGTCAATTAAGAAATCCAGTTTCCGATCCTCTATTTTAAGTTTAACTGTAGGCTCAGGAGTGCAACTAAGGATCAGCTGACCCTATCATTTGAGGGAGAAATGTCCCTCAGGTGGAGAAAAATGAGCCTTTTGGTGGTGCTGGGGTCAAGCGGGAACATTTTTTAAACTGCCGGGGGAAGAGAGAGAATCTCCCTCTGCCCTTTCCCTTAAGGTTCTTCTGGCTGGCCAAATAATCAACAAGACAGGTTAGCAGGAGAAAATAATACCAAGTTTAATCACATGTATACATGGGAGAAAGCAGGGACACTGCGTTTCTCAACACAATAGCAGAAATTCTCGTCTTAAATATCATTTTCAGCCAATGACAAAGGAGGATTTTGGGGGTAGGGGGAGTCAGTTACAGGAGATTACCACTAAAGTACAGTAAACAAGAGTAAGGTTTATTATGTAGCTCAAGGCCTCATCTTCTACATTGATAAGTCACTAGAAATGAGCTCATCCCCCTCTCTTCTCCAAACAGAGAGGGAGATACCTTTACACATGGAGATTTCCCTTATAAATATAAATGATTGTCTGGCAACTCTTCGCAGGGTCATCCAGAGAATGTGGCCAGAGAGACAGAACTTCTGATAAGAGGGGCTTGTTGGTGCCTTTCCTATTGTAAATTTACCCTACATTATCTTTACAGCCATCATGATAGATCTGTTCCAGGAAGGAGCCACCATGTCAAATTCTTTAGGCAGTTAGTGGGGGAGGTCAAATGTCCCTAGAAAAAACAACCAAGGTAAAGAGATAGATTTCAGGGTGGCCAAATCCCAATCTCCCACAAAACTTTCCCTTCTCTTAAGAGCGGCACATGCTCTTTTCCAATGCCCTGGTTTCTTGCAATACCTACAATTGTCGGAAGGCAAATAGGGAGCCCTCTGAGTGGGCTTTAGTTTACTTTCAGGGTTGAATTTTTGCTTTTCAAAAGATTCAATTTGCAAAGCAAGAAGAGTTGTCTTTAATTCTTTTTTTTTGTTTGTTTTCTTGCTGACAATTTTCAAAGAATTGTGTAGCAGCCACCATTATTACACTTAATGGTTGTCCTGTCCAAACAACTACACGGTTTTGAATTTGTTTCTTTATATCAGGAAGAAAATTTCCAACTAAAGCAGAAATTAGGAGATTCTTATGCTCTAAAGCTTACAGATTCAATGCAGTGTGTCTTTGGAAAGTCTGAATAAACCGTTCAACAAAAGCTTTATGTTGTTCCCCCTCGTTCTGAGTGCATAATTCAATTTTTGACCGATTAACTTTAGGAGGAAACGCCTCTAGAATCGCTCCTATTAAACCTTGAATATCAGCCCGTAGCTGTGCCACTTCCTGGTTATCTGCAGGAGGGTCTGGGAGAGGGTCTGGCCATCTATTTCCTCTATGAGGGGGGTTTTTGCTAGGGGGCCGTCTGGCCTGTCTGATAACTACAGTGTAGTCATGGGATGGAAGAACGCCCCTTAGCAGCCAGTCAAGGTCTCGGTGGGTGGGGCTATGAATAGCCACTAATCTTTCTAATTCTTCTCTAAATTTAGTAGGGTCTTCTGACAATGGAAGCAGGAGAGTTTTATAATTTAAAAGATCAGCTGCTGTCCAGGGGACATGAATTCTCTGCAGCGGAGGTCCAGGATACATCCTCAGTGGATACTGCATAGGAATGTCTGAAGCTGACAGAGCCTGATTACAAAGCCCTGGAAAGTAGGAGGAGTTGTAAGACACAGCAAAACGAACCTTCTTGCCCTTCCTGGGTGTTTCTACTAAATTTATTTCCTGGTTTTCAACATTTACACAAATAACCTGGATGCCCCTTGCTTGGAGGTCAGGCCTAAGCGCCCCCTGTAAGTCTTCAACAGTGAGAGAAGTTAAAACAGGCACCTGAAAGAACGTCGGAGAAGTTGGAGTTCTGGGACCTAAGGGAACTGGTTGAGGAGGTGGCTGAGGAGATAAGTCTTGATGGGGAGGATTTGGGCCAGGGGCCCAGAAATCCAAAAGATGTTCTGGGGAGTCAGGGACAGGGAGTTGGGGATATAGGGAGTGTAGGAGGAAGGAGACAGGGAATTTCCAGTAAATTTGACATTCAATCTTTGTTCTAACTCCGAATTTGTTCTTTTATTTTATTAAGACATTCCCTAAGGCTACCCGTTATACTTTTCTGGGTTTTCTTTTCAATTTGATTTTCCCATAAATACCAATAAGGCAGCTGCTTGGGATGAGTCAAATATCGATAGAAAGAAAAAGGACTGGGTTTTCCAAAGATGCAACAAGAATGATCAAGTCCCGATTCACACCTAGATATCCTGCTCCTGTTCTCCATGAATTGTAAAATTGAAGTTAATTATCTCGTTCATTTTGTCTAAATCTATTGGGTCACATTGGCACTGAGCCCCTAAACTGGTCCACAGCCTGCTTCAGCAGACACCAAACTCTCTCTCAAGTGCTTGCATTCGGGCGCTGAGTAGGTATTGTATTTAGATCTTTTCCAACAAAAGATCTTCACTGATTCACTCAAGTCCTTACGTATCTACTAGGCGCCAAATGGTCTTGAAATGTTGGGGGTCTGCAAGGAAGACAGATATGTCTAAACAGATAAATTACACGACAGAAATAATGTGAACGAAAGCGATATGAACAAACTGCCGTGGGACTCCAGGAAAAGAACCCCCATGGGTTGACCTACAACTAAGAGATACAGCTCTGTCCTGGGGCTCTGAGGAGAAAAACAACCACCATGGGGGGGGGGTGGACAGGCTTTGTACCATCTAAGGAAAGGAAAAGGAAGGGAGAGAAGATAAAGAGAACACAAGAGAAACGGAAAGGTTTTCTTCTTCTGAGTGTTTCTGCCACCCACTTTCGGAGCACACTGCTTGCTGATGTCCTTTCTGGCCAGTCTTCTCCTTCAGCCGGCTTCTAGAGACTTCAACAATTCGATTGTACCGAGCCGGGCTCCTCCGTGCAGACAATGCCAAGTCTGGAGGGAGCCAGGAGGGGAGCCAAAGATTCACAGGACTCTGCAGCCCTTTTGCAGCTCACTGGTGTGGAGGGGCACCGAGGCTTCACCTTGGCCTCTGTCTCCAAGTTCACCGAAAGGAGGATCGGTGCCTTCCTCGCTAGATGAGCGTGGAGAGAAACCTCGTTCACAGAAGGGATTATGGAAAAATTAATGTCAGAGCCATGAAAAAGGCAAAGGGGGTAGCACCATAAATCTGAAGTAACTGGACGTGTGAGTTAGTAACCAGTAGGACGAGGAGCTGAAGACAAAAAAAGAAAAAAGGCAAAAAACCAGTTCTCAATTTTCTAAGATGGAAAGGCAAGTCTTTCTATTCCAAAAGAAAAAAGTCATTGAACCCTCTCCTTTACAATAAAATTGAAAGGGGCCACATGTTGCAAAGAGGGTTTTAACCATGATGTCAGTACACGATCATGTGTAGCCATCAGTCGTTAAGGGCACTGCAGATAGTTCACACCTTAACAGTTATGTTACCAAAGTTTGCAGTTGAGATATATATATGTATACATATATTAGAAAAGAGTAGAGTGTGTGCCAATTGCTCACTATACTATTGACACTGTCACTCTTACAACTGAAAGCATGACTAGGAGAGAGAAGGTGGTGTGACCCTAGACTGCTAGAGTCACAGCAAGAAAAGTTAAGAAAGTGCCATCAGGTCATTCGGACAAAAGAATGCTATATGGCTGTTGGGTTTGTAAGAGATCCATTGGAGAAAAACAAGTCACTACATTAAATTATTTTCTACTTACCTGCATCACCCTCTCCAAGAACACATATTCTAAAATGAGACAAGTTATTACATTAAAAATGACCGGCTCTGGCATTTGGATATCTACATCAAATAATGAAGTAAAAACTGGGTTAAGAACATCCTGGTATCAATTCCAACTACCATCCTTTACCAAACTACAACTCTAATGATCGCTTATTCACTTGCAATCTAGTGCTCCTCCCATATACAACATCAACAACTTAAAACGTGTCATAACTTTTTTAAAATTTCCCTAAAATTTTAGAGGATAATGTAAATATAGCTCTTGGAAAAGTTGAGAACGATGGAGACACTAGGAAAGGAAAAGATGAAAATAGTACCCCAATCAATGATGTAAAACAAAAGGCTTGAACTACTGTTAAAAGAATTCTCTATGACATTGATCCATTCTACCATCTCTACACCTGGCTATTTCCTATCATTCGTTTGATACATAAACCAATAGAATAGTGTATTTCATGGGATCAGTTCTTTTAGTTGTGTGCTTTCCCTTTGACCACTACATATGCTTTTACGTGTTTGCTTTATTGTCAGGTGGTGTCACATCAGAACACCCTCATCTCGGCAGATCTCTGCGTTAAGGAACTCTACCTTGGCCCTTGATCAACAGTACTCTGTGTTATGGTCAACTCAGAGCCCTACATGGATCAGTGTTTCCTCCCTCCTCCCTCCCGTGCGTTGTTCATGTCAAGGAGTATAGTCCACCGAGTGAACAGTAAACAGTCTTTCCAAAGCATCAGATATTTAAGAGGAGGAGACGCAGGGTTGGGTGTGGGACCCCATTCCGTGCCTCAGTGCAGACAAGATAGAGGTCAAGACATCCCTCCAGAGACTGGGATCAAAACAGGAGGTTATGAGCACGAGGTTCCCTCTGCAGGCCTTGAAGCAGGGACCTGGAATCAAACTGCTGACACCGTGGATCATGGTTGGTTTGACAGGGAACTCACGAGGAAGATAAGGACATGAAATAATGATAATTATAAGAACAGCAACGAAGACTTCTACTGAGCCAAAGACTGCACCCTGAATGTAAACTCTGTGCTTGAACATATCTTAACTCACATGACCCTGAAAACATCCTGCCATAGTCAGTGTTGTTCTTTTCACCATTTGCTAGATGAAGAGACCGGGTACAGAGGCTAGAAAACTCAGCCAGGTTACAAAGCGGATAAATGGCCGAGCCCAAGCTCAGTGCTCTTCTGTGATGCTCTTGGACTACAACTCCAAGTGAAGTCTCTAACGACTATCTCCGCTCGCACTGCCAACACCATCGTCCTCCGTGGAGTGGATGGAGGCAGGCGTGGGCAGGGCAGGGAGCCGGGTGTGGCAGGCCGCCAGATCTAAGGTCTGGCACACAGGTTGCCAGGTGGCTCCCTCCTCTGAGGGGGCCCAGCACACGCCCCAGGGGACTTGGCGGCAGGCCCCAGGGCCCTTTCCCCCGGATCTTGTCCACTTGAAAGGGGCCTGGCCCAGGTGGCCGGTTGGGCTGGTTGGCCAGCCTCCTTTGGACAAAGCAGGCGAGCCCAGCCAGCCTTCCAGTCGCCCCCGGCGTGGCACCAGCGCCCTCAGGCCGAGGGCCTCACGCGTGCCCTCCAACGCGGATTTCTCCTCAGAGCCGTGGCCTGGGCACTAGGAAGGCCAGGCCCTCCCGACTCCAGAGATGATGCTGGGACCCGTCGCCGGAAGGGCCTGCCCGTGTGGCAGCGGCTCCCCAAGCCGGCGGCCTGCTGGGGCCTCACTCACTGCTTGGCCATAAGCCTGTCTCGGCCCTTCGGATTCCACAGAGCCTTTCCTCCACCTGGCTGGAGTCGACAAGTGCGGGCGTGGGGTGAGGCCGTGGTTTTGCCTTTCCAGGAAGAAATGAGGCCCGGGCAAAAGCAGCTGGCCGAGGCAGAGCCTTGACCTGGCACCCCAGTCGGCCTTTGGCCACCAGGTCCAGACCACCGCTTCCAAAGAAGGGAAGCGGCCGGCCAGCTGATTGCAAGTGGGGGATGGGAGGGAGACAACAGCTGAAGCCAAGTCCAGCAGGGCGTTGGCGTTCCTTCTTCAGCTGGGACTGGCCTGGCCTGGCGGGCGGGCGGGGCCTTCACTGAGGACCCCCGAGGCCCGCCCTAGGCCCTGGCGGTGGCGGGTGGCGCATGCGCCCTTGGCCTCAGGGGTTGAACCCAAGCCCACAGGGCACTCAAAGCAGCCGGAGAAAGAAGGGGCCAGGGGAGAGGAAGGCAGGTAGGCGAGGCGGGCAGGGCTCGCCCACCTCTTCTCCTCAGGTCCCCGAGAGAGAAAGAGAGAGAGAGAGAGAGAGAGAGTGAGAGACAGACAGACAGACAGGCAGGGAAAGAGTGAGAGATCCCTGACCTCTGAGTATCTGCATCCACCACTGCTGCCAACTCACAGGCCATCCCACTTCCCCCCCTCCATCCCCATCCCCAGGCACGGCCCCCCGGGGCCAGCCACACCACAGAGAGGCCCCTTCATGGTCACCTCCGTGCTGTCCCTTCCGGGCCTGACCCCACTGCAGGGGAACCGGTTCAGACAATCCAATCGTCTACATGTCCCTCTCCATGACAATTATCTTCTCCAGTCTCACATGCCCAAACCGCACCCCCAACATCCTCCTTTGTCTGCAGCTGGAGATAGGAGGAGAATCTCTGCCATTGTGTTGAGAGACTCAGTTTCGCGGGTTTCTCCCCTGTACACGTGTTCTTAAGCTGGGTATTATTTTCTCCAGCGAACCTGTCTTGTGAAGGATTTGGCCAGCCATAAGAAGCTTCAGGGAAGAGGCGGAGGGGCTTCTCTCTCCGCCCCCGACAGCCCTGAGCTGGGTCAGTGCCTCAGACCTGGCCAGGGGCAGCCCATCCCCCGGCGCCCTCTCCCGGGGCATCCCAGGAAAGCTTCACAGCCAGCCCCACCCCACTCGCCACTGCCAGGACCATCGGCCTCCCTCGGGAGGACGGGGCAGGACAGGGAACCGGGTGTGGGAGGCCGCCAGATCTCAGCTCTGGCACACAGGCTGCCAGGCTGCCTGGTCCTCTGAGGGGGCCCAGCACACGCCCCAGGAAACTTGGCGGCAGGCCCCGGGGCTCTCTCCTCTGGAACTCGTCCACTTGAAAGGGGCCTGGCCCAGGTGGCTGGTTCGACCGGTTGGAAAGAAATCTTTTTCTTCTCTGAGAGACTGTTGCTTGTCATCTCCTGGACATGAGATGACAGACAATTGTTCCCATTTCCCTTTCTACTTGAAACCTGATGGATACATTGCCCACTGCCTTTAGAGACTGCAGGTCTTTCTGAAACTCTTTTCAGTGCGCTGGCTTACTTCAGCATCATTTCATTGTTCCATCCGAAATTCCGTTCAGTTGGATCTATTTTCCTTTCTAATCCTTTTGTATACCTAGATATTTAAAAGCTGCTCAAATCTGTAGTGGAGAAAAGTTGGGTTACAACTCTTTCAGACAGCATGTAAACCCACATTTTAGGGTTTCTACACAAAACGTCTCTGCCATGTTTCTAGCAGCTCTCCTTCCATATATTTTCCTCCAGGACTTCCTGTGACAAAATTGCCTTTCTAAAAGCCAGTCCTCCGTTCACTCTCTTGGCCAGTCACGTTTCCATAGAAAGAAAAAGGACTGGATTTTCCAAAGATGCAACAAGAATGATCAAGTCCCGATTCACACCTAGATATCCTGCTCCTGTTCTCCATGAATTGTAAAATTGAAGTTAATTATCTCGTTCATTTTGTCTAAATCTATTGGGTCACTTTGGCACTGAGCCCCTAAGCTGGTCCACAGCCTGCTTCAGCAGACACCAAACTCTCTCTCAAGTGCCTGCATTCGTGTGCTGAGTAGGTATTGTATTTATTTAGATCGTATTCAACAAAAGATCTTCACGGATTCACTCAAGTACTTAAGCATCTACTATGTGCCCAAAGGTCTTGAAATGTTGGGGGTCTGCAAGGAAGACAGATATGCCTAAACAGATAAATTACACTACTGAAATCATTTGAATGAAAGAGATGTGAATAAACTGCCGTGGGACTCCAGGCAAAGAACCCCCATGGGTTGACCTACAACTAAGAGATACAGCTCTGTCCTGGGGCTCTGAGGAGAAAAACAACCACCATGGGGGGTGGACAGGCTCTGTACCATCTAAGGAAAGGAAAAGGAAGGGAGAGAAGATAAAGAGAAAACAAGAGAAACGGAAAGGTTTTCTTCTTCTGAGTGTTTCTGCCACCCACTTTTGGAGCACACTGCTTGCTGATGTCCTTTCTGGCCAGTCTTATCCTTCAGCCGGCTTCAGGAGACTTCAACAATTCGATTGGAAGAAAACATGGCCCTGGATTAGGCAATGTGTTTGTAATTATGGCACCCAACACATAAGCAACCAAAGGGAAAACAGATCCATTCAACTTCATCAAATTAAAACTTGAGTGCTTTGAAAGACATGATCAAGAAAGTGTAAAGACGACTCACAGAAGGGGAGAATATGTTTACAGATCTTTACATATCTGATAAGGGTCTACTATTGAGAATATATAATACATTCTCCCCTCTCAACAATAAAATACAAATAGCACAATGAAAAATGGGCAATGCATTTGGATAGGCATTTCTCCATAAGAAATACATTCCTGCCTGGTGCTGTGCTGTCCCTTCCCGAGGCTGCGGTTCCTGTGCTGGCCATCAGGTGGCAGCCTCCTGTGTCAGTGGTGCCCACTGAGCTTTGTTGGAGCAATTGGAGAAAGGAGGAGTCATGCAGAAGTCATGCTGACCCTCCACCTGCCTCATGACCCACTTGCACTTCCTATTACTAGTGTTCCTCTTCACCGACTGAGTGGAGCAAAAGCAGGAAGGAGGGATCCAAGATGCCCCTATTTGTTCATTCGGCAGCTATGTGCCAAGCCCTCACCCTGGGCCGGGAGCCCTGGTGGTCCCAAAGGTGGTACTGAAATCTACCCAGTGGTCCCTGCCCACCAGGAGCTCAGTCTGGAGGCAGATGGACAAAAGCACAAAATCAGAGACACGTGAAAGAGAAGAGCATGAACTGGAATGAAAATAAAGAGTGTCCTGCAGGGAGGGCTGGGGTCTCACTGGGTAGGAGGGTCTGAAAGGCCTGACTGAGGTGACATTTGCTGTGACCAGAATGACAGGAGGACCCAGCGCTGCACTCATCTGTGATCAGCGTGCCAGGGAGAAGGCACTGCTGGTGTGGAGACACCCAGGCAGAAGTGAGTTTGGCCAGAGGAGGTTAGAGAGGTGGGCACTGTGGCTGCAGATAGCCTGGAGGGGAGAGGAGGGAGAAGGGCAGGCCAGACCCAGGAACTGGGAGATGGTGTGAGGTGTCTCCTCCTCTCTGAGAACACTGCTCCCCACCCTGCATCTTTAAACCGCAAATATTCTCTCTCTCTCCATCTCTGTGGACCAGGAATCCTGCACAACTGAGCTGGAGCCTCTGCTCATGACGACTTCCATGTTGGGGCTGTGGCCTCCACTGAGGCTGGAACAGGGTGAGATGTGCTGTCAAGCTTACTCTTGTGGGCTCGGTCAGGAGCAGCTTCACTGAGAGCCCGGCTCATTTCTGTCTGTTGGCAAGGGCACTCCCTTGGTTTTCTTCTGTGTGGGCCTCTGCATAGGGGAGCTCAGGACGTCCATGTATGTCCCCAGGTCCAGGGGTTAGACAGACTGAGAGAGGGGAACAAGGGAAGAGGGAAGAGGGAACACAAGAGAGCGAGTGAGAGAGAATGACAGCCTCGGTGATGGAATCTGAGAAGGGTCGTCCTGTCACTTGTGCTGGGTCTGTTGGTCAGAAGCCAGTGCCTAAGCAGTCAGTGGTCCACAGGGACGTGTAGAACAGGCAGGGAGGTCATCCCTGCAGGGGCACGCTGACCTTGACTCGAGTGTCCTGGTTGCGAAAGGCTCCCTTCCTACCTGGGCTGATCCTGCGTTGAGCTCAGATCCTCCTCCTTGGGAGTGTTGCTCATCGTGACCCGGGTGTGCTCTCCCGGGTTCCCTGGGCTCCTGTCTCCTCCAGGAGGGAGATGTACACTGAAGAGGCTGAGGCCAGAGCAAGCAGGGACCACTCCACCCTCCCAGTTCATTTGCTTCCTTCCCCAGGAGGGCCGACTCCTCAGGAGCCTCTCCTCACTGCTCACCATCTTCTCTGCTCTGAGAGCACCTCGTTTCAGCCTCTGAAGAAGACCTGGGGAGAAGCTTGCAGGTGGGAAGGCCTCTCTCCATGGGAGCCCCAGAGTGGACAGGGAACTTCGACAGGGCTGGGCATTGTCCCCTCAGTCAACTTGGACTTCCTGGGAGGCAGCAACACCTGGGGGCAGAGCCTAGGCTGGTGGAAGGTCTCTAAGCTTCCCCACAATGCCCATCTTCCTGGTCTCACCTGATTGGGCACAGGCCTGCACAAGCACACAACATTTCAGACCCCCTGGGGTCATGTGCAGCCCATCAAGGCCGCTGTGTCTGTCTCATTGTGTGGCTGTCCGTCTCACCTTCCTGGCTGATTCGCTGCTCTGTTCTAGATCCAACCTCAGGCGGCTGCAAAGTTGACCTTCCACGTCAGCTTGCCACTGAGATGGTTACTGTTTCCAGAAATGCTTAGGGGCCGGGCTTTGCGCAACCATGGCGACATCAAGTGGGCAACCTCTGACAATAAAGCCACCCCCCTTCAGGCTTGCGCCGCTCACAGGGCCGTCACACTGAGGGGGTGGGGACGGGACCTGCCCTGGGCAAAAACACCACGACTCTCACTGTTCTTCCCTCAGCTTCAAATGCTCCTCAGTTGGTTGTATGTCTTTGGTCTCTTCCCAGAAGTTGTTTTCTGACAGCGCGTCCAGTGTGATCATGGCTTTCCGGGAAGAGGATTGGCTGAATTCCTCACTCAACCATTTGGTGTGTCCTGCCGCCCCACCCCGATCACTTTCTAAAGGCTCATCCTTTCAGCAATCTGAGGACCCAAGATTGTGAGTCTGTGTCCCGGAGGGATTTTGAGAAGAGCTGGTGGGATGGCAGTATTGCAAAGCATAAAGTCTTGCTTCCAGAAAGCTCTCTGGGATCCTCATCATCTTGCTGTTTTGGAGTCAAAGCCCTGAGGTCTTTAAAAAGCCAGCAATGTTAGAACATGGGCAGGACAAACAAAAGTCTCTGGGCTCCAACACCAACTAAAATATTCTGAATTTCTAGTAAACTGAGACGAGTGGAAAGGAATTGGGAGTGTGGAGTGGAGGGGCGGTTTGGGCCAACTACGCATCTGGGAGGAGAAATGCCATGCAGAGCAGCCTTTATGGGGGCATAAGTGTGGGACATGTGTGCAGACCCCCGCTGCAGACATTGCTGCTGCTGCCCTTCAGTTCCCTCAGCCCACTTGAGTCCCTGCAGTCCCTGGGAGCCAGTCCCCAGCAGGCCCACAGTGTCCCCCTGGAGCACCTGCATCCACTCTCTGCCTGAGGGCTCTCTCCTGCACCGGGAGCTTCATCTCCTGCAAGCCTGTGCCAGCCTGTAGCACAGAAGCCTTCATGACCCGGGGTAAACCCTCCACTCACGGGGACAGAGCCAGTCCGGGTGGGATCTCGTCTCCCAACAGGACTAGGATGGATGCTCACCTCAGTGCTCCCTCGTCAGGCCCCGCACTGGCTCTCCTCCGCCAGGCTCCCTTCCCCCATGGTCTCCCTCGGGCCTCCTCCATCACCTGAAAACAAACCACTTGCGATACAACCTTGTCTGCTTTGGGGGCCCAAACCCTGCCGAGGCTCCACGCTGGCTGTGACTTGGAGTAGGTCGTCCAGGCTTCTGGACTTGAGCTTCCTCACCTGTAAGATGGGGACAAAAGGCCTGCCTCCCGGAGTCTTCGGAGGAGACACAGCATGGGAAGATGCAAACCGCTGCAAAGAAGGATGCCAGGTAATCACCCAGTAAAACACCAACCTTGCCAAAGCAACAGGATCTCGTGAGGCTGAGGGAGGAACGCGGGCAGCCTGTCCCAACAACGTGGAGATTCACTGACGAGTGTGGCCGTGCAGGGTAGGCCCCCGAGCAGTGGAAGAGCCATTAACAAGGAGGGTGACAGGACAGAGGCTTCCAAGGAGAAAGATTTAAGTGTTAGAGGATCACAGAGGCCTTAGGAAAATCGTGAGGCCGTGGAACATGTTACTGAAATGCTATTATTGGCCGTAAAAATGTGTTACAAATACCCAGTCCACTCTGGATTACTTCTCTTTGGTTGTAGGAATGAGTGCACACTTGTGATTAGAACCCACATTTTGTTAAATATAGGATATCTTTATTTTTCTTAACTTTTAATTATTTTTTTTGTCGATGAAGTGCCAAGCATGGGTTTTCTCCGTTCTTCTCTTTGCATGGGTGGCCTCTACTTTCAGAAGTGGATTCATGGTGCTCATCACCACTACTATCCCGAGGGACAGCCCTCTTTCAGGTCATACAGTGGATGTGAGCTCCAGGTGGGCAGGGACCACGTCGGGTCATACTGGTGAAGTTACAGTGCTCGGCCCACGGCAGGGACCAGAGCTTATTGGGTGAATGAGAGAGTGAAACAATGAACGAATGCATGAATGAGTACATGAGTGCAGGAGTGAGTGAGTGAGGGAATGAGTGAAGGAATGACTGGGTGAATGAAGCAATAAGTGAATAAACCACAGCAGCTGGATCCATACAGGAGGAGGCTTTATCTGTGGCGGGCTCACAGGGTGTCACAGCACAAGGCCTAGACGGTGGCATGGAGCATGTCCAGCTCTCCTTCCAGCACTGAGCCTCCGTCACCTGCAACACAGTGTGGTCCTGGTTCTTCTTCAGCTCCACCTCAAACAATGCTGAATGTTCCCGGGAGCAGGGCAGCAGGAAGGGAACCTGAGGAGGGACTTCCCAGACCCTGCGCCCTGGAAGACCACTGTGACAGCCTGGCAGGGGGCTCTTAACACGCTCCAGGCACCAGGCTAGAGATACTCAAGCCATTCCACAGGGAAGTCTCCCAACAGCCCATCAGGAGGCCAAGTCATTTCCTCATTGTACAGATGGGGAAACTGAGGCTGAGAGCCTCACCTGCATCACCAGCTAGAAAGAGGCTGAGCAGGCACTAGGACCCCTGTTTCTCTGACTTTGGATCATTCCAAACCACTGTCCTGCACTGCGGCCTCCTCGGGCCCAGGGGTCCTGGCCTCCCTGGGGCCTGCACCCTTCTGGCCTCCAGCCATCACTGAACTAAAGGGACAGGGTCACTCTGTCTGCCTGGGGCTGGGTATGGTGGCCGGGGAATGGCCAGCCGTGGGCCCTGTGGGCTCTCCCAGTACCAAGGACCAGCCTATCCCCCCACAGAGTGAGGTCTCTCTGGGCATCAGGACCAAAAGTTGTCAGAACTTTAGGGAAAAGAGGTCCCTCCCTCAGCATGGGGGAGCCCTTCTCAGGCAGGCCCCATGGGGTCTAAGAGGCACTGGGTTCAAATCCCGGCTCTGCCACTCTGCAGGGCACAGAGGGGGCAAGTCTCTTTGAGCCTCAGTTTCCTCATCAGTGAAATGAAGACAATAATTGCTCCTCCCCCAAGGAGTTGTGGGGAGGATTCAAGGAGATAGCTCAAGAGGAGAACAGAGGCCCCAGTAAGTGCTCATCACCGTGAGCTGTTCCTGCTGATGTCACCCCACTGAGAGCCCCTTGGGGCCCTTCGCCTCTGCCCACTCTGATCTCCCCCCAGGCATGCCCTACTCGCTCTGACTCCGCTGTTCCTCTGGAATGCCTTTCTCCACCCCATCTCGTCCCACGGCAGTCAGCCAGCCAGGTGGGGATCCAGGACGCAGCCCCATCTCTCCTCCCGTGATTCCTCTTCAGTAGAGCTAGTAGCTGTTGAGATCTGAGAAGGTGCAGGGCACTCCAGGTGCAGCCTCAGCGAACTTGTCTGACACCACCATGAAATGTCAGCTGCCACCCCACTTCACAGGTGAGGAAACCGAGGCTCCAATGGCAGTGCCTCTCCGAGGTCACCAGGGCTCTCTCGCTCATCCCCACTGAGCAGGGCCCCTCCATCGCAGAGGCTGAATGTGCTGGATATGTGGGCTGGGGCTGGCACAGTGCCTGAGGCAGCCATCACTCCTGGAAGACCCTGAGGTGTGCTTTGGGCACAATGACCTTCTCCAAAGCGTCCAGCCCCGTGCTCTGACCTTCTGGCACCTTCTATGACACCTCCACTGTGTCTTGTCAAAGTCACTTCTGCTCACACAAGCTCAAGTGGGTCCTGCTGTTGCAACTGAGAACTCCCCCTGGAGGGGGCATGTTCAAGGAGGTCCCTGTGACTCACTGCACTGCCCTAGATGTGCTTTCCCTACTGAGGATGGGGCTCTCTGCTTGGAGGGAGAGGGAGCAGGCAGGAGTGTCCAGACCCTCATCATCATCAGTCCTGGATGGCAGGCCAGGCTGCTCAGCTCAGGTGTGTTAGGGAGCAGGAGGGGCATGGGCAAGGCCAAAGCGAAGTCAGGTGTGGTAGGGGCGGGGCCAGGGGTGAGGGGAGTGGTAGGGACAGAAGCAACAGGAGCTGGGCCTTCCAGCTGGGCAGGTCACCCCAGGAACCTTCATCCCCTGCATCCTAGCTGCTCCTCCTTCTCCCTCCCTCCCTCAGGTCTCTGCTTCAGGGTCTCTGGACTCCCTGTTCCCAAATAAGATCACAGGGTAGAAGGAGACCTTGGGTGTCAGAGACTGTGACCAAACCTTAACATCATGTTTACATTATGAGCCAGAATCTCCACCTCTAGTGATCGGTCCTAAAGAAGTAGAGATTTATGGATGCAGGTGTCCCTTTCAGCACGCTGACGGGAGTGAAAAATCAGAAATGATCCGTGTTGCCCAGCAGAGGCTCTTAGGAAATTCTGAGGCCGACGCAGAGGAGGAAGAGGATTGACTGGCCAGGGTCCAGCCCTGGGGAAATCAGGTTCCAGAAGAGCACACTCCCTGAAGTCCTTCCCACACGATAGCCGCAAGTGCACACTCACACACATTTGCACATAGACATACCCATGTGCATACAGATGCACATAGCTGAATGGGCACATGCACACACGTGCACACACACGTGCATACAAAGACAAAAGACTGAAACTGTAAACACTGCCTATTAAGGGCACTCCTCAGTTTCCACTTAATTCTTAATTCCCTTAGAATTCATTCTTTTATTCTAATAAACGTTCATTGTCTTTGTAATAAAAACCTTTACAAAGAAAAACTAAATAATGTACGTCAGTCCAAAGATGAGTGATAAATGGATAACATTAACCATGTGATTTTAATCTTGTTAGAATTATAAGAGGAATAGAGGCATATTCTATCAAGTTGAAATATCACGCAGGCCCCTAAAGGAGAAGAGAAGCGAGTGGCAATTCCCATCCCCAGTGGTGAACCCCATGGAAGATTTGGTGCATATCTCTCTGGCTCTGTCTCTCTCTTTCTGTCTGTCTGTCTCTGTCTCTCTCTCACACACAGATTCATTTTCATAGATGCGTGTCTCCCGGCTGATATCACGTATACGTGGTCTTACAGATGGGACGGATGGATCCCATCGCCTCGCCATGGACAGTAGCATTCCTTCCAATTGCTTGCTATTGCAACCAGTGCTGTGATGAATAGTCTGGAAAATACATCTTTGAAAAGTTGGGCAGGAATTTCTGTGGGATGAAGTCTTGGGATCAGCACCGCCAGCACAGGCGTGCCCCTGGGGACAACGATGGGTCCTGCAGGCTGGTCTCCAGAGAGGAGTGTCCATTCATACGTGTCACTAGGGGTCTACTGGGGCCTCTGCTTCCTCACATTGTCACCAGGGCTTGTCATCACCACACTGGAACCTTGCCCGTCTGATGGGGCCCAGTGCCCTCTCCACAGTGTCTCCATGTGCGCATCTCCTCCTCGGGGAGCTCGCGCATCTCTGACACGTGCTGCCTCTGTGTAGCGCCTCTCGTTGGTGTTGAATGTGTTTGCTCTTTATCTCTTTTTAAAACTCTGACTTTCGACCGTTTTTGTAGACCACAAGGATGCGTAACCTTTCCCTGGCCTTGTGTTATGAGGAATACATTCCGGTTTATGGTTTGTCTTTCCAGCTTTCAACTCTTTTCTTGTTTTTGTTTCTGCCGCACGAAGAGCAACGCATTTCGTGTGTGGCTTCTGGCTCTGGTGTTCCACTTAGAACAACAGTCTGTACCCCAAGATTGTGCACATATGTAGCAAAAGGTCTTTCTTGGATACATGAAATCTAGACTCATTTGGGATTTTCCTATTAAATTAGAGAAATTCTATTTCAAATAAAAACAGAAAAGGAAAACCTATCAGGCCTTGTGAAAATGAGTGGGCAGATACAAATGTCCACCTACGGCATGATTTCACTTATAGGAAACATCCAGAACAGATTAAAAATAAAAAAAACCGTGACAGATAACAGATTAGGGGTTGCCAGGGCCTGAGGGAGAAATGAGGAGTGAGTGCTTTTAGAACAGGGTTTCCTTTTGGAGAAAGAAATATTCTGAACCCAGACAACGATGATGGATGCACAGCATTCTGAATGTACTTGATGCTCATGAGGTGTACAATTTAAAATGAAAAACAATAAATTGTTAAAAGATGAAAGTTAAATTTATTTTAAATATTCAAGATATAAACAATAAAAACAAAGCAATGAAAGGAACCAGGAAGGAAACAAATACAATAAACAGGGTAGGGAAGGATATTTGTGGTAAGGGAGCAGGTGGAACAGGTGGGACTGGAGGTGCTAATGAGGGAGGTTCCCGAGCCAGCTCTCCCAGGGCGCAGAGATTGGCCTCAGCTGCCTCCCTGTATCCTGCAGGCGCCTGTGCAGGGGATGGCTCTCCCTGCACGGAGGCTGTGGCCTCAGCTGCCTCCCAGTGTCCTGCAGGAGCCTGTGCAGGGGATGGCTCTCCCTGCACAGAGTCTGGGGCCTCAGCTGCATCAATGTTTCCTGCAGGTGCCTGTGCAGGGGACGGCTCTCCCTGCACGGAGGCTGGGCCCTCAGCTGCCTCCTGATCTGCTGGAGCCTGTGCAGGGGATGGTTCTCCCTGCACAGAGGCTGAGGCCTCAGCTGCCTCCTGGTGTCCTGCAGGGGCCTCTGCAGAGGATGGCTCTCCCTGCACGGAGTATGGGGCCTCAGCTGCCTCTCGTTCTCCTGCAGGAACCTGTGCAGGGCATGGCTCTCCATGCACAGAGGCTGTGCCCTCAGCTGCCTCCTCTTCTCCTGCAGGAGCCTGTTCAGGGGATGGCTCTCCCTGCACAAAGGCAGGGGCCTCAGCAGCCTCCCTGTCTCCTGCAGGAGCCTGTGCAGGGGATGGCTCTCCCTGCACAGAGCCTGGTGCCTCAGCTGCCTCCCTGTATCCTACAGGAGACTGTGCGGGGGATGGCTCTCCCTGCACAGAGGCTGAGGCCTCAGGTGACTCCTGGTGTCCTGCAGGAGCCTGTGCAGGGGATGGCGCTCCCTGCATGGACGCTGGGGCCTCAGCTGCCTCCTGGTCTGCTGCAGGACATGGTGGATATAATTTTTCTCCCGGGATTGAAGCTGGGTCATCTGGTGGCTCTGAAGGTTTTATCACTGTCACTGCAGACCCTCTCCCGGTAGCTGCTGATTCAGTCCTGTGGGACACCGGCGCTCGATCGGGGAGATGGATGGAATATCCCCTTCCACCAGTTCCACGCTGTCTCCTGTCTGGAGCTCTGCAAAGACAGTGACTGGCTCTGTCCCAGAGGCATCAGAGCCCTGCCCAGCTGTCCTTGCTGCTGCTTCTGCCCTCTGGACCTAATTCTCCCAGATCAGGCACACACCTGTGTCTGCACAGTATTCCACCCCTGAGGAAAGACCTACACCTCAGGGGCTTGGGATAAACCTCAGGCAGAAGGGTGCCATCCCCTCACTCCACATCCCACCCAGCCGGCCTTGACCTGGGCTTTGAATCTGACCGACACCCCCCAGGCTTCTAAAACCTCACCGACTGCTCCTGCTCACGGTGGTCTACCCACATGAACCCGCCCTTCCAGGTACACATGGGGAGGTGATGTAGGGCTGCCCAGATGGGACCATAGTGGTAGCCTGGTTTGGAATGGCCTTCCCTGGGCCTCCCGGTGTTACCTTTCCGTCCCTCCGGGTAAACGGCAAGAGCTGTCGGCCGTGAGAGGGGCACCAGCATCTGCATGGGTGTTTGGGGGCTTTCCTGGGGCTCCGGCCCCTGGTCATTGGGAAGAAGCAACTAAACATGTTGCTCCTTCTAGACAAGTGCTAGACAAGTGAGCTCGCTTGGGGGCTGTGTTTAGGATGTGTGTGCCTAGTTACTAGGGTTTCCAAGTTCTGTTTGGCTCTGTGAGGTCACTCCCTGGGATCCCCTTACCTAAGCTTCCTCCTCACACAAGACCTTCCTAAGGGCCCCCCGGGTTGCTGACTGCTCACTCTCCATCTCCGTACCCTGTCCAGACACAGTCACACCAACACAGTCCACCCCACAGCCTCTGGGGAGGTCTGGACGCAACCGGGGCCCCAGCTTTGAGGACACAGAGTTGAATTCAGTCCCGCTCCTGCTTCTTGCCAGTGATGTCACCCTGGACAACCCTGCGTCTCTCACTGCCTCCCCTCTCAGGGTCTCTCCTCTGTTCATGTCCCTCTCTGTGTAGTGGGGGTCATTCTAGCATCTACTTCCTAAGGATGTCATCAGGTGTATAGACCTAGAGATCCCTTCAGAATCTGTGAATCCCGTGGGCTGCTCCCACACATAGCTCCTGCACAGACTTGGCAGTGCCAGGATTACAGAAAGGGCTGGCTGTAGCAGAGAATACAACGCAAAGAGGCTTGGGTCTGCTGGGCGTCTGGGAGAGGCACTTCCCCTCTTGCCTGTTTCCCAGTGTCCCTACGGAGGGTTGAAATGAAATGACGTTCAGACATCATCTCCTTCGGGCTCGCAACCCTCCAGGGCCTCCTATTATATTTAGACTCAGGTCCAAGTGCCTGAGTGGCTGTCATCTCAGCGTATGTGGTGGGCAGCCCCCACAAAGGCTCCCAGGGTTCCCACTTTCTAGGCACACATCCTATGTAATCCCCGCTCCTCAATGAGAATGGACTTTGCGGCTGGCTTCTAACCAATAGAATAGGGCCGAGTGATGGTTGGTCACTTCCACGGTCGGCTTAATGAAAAGTCTGTGACTTCTGCCTGGTTCTGTCTTTCCTGTGTTCATTCTATCTCTCTGTCTCTGTCTCTCTCTCTGTCTCTGTCTCCCTGTCTCTGTGTCTCTGGCTGTCTCTATCTCTCTTGCTCTCTCCCTGTCTCTCTGTCTTTCTCTTTGTCTCTCCTCTCTGTCTCCCTGTCTCTGAGTCTCCTCTCTTTGTCTCTCCTACCCATCTTTCTATCTCTGTGTGTCTCTGTCTCTCTTTCTCTCTCTCTTTCTGTCTCTCTGATCCACTATTCAGGAGAAGCCAGATCAGATATTATGAGCTTTCTTCCCTATGGCACCCCCTAATGCAAAGAACTGGCAGAGGGTCCAGGGCCACAGACAGAAAAGGCCTGAAACCCCCCATCCAAACTGAATCCTACCACTGCCCCGATACTGGTGAATGATCTCCGAGATGGCTCCTGCCTCTATCGAGCTTCAGTTGAGAACACAGCCCCAGCCTCCTGCTAGACCTTGATGGGGAGCCTCCCAGCTGACCTGAGCCTGGACCCTGGTACAGACACTGTCAGATGCTCAATGATAGGTCTCGTAAGTGCTAAGTGAGGCTAATGCTGTCACCCAGCGTAGACAGCTAGTACCTCCTTCCAAGCCTGGGTCTGGCCCTACCATCCTCTCTCCCTCACTTCTCTCCTCCTCAGCTCACTCTAGCCACACTGGCTCTTTTCTCACCTCCTCTCTTGTCAAATTCTCTTCTGCCTCCAAGTCTCTGTGCCTTTGAGCTTCCCCCCAGCACGCTGTTTGCAGACAGATGCAGGGCTGGTTCCTCTTGTCCTTCTGCTCAGGGCACAATTGTTCCCAGGGGGGCCCTTTACACCCACCTAGGGGCTCCAGGCCCTCCCTCCTCCAGCACCCTGCTTCATTGCCCTGTATCACCTGCTCTTTTTTTCGCATGGATTTGTTCATGATTTTGTCCCTTCTACCTCCAGGCTGTGAGCTCCTGGAGGACAGGGACCATGTGGGTGCTTTCAGCACTGCCCTCAGGACAAACACGGGCCGTGCTCAGGGTGAGTGCTGGGGCCACAGTAGCTGACAGAATCATGAGAGGATCTCAGAGTCCCCTCCCGCCTCTGATCAGCTCCCATTGTGAACGTGGATGCCAGTAATGAAAGGTGCCTGTTGCTTTAGTCAGGGGAACACCCAGAACGAGCCCTGGGCGTCCCTTCCCTGCTCCACTTGCTCCATTGAGCACGAATGGACACAGGACACCACTGGTGGTCAGCCCTAGCCTTGCAGCCCTAAGCAGGAAAGCAGAAAGCAAAACACACACCTTTCTTTGTTTGGGGTCCTCAAGGTAGTTGTTCCACCAGGGCCGAGGGTGCAAAGGAGCAGGACCTGTGGGCTCCAGGAGGGACGTGAGGGACCTCAGAAGCCTCTCTTGCTCCCTGCTTTCCTTACACTGGCCCTGGCGTGTCCCGTTGACTCACAAGGCCTCCTCACCCCAGCCAGGCCAATGACTCCACCTCACTTCCAAAGGAGGACCCCGAGGCTCCGACACAGATGGCCTTGTCCCTGGTCCCCAGACAAGTCGACCAGTGCTCTGCCATGTTCTGCACTGCCTTACTGTTATTAGGGAGCCCCCTGGGTGCTGAGTGATTGCACCCCATTTTACAGATGACCAGTGGTCCCAGCATTCAAGGTCACTCTGCTCTAAGTGACCAAGTTCAGACGTGAACAGGGGACTAGATATCCTTGCTTTTCACCAGCTTTGAGCCCAGCATTGACCATCGAGGCCTTGTCGTGTGTTGGGGCTCCCCCAGCCAGGCGACCTCCTGAGTCCAAGCACTTTGGGCACCTTCTTCTCCCTGCTTGAATCCCAACACACCCTCTTGAGGTCAGAGTCACTGACCCCAATTTTCATGGAGGAAACTGAGTCTCCGAGAAGACACCGCATTACCTTGTCTGTCACAGGGCTGTGAGGTGACCCAGCTATGGGTTTGACCCCAGGTCAATCTGACCCTACAGGCTCTGCTAGCACAGGAGCCTGAGGAGGTGGCCTGTGAGCCCAGCACAGAGGTGAGTCCATCCTGGATGGGGGCTCGGGGGAGGGGCACTGCAGGCTAGGAGCTCTGAAGGGGGCAGGGGCTTGGCAGGGTCCTTGGGGAGGAAGGCTCTAGGGAGGGTGGGGTGCGGTGAGGGGTACACTCTGGGCACGGTGTCTGGACCAGATCACACAGGGCTGTGACTCAGGCAAGGAGTCGGGCCTCACTACAGGTTGGTTGGACGTGAACGAGCAGTCTCATCAGAGCCTCTGGCAGTTAGATCCTAGATTTGGAGGGAGCTTGGTGTGGGCACCTTATCCACGTCCACCCAAGCCCTGTGGCTGAACAGCACTAGGGACTGAGGAGAAGGTGCCCTTGGCAATATCGAGTCCCTCCTCTTCATGTGAGGCTGGGTTGAGCTGGCTCCATGCCTGACCTCACCCCCTTGGTGACGGTGGGCTTCTTCAGGTCAAAGTCATACTAGGCTTCGGGTTCATTGCATTGAACACATTGGCATCCTCAGGGGTATTCAGCATGGGGGGGTGGGGCCAAAGGAGGGTTGGCTGTGCTCAGGACAGCCATACCAGGGACAGGGAAATGCACAGAGACAGGAAGCAGATCAGTGCTTGTCAGGGTGTGGGGAAGTGGATATGGGGGCATGGCTGCTTCATGGGTACAGGGGTTCTGGTGGGGTGAAGCAATGATCTGGAACTAGATAATGGTGACGGTACACAGCATAGAAGATGTAGTTAATGGCCGGCCCTGAATTGTACAACTTTAAGTGATGAAAACACTACACTTTATTGAATCTAAATTTGAACACATAAAACATAAAAAATCATAAAACATAGAAAAGGGAAAAGACATCCTGCCCTCACAGGCAAGGTGAAGGACAGCTCTAGGGTGGAGCTGGAGCCGGCTGTGCCTTAGTTGCTGACGATGAGGGTGGTGCTGCAGCTGCTCTAGCGCTGGAGCCACTGCTGTGGCTGATGCTAGAGATACCACCAGCTCTGGCTGTGCCACTGGCCCAGGAGCTGGACTTGATCTGGGGCTGGAGCTCGGACTGTCTCAGGCGATGGTGCCTGACCTGCTTCTAGAATTGGCTCCGGTCCTGAGACTGACTCTAGCTCTGCATTGTTGACAGATTTGGTGCGGGAGCCAGTGATGGAAATGGCTGCTGCTCTGGAGCTGGTCAAGTGTGGGAGCTGGAGGAGCTCTAGTTCTGGAGCTGGCCGCAGCTGAGCTCTAGAGCTGGCACCAGAGCTCTCACTAGTCCACAGCTGGAGCAGGATCTGGTGCCATGTGGCTCTAACTTTGTAGGTTGAGGTAACTCTGGCTCTGCTGCTGGTGACCGAGCCTTCTCTAGCGCCACAGCTGGTAAACAACGTGTCCTGACCTTTAGATGGGGTCAGTGACATCACCAACCCATCATGAGCTGTCCATCAGATGGTGGGAGCACTCCAGCAAATAGGATCTATTACATTAGTGTTATTTCATCTCAGTTCCAGTTACATATTTATTTTAAATATACTTAGAAGGAGAATAGGATAACAGAAACCATTACTCTTTGCTGAGATTTAACAGAGCACACCTTATTGATGTCGTTTTTTAAGAAATATTACACAGTGGAAGACATCATTCTCCTTCCTCTCTCTTTCCTCCCCAGAGGTAAGTACCGTCTTGACGTTAATATATGTATTTTGTACACATTGTCTTTTGCAAAAAGACAATCGTCCCAAATTTGCTGAGGTTTTTGTTATAAGTGGCCATCAAAGATATGCGTCCTAGTGGATACTGTTAAAAACTCTGTCCTTTCAAAGTAAAGACAACAGTTCAACAGTTAGTTGCGAAGGTACCTGCTTTGTAGATAACGTTTATAAAAGAGAGGTTTGAAAATATCTCCATTATGTTATCATTGACCCTCCTTATTTGGAAGAGTTATGTTCTGTCAATTCTTTGCTGACACTGCATGAGCAAGAATGAACCAGTGCTCCCAGGGGAAGGACAAGGTGAGGTTTCCGCAGCCTCTGGTCGTGACATGTTTGGGAACCTCTCAATGCACAACCTTGTCTTATGTGTGTCTCTTGAAAGACACCTTATTTCATATAGATTGTTGATTCATTAGTTGAACTCTCAGCCAACAGCACTATCTGTAACTCATGCCTGAAGGAAGCTCATCTAACACAAGCATTTTCTACGAAAGGCCCATCACAGGCTCCTTGTGCTTAGGAACACTACACAACACTTCAGCGTTTGAGGGCCATTCTAAAGAGCTAAAGCACCAAGGAGAAGCACAAAAGGTGAGAAACGTAGCATTCCATAGATTAGAAAAAGGACATTTGTTGACGTGAGAATTAAAACAAGAGTTTTAATACTGTAATAGCAAAAACTGGAAACAACCCAAATGTGCACCAAAAGAAGAACAGTCAAAGGAGATGTCGTTTACTCATACTAACATGTAACAGTGAAAAAGAATGGCATAGGTCCAAGCAAATTGTTACAAAAATATCTCCAATGTAGTTTTGAGTGAAAAGAGGAGGTTGCAGAACCAGGTCCATGCCTCACAGGAACAGGACTGCCTGAGGTTTGATCTCCAAGCAGCTCTATCCAGCCTAATGCCAACTGCTGTGAAAAAGGAAACAAAAATTCTGTTTCTGGAATGTGCTATTTGCCTAAAGAAAATCTTGCAAGCATGTGGCTGGTAGGTTCATCTAAAAGGACAGAGAGCTGAGACTTTGCTGAGCTTACAGAATAGGATTTACGAGTTCTTTCATTCCCTGATTCCTAAGGAATATTTTTAAGTAAATGTCTGCTTGTGTGACAACATTTCACGTGAGACTCGCTTGCATTATAACCTGGTAATGAGGTTGTGGGCCTTAGCTAACCATTACCAAGGCAAAGTTTTGCTGGCTCTCCTCTCTACCAAAAGCAACCTAAAGTTGGGCAGGACTATTTTGGTGTATCTGGTGTTATTTGGGCTGGTTTGCAGCACACACCCCCAAGAAGTCTCTCACCTCTGGGCCTCTGTACTTGAGGTAGCCTCTGCCTAGAACCTCTACCCAGGATGTGTAAATGGCTCACTCTTCATTTATCATGGCTTGGCTCAAATGTCCTCTGAGAGGTGGACACCAAGACAGGATTAAACGGGCAAGGATTTTATGAGGGGAAATGCTTCTGTAACAGAAAATGGGGTGGGGGAGCCTGGCAAAGTGGGAGAGCCATCAGGCCATGATGCAAGTCTGACTCTAAATGAGGGGGAGATAGAGGGAAGGATGGGTCCAAGTGTCCTACACTGCTGTATAGTCTAAGGAAGGCTTAGGAATGCCACTGGGGAGTCCTTGAGCACAAGCAGATCAGCAGAGGAGTCCATGCCTCCCAGGAACAGGTCTGCCTGAGTGTCTATCCCTGCCTCACTCACTGATTCAGAGCAGTCCAAGGGAAGCACGACCTCAGTGCAAACAGAGGATAGATCTCATAGCCCAGCAGACTACTGACTTCATAGCTTTGGTTAATTACGTTTGCTGCAGGTGGAGGCCTTCGAGGAGCAGTCTCCTGGATACCATATCTTATCAGTCAGTTTTCCCTGATCACTCTCTGCAAAACAGCCCCACAGAACAGTAAAACATCCACCACATTTCACCAGGAAACAGTAAAAACACATTTCAGACTGGATACAAGGCACATTCCAGGACAACAAGGTAATCTGAACTGGTGTTGGGAGTAGATTAAAACTGGATTACTTCTAGGGATCAAGCAATATCAAGAGAAAGAGAGAGAAGGAAGCAAGGGAGGGAAGACAGAGGGCGTTGGCCCTCAGCATTTGGGGCTAGTATTTGGGCATGCCCACCAGGGATCATAACCGGCTGCAAGACATCCTACAAGCCATAAAGTCAAAACACCTCATTCATTTTAAAAATATCATTTCATGTATTGACTTTTGTTTTAACCCGTCCCCTCATTTCAGACAGGAGATCCAGAAAAGGGAGACAACTAGTCAGTAGCCGAAGCAGGACTAGAAACAAGGGCCCCAGACTCCTGGTCATTCATTCAGGAGGACACCCCTTGTTCCTGGCCGCCTCCCAACCTGTAGGAGGACAACATTGGTGAGGACAACCTGAAGGAACTGAAGTACTTGCTTTCACAGAATTTCAAAGGAGGTGCTTGAGCTGGATCTTAGAAGATGACTAGGAGTTTGCCAGACATCTGAAGGGCATTGGAGGCAGTGCGTGCAAAGTAGGGAGGCCTGAAACAGCGGTGGGATCAGAAGGCACAAGTGGAGCCCTCTGCTCAAGTGGATGAAGCGCTGAGGAGTGAGGTGAGCCGGGGAGGAGGATGCACTGTGGAAGACAGTGGGGAATGCCTGCAGGGGTTTTGGCAGCGAATGCCAATAGGAAGAGCTACCCTCTAGCTCACTGTGGCTGGAGCAGGGACTGAGTTGCCTAGTAGCTGATGAGGGTGGGGAACGCCCACGACAAGGCCAGGGAAGAGATGACAACGGACAGTGGCAAAGGGACTACACAGGGCAGGGGAAGGACTTACCTGGAGATGCGCGGAGGGCGCCACCCCTCCAGCGTTTCCCAGGCTGATGCCAAGAAGCAAAGGACCTGGCGACAGGAAAGCGCCCTGCGCCCTGAGGAGCCGGGCAGATGCTCGGGAAACGTGTGCTCCGCGGGAAGGGGACGGCGCTCAGGCGGAGCTGGAGCTCAGAGGAAGGTCGCGCACCAGGTGGCAGGGCCAGGACCTGGGCCCCATCCACCACCCTGAGGATCGCAGGTCCCCGGCTCCGCCCAGCCCAGCCCCCCTGGATGCGCCACTGGGGTCCCTCAGCACCTCTGCCTTCAGCCAATAGGAAACCTGGAGGCGGGCGCATTCGCCAGGGCGTGGGGTCAAGGGTCACACAAATTGGCCTCGCTGGGTGGCCTGGAGGGGTGAAGCTGCGATGGCGCCGGCGGCGAGGGCCCGGCTGGGGCGCCGGCTGGGCTGCCCCGGGGGCGGGGCGAGGGCTCTGAACGGCGGCCGTGTGCTCACCGAGTCGGCAGGAGGCGGCGGAGGCCGGGGGCGCGCCTGTGGGCCTGTAGGTTGGCGAGCGCGCGGCCGGCGCCGACCACATCCTCGTGGGGGGCTGCAGCTTTTCGGGGCGCAGGGCGCCCCCCCTTCGTGCTGCCCAGCTCCGGGCGGAGCCCCGCGCCAGCTCGCGTCCGCGCCGCCGGGTCGAGCCGCTGCCATCCCTCCTGGAGCTGGAGCGGAAGGAGCGGGCGGCCCCTCCCTCGGCGCGTTCCGGCCACTGCCGCCGCTGCTCCTCCCCGTGCCCTCGGCCTCTTGAGAAGCTGCCACGCTGGAGGGTGAGACTCCGGGAGGGCACCCCTCGAGCGGCCACAGGCACAGGAGGGGGAGGCGACAGGGGCGCTGCCTGCCTTGATGGAGGCGCGGAAACGGCGGGGTTGTGGCGGCCCGTGGGAGCCACACCTCCCCGGCGGGTCGGGGTTGTCCCCACATATCAGGGAGCAGAGGGAGGCTCAGACAGGTCAAAGGACAGGCCCCAGACCCCACAGCTGGTAGGGGGAGGTACAGTGGGATCAGCACTCGGGCGGTTGGCCCCGGAAGTTCTGATGTTAGGACAGACGGCTGCAAAAGCTCTGGGACCTTGCGGGCCGGCTGGAGTCGGTGGGCCAGAGGGAAAGGAAGCGTTAACTGGAGCAGGTACAGGGATGAGCGAGGAGGAGCGGAGGTCCGCACACACTAGGGTGTTTGCACAGGAGGCGTCTGCCTTGACTCAGGTTTGAAAAGATGGCAGCAGAGGGCGACCTGCGGCAGCTTCTCTTGGAGCCAACAGTCAGAAGAGCAAAACGAGGTGCTTGGGATAGGTTCTTGTTGGGGATGCTTGTGGGAATCTCGATGCGGGATGAAAAAGCAGCAGATTGGACCAGTGTGGCTTCTGACTTGTCTGTCAAGGGTAACAAGTGATCTTGAACTGAAAAGGGGAGATCAAGAGAAACGGGGCATTGAAGCTCCAGAGGAATGACAAGTTGCGTTGTTTTTTCCTTAATATTGAGTTGTAAGAGTTATTTATGTGTGCTGGATAGAGGTCCTTTATCATATACATGATATGTGCGGATATTTTCTGCCAGCCCACGGCTTTTCTTTTGATTTTCTTAAGTGTCCTTTGAAGAGACAAATATTTAAATTTTAATGAAATTCAGTTGATCAGTTTTTCTGCTGTGGATTGTGTTTTTGGTATGTGTAAGAAGTCTTTGCCTAACCCAAGATCACAAAGATAGTTTTCCTATATTTTCTTGTAGGAGCGTCATAGTTTTAGTTCTTCTGTTTAGGTCTATGAGCCAGCCATTTGACCTGGTATTTGTGTATGGTGTGGGGTAGGGGCCTTTTTCCATGTGGATATCCCATTGTCCTAGGATCATTAGTTGAAAGACTATCCTTTCCTTATTGAATTGTTTGGCACCTTTGTCCAAGTCAGTTGCCTGTAAACAGTCAGGGTTTATTTCTGAACTGTCAGTTCTGTTCCGTTGATCTATATGTCTAACCGTATGCTAAAATTATGCTCTTTTGATTACTGTAGCTTTATAATAAATTTTGAAATTGGGAAATGTAAGTCCTCCAGCTTGTTCTTGTTTTTAAAAATTGTTTTGTCTATTCTGAGTCTTTTGATTTTCCACATAAATGTTAGGATTAGCTTGTCAGTTTTTGCAGAAGTACTTGCTGGGATTTTGGTAGGGATTATGTTGAATTTGTAGATTGATTTGGGCACAAATGCCCTCTAACATTCTTTTGTCTTCCAATCCATGAACGTAGAATCTCTCATTTAAGTAGGTCTTTAATTTCTCTCAAGTATGTTTTGTAGTTTTCAGTATACAACTCTTGCATTTCTTTTGTTACAGTTATTCCTAAGCATTTTATCCTTTTTGATGGTATTTTGAATAGAATTGTATTCTCAACTTAATTCTTGGAGCTTTCCTTGCTAGTATATAGAAATACCTTTGGTTTTTGTACATTGACCTTCTATCTTTTGACTTTGCTGAACTTGTATATTAGTTTTATATGTTGTTGTGTATTCCTTAGGATTTTCTACATACAGGATGGTGTTGTCTGGTTGTCTGTGAATCAAGACAGTTTCACGTCTTCATTTCCAATTTGCATGGCTTTGTTTCTTTCTCTTGCCTAATTGCACTGGGTAGAGCCTTCAGTACAGTGTTGAATTGAAGTGTTGTCCGTGTTCTGTTCCTGATCTTAGGGAGACAGCATACAGTCTTAGACCATTGCGGGTGATGCGAGCTGTAAGGTTTTCACAGATGTCTTTCCTCAAGTTGAGGAAGTTCCCTTCTTGTCCTACCTTATGCGGAGTTTCTTTTCTTTTTTAAAATCCTGAATAGGGACTAGATTCTGTCAAATGCTTTTTGTATATCTGTTGAGGTGATCATGTGATGTTTGTCCTTTATTCTGTGAGTAGGATATATTACGTTAGTTGATTGCTGGATGTTAAACCAGCTTGCATTCCTGGGAGAAATTCCTCTTGTTCTTGGACAATAATCCTTTTTCCACTGGGTTGGTAATGCTAACATCTTATTGAGGATTTTTTTCTTGTGATGTCTTTGACTGGTTTTGGTATCAGGATATTCCTGGCCTCATAGAATGAGTTTCTGGAAAAGTTTGTGAAGAATTGGTGTTATTCCTTAGGTAAATGTTGGGTTAATTTACCAGTGAAGTAAGTTATCTGGGTCTGGACTTTCCTTGGTAAGAAGAGCTTGTTTTATTACTAATTTAATTTTTTTAAGCTTGTTATAGGCACATTAAAATTTTCGATTTCTTCTTGAGTCAGCTTGGGTAATTTGTGTCTTCCTAGGAATGTGTTTTTTCTTGTTAGTTATCTAATTTGTTGGCATAAAGTTGTTTCTAGTATTCACTTCTGATCTCCCACAGTTCTGTACGTTGGTAGTAATCTTCTTTCTTTAGTTCCCGATTTTGGTAATTTGTATTTTCTCTTTTGTCCTTTGTCAGTCTAGCTAAAGAATTGTCAACTTTATTAATGTTTCGAGAGAGCCAAATTTTTGTTGAATTGATTTTCACTATTGATTTTCTGTTTTCTGTTTGATTGATTTCTAGTTGTATTTTTAGTATTTCCCTTCTTTGCTTGCTTTCGGTTTAGTTTGCTCTTTCTAGTTTCTTAAGGTGGAAGGTTTGGCTATTGTCGAGGTCTTTTTTCTTTTGTCATGTAGGTATTGAAAGCTACATTACAAGCTTTAAACTAAAGTTTAAAGCTAAAATTATAATTTTGTCTCTAGGCACTATTTAGCTACAGCCCATAAATTCGGATATGTTGTATTTCTTCTGTCTTCATTTACCTTCAAGTAGTTTTCAGTTTTCTTTGGAATTTCTTCTTTGACCCTGGAGTCATTTAGAAGTGTTTACTTTCCAAATATTGATGGTTTTCCTAATTTCTTTATTTGTGGATTTCCAATTTCATTCTGTTGTGGTTAGAGAACATACTTTAATTTCAGTCCTTTTAAATGTATTGAGACTTTCTTTTTTCGCCTAGAATATGGTCTATCCTGGAGAATGTTCCCTGTGTGTTCTAAAAGGATGTGTATTCTGCTGTTGTTTGGGTGCAGTGTTCTAGAGATGTCAGGTCAAGTTGGTTGATAGTTTCTGGGTTAATCTATATTGTTTGCTCCTACTATTATGCACCACCCAGGCAGCTTTAATGTTCGTTATTAGCCTCTCATTGTTTTCAACAGACACTCCAGGAGGAAAGGCTGTTTGTTTTGGGTGATATCTGCATCAGGTCAGAAAAATAGAGCCTTGTTAATGGGGTCTTGCAGGGCACTACCAGACAGATGAAACGCGAGTTCTCTGGGAGTGGGGCTTTGCAGTTGTTCCAATCCTTTTCTGCCTCCCCCCATGGCTGCCAGATTGCTGATTTCCACTGAAATTGTGAGCTGTTTGTGTTGAGGGCTCCTGCAGAGCTGAGGAGAGGTGGATGGGAATAGGTCAGATTAAAATGCGACCAAGCTTGCTGTTCTGACTGAGAGTCAGCTGCTTTCCTGGAGTAAACATCCCCCAGATTGCTTGAAGTCTTTGGTTCTTTGTCAGAGTTTTGAAAAGTGGATTCTGACAGTTTCCCAGTGTTTTTGTTGCTCCACTATTTTCACCGACATTGCTCAATCCATGTCCTTTGAATGTAGTTACGGATGTGGTCGGATCACATCTGCCATTTTGCTCTGTTTCTTTATGTCATTTTTTTCTCTCTGCTCTTCCTTTGAGGCCCTCTTTTGTGGTTAATAGTTATTTTTCTAGCGGACTTTTTAAATTCCTTTGTTTGGTGTTTTACTATATTTTGTTTGTTTTTTTAGTAGTTGCTCTTGGGATTAAAATATGTGTCCTAATTTATCACAATCTACTTCAGGTTAATAGTGACCTAATCCTGAGGAAACTAACTTTGTTTCAACATTGCTCCATTTCCTCCTCTCTCGTTTGTGTGGTTGTTGTGATCTATACCACATCTTTCTACATTTGAAGCCCAGCAAAGCAATTTATAATTATGATTTTGTGCGATTGTCCTTTAAATCTCTTAAGTGATGAAGATAGACAAAATATATTTGTGCAGTGTTTTATATTTACCTTTATAATTACTTTGACTGATGTTCTTCATTTCTTCTTGTGATTGTTACTGACCATCTGCTGTCATTTCCTGTCAGCCTGAAGGACTTCTTTAGTTCTTGTTCAGACGCGTCTGCTCTCAGTGAATTCTGTCAGTCTTTGTTTGGTCATGTCTTTATTCCAGCTTCAATTTTTTTTAAAGTGTAATTTTGCTGGATATAGAATTAATGCTTGGTTGACAGTTTTTGTCTTTCAGACTTTGAATATGTCATTCTATTCGTTTCTGGTCTCCGTAGTTTCTGATGAGAAGTGAGCCGTGAATCTGATTGTTGTTGCCTTGTACCTGATGAGTCCATTTTCTTTGGGTGCTTTCCAGAGTTTGTTTTTTAACAGGTTAACTGTGTTTTGTTGAGCATCTTTGATCTTAGATTTATGTTTTTTCATAAAATTTGGTGGGTTTTCTGCCATTCTTTCTATAAGTGTTTTGTTCTACTTTCTTTCTCTCTTGCCCTTCTGAGACTCCCATTTCCTGACTGTTAATACAATTGATGTTGTGCCACAGGTCTCTGCAGCACCATTCGTTTTCTTTTTCAGTCTTTTTTTTCTCTATTTTTCAGAATGAATACTTTCTATTGCTATTTCTTCAAGTTCACTGATTCTTCTGCCATCTCAAATCTGCTGTTGAGCCTATATAGTGAATTCTTTATTTTGTTATTTTGCTTTACAACTTTAAAATTTCTATTTAGGATTTTTGTGTTTGTTTTTCTGTATTCAGCGTCCGTATTTGTGAAGTCATTGTCATCATGTATTCATATGGTTTTTTAACATGGTCTTAAAATAGTCTTTGAAAAACAGTTCATTGATATCTTTGATAAATCTAACATCTGGGTCAACTGCGTGTCAGTTTCTGTTGGCTGCTTTTTTCCCCCTGGTATATGTCACTCTTTCTTAATTCTTGTATTTTTTTTTTTTGTTAAAAACTGGAGTTTTTCATGATATATCATAACAATTTTGGATTCTGATATTTTTCATGCTGAGGATTTTTTCTTTTGTTTTGTTTTTTAATTTTTATGGACTTGATCTATAGCCTCAGCCTCCTGGGCTGTGCGTGGCCACTGATGTCTTTGCTCGGTTCCTCTTATTTTTTTAGCCTGACTTCCTGAGGGTTGCCCCCAGTCTGCATCCCTTTGTGGTCAGCCAATGATTTGGGCAGAGGTTGTGCTCAAACAACTTGAGCTTCTAAGGTTTCTACCCTCTACCTTTGATTGTCTGTAGGTTGGAACCACATCAAAGTTCAGCCTGTTCTCCAGTCTCCTCATCTTTACTTTCCACCGGTGCTCAGGTCTCATCTGTCCATTCGTGCAGTTTCTCAGAAAGCCGTGGATGTGGGCAGAGGCTTCTGTCGCTCTCTCTTTTCTAGCATTTTCCCATGAAATTTCTGGCTGGTCTGCCTCTCCTCTTGCCCCAATCACCATTGCAATCAGGCTCGTCGAGTTGTGCATTTTACTTGTTTGTTTCCTACTAGTTTGCTGATGGGCATGAGTTTGCACCCTCCAGTTTCAGCATCCAATGAAGGTCTGTGCATTCTGGCAACAAAGCTGAAGGTTTTCATGGCCAGCCCTGTCCTGTTCAAACTTCTGTGCTAACTGAGCTGGGGCAGAAGGAACAACACAAGACAGGAAGTCTGAAGTCTCCAGCTGTTCTTACCTGTAGTTCTCACAGTCTTCTGTGAATAATTCCTCAGTTTCTTTGTGTTTTATTGATTTCCCAGGCCGTGAAGTGGTGTTTTTTAAATAATTTTGTCCAGTTTTGCAGTTCTTTTTTGGTGAGAGCTTCACTAACTTCTTCACTCCACCATAGTTGGAAGTGCTCTGCTGGCACATTATTATAACACACATTACCGAATGCTGACTCTGTGTCAGGTGTTGTTCGAAGCCTTTTCCCATACTAGCAGATTTAATAACAGAGTAGGTGCTCACCAAGTATTTGTTGAGTGTTGAATCAACAGCTACCACAAGCAATGAGAGAAAGCATAGAGTGCTGGGCATCCTCTGTGGACTCGCTTCTTTTCTATGTTTCCTGCCGTGTGGTCGGGGGCTGGCTCCTGCCTCCCCAGTGGGTCGTTTCTGTGGACCCAAGCCATTCCCAAAGGCCAGGGAACTGAGCTTTTTGACTCACACAGGGGTGCATGTGTATATGTTCCCTGTGAATGTGAGGAGAGAAAATATCACAGGGAAAAAGGAGGGATATGTCACTTTGGGATGACTTGATTAAACAAGTCACCAACACGTCAAATTTAAAGGAAATATTTAGCTAGCTTTCCTCAGGCCATGCTGCAAGTAAAAAGAAAATCTTTCTTTTGCTGAGGAAGAGTCACCCTGAGCTAACACATGTGCCAGTCATCCTCTATTTTGTATGTGGGTCGCAGCCCCAGCCTGGCCACCAAAAGTGGTGTAGGTTTGCATCCTGGAACCAAACCCAGGCCACCCTAGCAGAGCGCGCCGAACTCACTCACTGGGAACTAGTCCACATGGCCGGCACCCCCGCCAAGAAAATTCTTCACATTTGCTCGTTATTGGTCAGCTGGCTTTTCCTAAGGATTAGGTTTATATATAGTCTCTGAGATTGACTACAGAGGCCTGTGATAAACTGTAAACAGCCAAGGGACAGTGGGGCATCATTTGGGTCACTGTAGAATTTGTTGTCCAGTTTGTTCGAGAGTGAACGTTGGGACATCAGGTGTAAGCTAGGACTATCCCAGGCCACCCGGGAAGGTGCTCACTCTGGGTTTTATGGGAAAGGAGCCGATTCTAAAGCCAGGCTGCCCTTGGCTTCAGCCCTACCAAATCCTCCGTTTCCTCATGTGGCCAGTGAAAGTGAGGATTGATAACATCACATCGCGTTTGGGTGAAACACCCAACAGAGTCACTGGGCTGTGAATGTGTCACTTTCGCTGTGGCTGTGGTATGAATGCTTCTTCATGGCAGGGCTTTGAGAATGTCACAGTGCAGTATCAGGGTCAAGAGGGTGCATTCTGGAATCAGACAGCCTCCACATCTTAGCCGCGTGACTGTATTAGACAAGTTACTTAATCTCTAGGAGCCTCGATTTTCTCCTCTATCGACTACTCCTCTTACTACCACCAGTAATGATAGTGAGTACGTGCCGTCGCTCTTACACATTAAGTCAAGTACTATTCACTGTAGGGGCTTTAGCTCTATTAACTCATTTAGTCCTGACAACAACCCAATAAGAGAGATATTGTTCTCAACTCCAGTTCACATAGAGGGAAACAGACACAGAGAGGTCAAGCAGTCTGTTTCAGATCACACAACTGGTCAGGGTCTACCAGCTGTAGACCCTCTGGTGTTGCCAAGATTCAAACTAAGGTAATGTTCAACTTTAGTGCTTTGCGAGACTGTGTCTTGGTGAATGGGGAGGATCTGATAACTAGATCCTTGGGTGAGTGTGAAGATGAAATGAGATAGTGCATCTCAAGCACTTAGCATGTAGCAAACATTCCATAAGTGTTGGTTGCTGTGTTAATAGTGTGTGTTCTTGGAATGGGTAAACAAGCTGCCATTTATTGCTGGAAAAACTGGACGTCCCAGATCAGTGAATGCTTTATGGGAACTTTTTTTCAGATTTCACCTGCCGCCTGTGGCCATGGATTCACACTGCTGTCCTCTAAAGCTAAGGATGGGACGAAAGTTTGGTAGATGGAACTCAACAGAGATTCTCAGTTTGGATTTCACAGGAGCCGAAAAGAGAAAATTGAGGCTCTCGCCTTGGCTTTTTCTGCTGTGATTTGCTGAGGAAGCTCCCTCTGATTTTCAAGAATCTGATGACATAAAGCAAACCGTAACAACAACATAGATGGAGTCTTGAAAGGCACATTGTTTGGAACTATCTGGACTAGATTATTTTCAGCCTGTTTGGTAAAGGTCCTTTGCTGATAAGTAGGGATGTTATTTTTTGGCCCCAGAGTGATGACCTTTGTTTCCTAGCTTGAGATATCCTGAGACACTCTACAGTGCCTAGAATGTGGTCTGGGCAAAAAATTCAATGAAAGCCTTAAGATGGAGGCTTTATTCCAGATATTTGAAATTGGATTATAAAATGTTAGAAATGATTTATGATATTTGCAAAAGTAGACACAAGTCAATCAATATGATGAGGACAATATGAAACATTTTTTAAAATAAAGGGGAATTACCCAGAAATACATACTGGACAAATCTTTCTTTTCATTTTTTTCCCTCTTCCCTCATTTGTATGCAAATGTCTGTTTATAGAATTTTGATCACAGTGTATATTTTGTTTTCTGCCTTTTTTCACTGAATTTCATATCAGAATCCTTTTACCCTTAGTATTGAAGTCTTTATTGGCTGTACGATGCCAAATGACATTTCTTTTTACCTTTTGTTAAGAATGATTGTAGACATATGCAAAAGTGGATGGAATAAGATAATGCACCGCATGGGCCATCACCAGCTTCCACCATCATCAGCTCATGACGTTCTTGTTTTACACATTTCCCCCATGTTCTCCCTCAGCAAATTTAGAGCAAATCATAAGAAAATTGATTTCATTCATAAATATTTCAGTACATATCTAAAAACATAAGGACTGAAAAGAGTGGTAAGTATAGCATCACACCTAAAAATAATTAACAATGTAATCCCTTAATATCAAATAGTTTGTCAGTGTTCAAACTGACAGTTGTCTTATAAGTGTCAATAGATTTTTATTTTATTTTTAAAAATTTATTTGAATCAAAAGCTGGATAAGGTCTAGACATTGCAAGTGGTTGAGAAGACTTTTATAGTCTTTTAAGTCTGTTTGAATCTTTTATCCTTGAAATGCATTTAACGAAGAAATCTCATTGTTTATTCTATAGAATTTTCCAGTCTTCAGTTTGTTGAATGCATCCCTGTGGTGCTGGTTGACATGATCCTCTGTCCTCTGTATTTCCTGTCAATAGGTAGTTGGACCTAGAGCCAGTTTCCCTTTCAATGTTATATATTAACTTTTCCCAGGCCCTTAGGGGTCCATGCAGATAGTAATGGGGGATGTGAATCACTTGTCAGTATTTTAAAGTACTTCATATTTTCAGCTACTAATATGAGCTAACAACATTGTCCATTTTCTTTGATTTTGCCTAGAATCACATCATCTCATTGTGATAAACCAGTTATTTCATGCAGATCAAAAGCTCTGTCTGCAAATTATATCAGTCACTGATGAATATGGATGGGCAAGTATATTATTATAACATTCATAATGCCATTTATTTGGTGGATGAGATGTTTTTAAAGATGAGGATTATAGGAGAAGATAGGGGGTCATTAGTGAGGAGTATGTTGAGAACCAGTGCGTTTGCAGATCTTCTCCTCAACTCCAGACTCCACTGTAAATAGTCAAAAGTTCATTGTTTAAAACCTGTCAGAGGAATTCCATACATAGACCAATCTGGCCTCTCCAGTAGGATTATAAAGAAGAATAAGTTTCTGCTTTAATTCCTTTATTTTTTATTATTTATTTTTTGTGAGGAAGATCAGCCCTGAGCTAACATCCGATGCCGATCCTCCTCCTTTTTGCCGAGAAAGATCGGCCCTGAGCTAACATCTGTGCCCATCTTCCTTTACTTTATATGGGACGCCACCACAGCATGGCGTGACAAGTGGGGCGTCGGCGCACGCCCAGGATCCAAGCCAGCGAATCCCGGGCCGCCGAAGCACAGCGCGCACACTTAACCGCTTGCGCCACCTGGCCGGCCCCAAGTTTCTTCTTTAGAGTGACTTCTAGACAACATTTCATCTTACATGCTTATTTAAAAATTAAAATTTTCTATTTTGAATAGGTAACATATTTGCATAATTTAGAATCGTAATGGCGCCATAGAACATATGATGAAGAGTCTGCTTTCCACCTCTGTCCTCCCAGGATCATGATTTTTCTCCCTGTCGACAACCTGTGTTAACAGTTTCCTGTTTATCCTTCTGGAGAGATGTAATGCATGTGCGAGCAAATGCATCTACAAATGTATTCTTTTTGCTTCCTTTATTAGAAGTGGTGTCATATAACATGTGCTGTTTTTCACCATACTGAGAAATCCTAGTGGCTATTGCAGAAAGTGGCTATTGCTTTTACTTTCCTGAAAAATTCAAATGGTGTGAAATGACATGTGAAGAGCTTTCTTTAATAAGACTAAGGATGCTTTTCAGTAACCCCATGTGTCATGGAGGCAGTGTGGTGCAGTGGGTTGGACTTGGGGGCCAGGGTTCTGGTCCTTGCTGTGCCACTAACTTATGTGGCTTGAGTAAGTCATTCCGATCTCACTGTGTAACAATGTAGGGGTGGGGCAGTGTCATCTCTCATGTTAGAAGTGCTCTGACTCTGCGTCAGTGCACTCGCCCTGGTTGTGTTTGTTTCAGCGAGGGGAGACGCGTGTGTTTTGGAGCTCTCACCTGTCCCACTGCCTCTGGACAGACCTCAGGAGACACAGGTGCTACAGGTCTCCTTTGGCAGCGCCCACTGTCGTCCTGACAAGACGGTGAAGGACGTGAATTGACCTGTTCAAGATTGATGGATGGTGGGGGGACCACTTTCTTGCTATAGGGCCTGAAGTGGCCCATTTGATTGACCCACATCTGATTGTGAGGCTGTTGGAATTTCCCGAGCAAATCAGGAGCATGGCTCAAGAGACTATGTTGGGCAGACTTGGCTGACTCTTTTCTGTTCTCTGCTCTCTGTGGTTCTTGGGAAATCTGAGGTATATGTAAACATGACAGTGCACACCAGGCAGCCTCATCAACGCCTGCCTTTGTTGTGAAGTCACTGAGCTGGGCTACGTGTGTAAACGGCTTTTCCCTTGTACTGAGAGAAGCCTGTTTGCTAACACTTCCTCCAAGACGCGGGGCTTTCAGAGTCCAGGCTCCTGGGTAACCCCGACCGTCTCCAAAAAAGTGGTTATTCCAGGGAAGGCCAACTTGATGAAATTCATCACATTTCATTTTCTGGCTAGGGTTCTTTGTAGGAAAAGCCGAAGGTGGTGTTTAGGAACTCTTTCCAGAGGGGACTTGGCCTTGAGGGCAACCTGGTGACAGGTGCAAGGAATGGGGTGTTATGAGCGGTTCGGGGGATTCGATTGGAGACGTAAAAGAAACTCCACTCCAAACAAATGGACTGAAGGTATATCTTATTATACAGAGGATAGTAAAGGCGGTAGTCCTCCAACAGATCAGAATAGGTCAAATAATAAGAGGGAAAAACACCAGCTCCATCAGAATGGGAAACCCCTGATCAGCTGAGATAGCGGCAGATTCGAATAGGTCATATAATAAGAGGGAAAAACATTGGCTCGATCAGAAATGGAAAAACATTGGCTCGACCAGATCGACTGAAGGGAAATGACACAAGGCAACCGGAAAGAGAAACACCAGGTTGACCGAAAAGAGAACACATCAGATCAATTACTTCACAATAAATCCATTACTCACAACATCCACGCCCCAGTACCGAGAGAGTCCTGTCAATCGACATGGGTGTGTGGGAATCACACGTCCTGGGCAAGGCGTCCCTTCCACAAGTGGAACTCTCACCAGGCCTCGCTTTCCAGCAGTTTATATAAGCAGTTACAGAGTTTACAGAGCAAGCATTCAGTGTTTCCATGCACAAAAGGTTATCAGTGGCGTACATGCACTGAGCACCCTGGCTGTTGTCGCAGCCCAGTAGTTGTGTACGTGCATTGGTTTGTGGTTATCGTCCCAGCCCAGCACAGATGGTCAGTCAGGCCCAGGCTGTGGCGCCCGAGGGCCTTGAAATTTTTACACATTGCAACTATGTTCATGGGAGAAGGGCCAGTTCCCACCACTCAGAAAGCAGCTTTTATATTTCTTTTTGTGCTGGTGGCTGTAGGTCAATGGAGTGGCCAAACATGGCTGTACTCATGTCAAGACAAGGGGGTGCTGAGTCCTTTCACAGGAGGTGCTCGCCTCTCATGGAATTCCTGAGAGGCAGAACGAGGGCCCAGAGGAGAAGCAGAGGGAAAGTACAGGTGGCCCAGCCTGTTGCAGCATGTCTGGACCCCAGCATGCCTGGAGGTGTGCCTGCACTGGCTGGGAATATTGGAGAAGGAAACCCAGTGGCAGTTGGGTGAGCAGTTGGACTAGGACCACTTTCCAGACCCCCTTCCAGTCCTGACATTCTTGGGTTCCACACACCTGTAGAACTGATTTCATTGGTGGTGGTATTCTTTAGTCTTCAGCCTGGCAAACAGCTATTACGGACAATGTGGAAGGAAGGTGGTGGAAAATGAACCTTACAGGTGAGTTCCCACAAGGACTACCCCTCCCCAAGTTGTGTTGAGCATTAAACATCTCTGGAGTGATTACTGTGTGATAGAGTCACAGAGCAGTACCAAGCAAGGTTCCTCAGGCCTGAGAGGAGCAGTGAGCGCTCCACGGAGAGCTGTGGAGAGTGTTGTTCCATCTCAGGGGGAGCTCCGTGCATCAGCCTGGTGGGAGGGCAGGTGCATGAGCATTGATTGGGATGGCTAGACCTTCTTTGGATTCCTTCTTTATTTTTAGCCAAATTGATTAACTTCAAAAATTCCTCTGTTTCAGTTCTATTTCTGTTGGTCTTTAAAAAAATTTCCCTCTAGTTCCTCGCGTTATGCTGGTGGGTTTAAACACCAGTCTCAGCTCTGGCAGCATATTAAAATCACCAAGCGATTTAGTTTGTATTATTTTACCTTTGCACCTGTGTCTAACTCTGCCTTCTTTTTGACCTAGAGAGTTTCCCTAACAGTTACTATGTGTGTGTATGGGGCCGCCAGTGAGTAATGACAGAGGAGAGGCCAGAACCCCACAATGCTTACCGTGACCATATGTCTTGCTTCTCCCCAGATTGCCCTCAGCCATTAGCAGAAGTCACAAAGTCCATAGAACGCAGGCCTTCGATGGACAGGTGGTCCAGGTAAGAGGCGTGGGCTGAGAGCTACTCATTCTGCCCCTTAGGGCACTTTTGAAAGGGGGAAACTAGGGGGGGGTGATGGGAAATTTTTAGGCGGATTTTCTGAATTAATAAATTATTTTATACAAATGGTCGCCTGGCTACTGTAGGCCAGGATGTTCAGTACTGGAACATGGGGTACCAAGTTGAATAAGGTTTGGGGGGAAAACACTCTAGTGGGAGAGACAAGTTGAAAAAACTAGCTGTGCCTGAGTGTGCCCAGGCTCTGTGTGTGTTTCAGGCTGGCTTTATCTTGTTCACCATTTATTCCCATGTTTGGGGCAGTTCCTGGCACATGGTAGATATCTATAATCAATACTTAAATACATAAATGAATGCATACCGAAAGTGCTATAAGAGTAGCAAAGGGGAGTCATTAAGTCTTCCGGGGATGGAATGGAAGGCACAGAAGGCATCGTGGAGGAGGTGACAGAGGAATTTACCAGATAGACCAGGAATGGGTGGTGGGAAAGGTTTCATGGCAGAGGGGAGGTGGCAGGTGGAGCCTTTAACTGCTGAGAGCATGTGGGGTGGCTGGAGTTTGGTATGCTTACAGGGGAGTGCTGTGGCATAGGCTGGAAGACAGGTGGAGAGTGAGCGATGCAGGGTTTTCTAGGGTTGGGGGAGGAGGTGATGAAGGCCACTTGGGAAGGCGTGGGGAGAAGGGACATGTGGAGAGACATGTAAGGAGGATTGACCAGATTTGGGGCTTGATAAGAGGTCCAGGGAGTGAGCTAGAGGGAATGGAGCCTGACTCCACTGGCAAATGAGTGGCTGCTGATGTTCTCAACCCGGATGGGGGAGTCCTAGAGGAGGAGGCTCGTGTTGAGTGGGAGAGAGAAGCAAGGAGGAGGTAGAGAGTGAAATTGTTTTTAGTATGCAGTAGAGTATAGTGCGTCTTGCACAGACTTGAAAGTCCCATGGATGCGAATTCAAGTCCCTGCTTCCCCACATATTAACTGGATGACTTTGGGCAAGTTACCAACCTTCTCTGAGATTCAGTTTCTTCGTAGGTGTTCTTGGTTATTGACTTAGCACAGTGCCTGGCATAATAAGCATTTAGTAAACGGTGCTTTTCATTAGGCAGTTAGAAAAGCAGGTCTGGAACTCAGTAAAGTTGTTGGGAATGGAGATAGCAGTGTACAGGTGACAGAGAAAGCCTTGGAAACGGATGCAGCCTCCCAGGGGAGTGTGAAGAGGAGGAGAGAAGAGGGCAGAAGACAGACCTTGGAGAAGGATTCCAACACTGAAGGGTAAGGAGTAAGGCTGAGCTAGGGAGCAAGACTGGAAGCTATGGGAGAGGCAGAAGAGAGAGATGGGGAAGAGAAAGGCTTGTGGAGAAGGGAGTGGTTCTTCAGGGATGGACTGGGATGGAGGAGCTCTTGGGTCTTCTCCTTAGGACATCTGGCCCTTTCCTTTAGCAAGAGCCGCATCAGTGGAGGGGCAGGCAGAAACCAGGCTGCAGTGGAGTGAGAAAGAATAAGAAGTGGAGGTTGTGTGGGGCAGCCTGCCTGGACTTGGCCCCCTCAGGTTCAGGAGCAGTAGGGAATGCTCCCGTGCTTTGGGTCCTCTGAGCAGGACACTGGGCTGCCAAGGATTTCTTCTCATCAACCTTCCCTCTGTTTGTCTGATAGATCGCTTGTGGTCAGGACCATAGTCTGTTCCTAACGGATAAAGGAGAAGTCTATTCTGATGGATGGGGCCCAGCTGGGCAAACAGGTAGTGGACCTTACACCTCCTTGGGATGGTGCAGTCTGGAGCTGTGAGCAGTGGGGCTCTCATGGGTTCGAACCACCTGCCTTCATTTGACTCTTACCTCTCTTATCACTTCCTGGGGACACTGTTCTGTTTGTCCCTTCCCAGTTCCCTCATCCCCAGCTCCCATGGAAAGGAACCAATAAAGGATTGGGTGGAGGATTAGAGCCACCCCTCAGCAGAGGAGCTGTGAGCCTTTCTCTCAGCAGAGACAGGAAGCTGTGTGAGGCTTTCAAAGAGAAAACAAGTGTCCCCTAAAAGGAGCTTGATGTTCACTGATTTGAGAAGAATGTGATTAATGCAGGGAGGAATGATTGAGACATTTTCTCAAGCTTGTATATTTAACCTTTTTGTTTCTGATATTGGTCTGAAGAGAGGGCCATTAATATAAGACTAAATCTTGTAGAAATCCTCAGTAATCCTACCAGCAGATGAAATCATCTTTGTTCATTGTCTACTGTTTTCTTCCAATCCTCGTTCATATGTGCACATTTTTTCCCCCAAAGCCACAGTAGATAGTTGTATGTCATAGCTGCACATCCTTCTAGTTGCTGTATGTGGGACACGGCTTCAGCATGGCCGTAGAAACGGTGCGTCGGTGCGTGCCCAGGATCCGAACCCGGGCCGCCAGCAGCAGAGCGCGCACATTTAAGGGCTAAGCCACGGGGCCGGCCCTTTTTTTTGATGAGAAAGATTCGCCCTGAGTTACCTTCCGATGCCAATCCCTCTCTTTTGTCTAACGAAGATTGCCCCTGGGCTAACATCTGTGCCCATCTTCCTCTACTCCACATGGGATGCCGCCACAGCATGGCTTGACAAGTGGTGCATCGGTGCACGCCCGGGATCAGTACCTGGGAGTCCCAGGTCGCCGCAACGGAGCGTGCACACTTGACCGCTCCGCCACAGGGCCGGCCCCCATTTGTGCACATTAGTATACAGTAATCACAGCATAGGTGTGGTTTTATATGCTTGTTTTATCATTTATACTTACATAAAGCATTTTTCCATGGTGGTAATATTTTCACAGTTACAGTTTTTAATATTTGTATGATATAGCATCAATTTAATTTATCATAATTAATAATTAATTTAACCATTTTATTATAAAATTACATGAGCATTTCCCTGTTGTCAGGTGGCATACTTCTTTGGAGACGGAGTGCGGTGGCCGTTGGAGATATTATGACATTTATCTTGTGTGCATACGTGACTTTTTCTTTCGTTTGGATTATTGCTCTAGAATAAATCCCAGGAGTGTCAAAGGAGTAGGATATTTTTATTCTTGTCAGTATGTATTGTTAAATTGCTTTCCAGAAGTTTTATCAGTTGATACTGCCAGCAGCAGTGGGTAGAAGTACCACTTGAATTTTGTGGGTGAGGCATCGTGGGGGGGCTTAGCTGGGTCTTTGGCTCTGAGTCTCTCAAAGGCTGCAGTCATCGTAGGGTTCCACTGGGAAGGCTCTGCTTCCAGGAGCACACCGATGGTTGTTGGCAGGATGCAGGGGCCCCAATTCCTTGCTGGTAGTTGTCCAGCAAATGGTTGCTGGCCAAGCCTTCCTCGGTTCCTTGCCATGTAGGCTTCTCCATGTGGCAGCTCCCAACATGGCAGCTGGCTTCGTCAGAGTGACCAAATGAGAGGGTAAGACGGAGTGCCAGTGAGACAGAAGCCAGTGTCCTCTCATTTAATCTGGGCAGTGACCTCACCTTCACGTTTGCTGGCCTTCTGCTTGTGAGAAGCAAGTCACTAGGTCCAGCCCCCACACAAGGGAGTACACGTGGGTGTGAACAGCAGGAGACGGGGCTCACTAGGGGCCATTATAGAAGTAGCCTGCCACAACCATGATCTTGACTGTGGCCTGAGCCTCCCTCTGTCAGTGACAACAGTGATTTCTTTCCAGTGGCCCTTGCCAGAGCACAGTTAGGTAAAGAAGCTCTCTGCGAGCCAGGCAGCAGAGGCCAGGCCCCAGCTCTGCCAGCCTCGCTCACCTAGGTGTACACTTTCTGGGTCAGTAAACCCCTCTTTTCCTTTTGAGTCAACTTAGGGACCGTTGGTGTGCCGCGGTCTTCACCAAAGCACTTAGAATCTGTCTTTCCAAAGTTATCCCTCAGCAGAGGCACCAAGATCAAATCCTGCTGGAAAGCTAAGTTGGCCACACTTCGTCCTCCAGACCGCTGACCCTCCCATCTTTCACTCTCAGCAGAAGAACCTGCCTCCTGTTTCATAGGGGAAACAGATGCCGTCAGCTGAGAAAGCCCTCAGTTTCCCACTCGGACTCCTGCACACTTGCCTCTACCTGTCCCCGCCCTGGGTCCCTTCCCTTTACAGTGGTGGGGGAAGCGTGTCTCTTCCTGCTGAAGCTGATGATTCTCTCTGTGCCCTGGATCCCTTCTCCCCCCGTTCCTCAGAAGCCTCACTCCATCTGCTGGGCCTTCTTCCCCACAACTTCAGCCTCTCCCTCTCTACTCGTCCCTCGCCATCAGTCTTGACACCTGACTCAGGTGTCTTCCATCTTAAGAGGCCCTGTGTGGAGCCCTCCACATCCTCCCATTCCCCCAAGTCCCACCCCTTCGCTTCACCTCCTGCCTCCCCTTCTAGGCGAGAGTTCTCAGGAGCTGCATTGACTTACTGTCCCCATTTCTTCGTCTCCTTCTCATTCCTCTGTCCGTTCCACTCAGCTTCCACACTGATCAGTTTGCTGAGTGGCTCTTGCTAGGGTTACGGTGACCTCCATGTTGCTGAAAACAATAATAAAGAACCTGGAGACCATTGTCCAATCTTTCCCTTTCTTGATCTCTCAGCAGCGTTTGACATTGGCCGTGACGTGCTGAGCATCTTGGTGAAGAGCGGTCTTCCTTTCGCCCCTGTGACTGGGCTCTCCGAGGGCTCTCTTCGTTTCTCGTTCCTTCTGGACTCATTTCCTGGCTCTCCTCCTGGGCCAGGCCCTCCCATGTCGGAGGTCCCCGAGGCGGGACTGTGCTCTCCTCCTTTCCTCTGCCTTCTCCTTCAGAAGGTCTCACCCTCACCGTGGTTGCAGTCACCGTCTGTGTGCTCAGGACTCTCCAGCTGGCTGGTGAGGCCAAGCCTGCTGTTCGGAGGTGCGAACATCTCTCAGTGCCACTTGACGTTTTCCCTTGGCCGTCTCTAAGCACTGTGAGTTCAGTGGGTCCAAAAGTGAACCCCTGCTCGTCACCCCCCCCCGCTCCTTCTCCACTGTTTGCCACGTCCACTCACGTTCCCCTCTAGGAATCATGTCCCTTCCCTACTTAGAACCCTTACCGTCTCCCCATTGTGCTTAGAATAAAGACCAGACCCTTCCGTGGTCTACAGCATCCTGCATGACCTGCCCTCCCTGCTCCCCACTGGCGTCTTGCAAATATTCCCCCTCGTCCCCTGGCTTCATCCACTCGGCCCTTGTTTAAACTCCCTCAGTGGGCCATGGCCCTTCCCTCCCTGTGCAGGTGCTGTCTCCCCTACGTGGAATACCGTGCTCTCCCCTCCCCTCCACACTCCTACTCATCCCTCAGACTACGTGGATAGAGTGAAGCCTCCCGACTGCTCCTGCCCATGAACTACATCAGGCTCCCTGACGTTCCCTCACGGAGGCCCCTGTCCTGCCATCCTTGCAGTCAGCACAGATTAACTGGGTGTTAATTTTGGCTGACCTCTGCCTCCTCCACTAGACTGAACTCAGAGAGAGGGACCGGGTCTCTTCCTTCCCCTCATGTTCCCATCACCAGTTAGATGTTTAGCTTATGTTTACTGTTTGGGACATATTTGTGGGGTGAATGAATGACCTGGCACTTATCTGCTCTTTCCGTTCACCAGAATCCTTCCAAGTTCTCACAAGTTTGTCTTCCTAACAGTATGGACCCTTCCTGTGACTCGGGTGAATGTCCCCCGATACTTGCCCTTCTCAGGAGTGGGGACGGTTAAGCATGTGGCATGTAGGGGCACAGGCTGTGCTGTATGAAATGGTGAGAGCCTCTTGCAGGCAGGTCATTGGGAAGGTGTAGAGGGGTCGATGGCGAAGGGTCGGTGTCTGTTGGATTCACAGGCACAGACCTCAGCCTGAGGGAGGGAACGTGGCTGTGGGAAGACCTAGTTAGAGTGAGTTCAGTTAATAGAGGGTGAGGGTGACGTTCCTGACAGAACGATAGTAGCCCTGGTTTCTCTGTAGACAAATAGCTAGCCCAGAGCTTAGTAATTCTGTAGTAAACCTCTGGAGTGGAGAAGGAACTGCTTTCTCCCCTCCTGTCGCCTGGGCCAGAGACTCTGGCCCTGCCTTCTCCAGAGAGGCTGCACCAAGAAACAGAGACAGAGGGAGAAGAGCCTTAGGGTTTCGACGCTGAGGTCCATGCCCCTGGGATGAAACATCTGGCACCACTGATGAGTATTCCACTTTTTATAAGCAAAACATCATTTCTGAGAGTTTTCAGCATCTGGCCAGAAGTTGTTTTATATTTGGCTTGCTCTCCTGGTCAGTGTGAAACTTAGAGCTGTTAGTAGGGGGATAACTGCCCTTCTGAGGCTCTCCTGTGTTCACATGGGGTTTCTGGGTGATTTGTTGACTAGGCCCCTCCAGGTTGCCCTCCAGGTGTGGGAAGTTTGTATTCTGAGCTTGGTTTGTTTGCTTGACATACGCCAAGAGTAAGAATTTAAAAGAGGAGAAAAGAAACTGATTCTTTTCCAAGTGTAATTAACGTGATTTTGCCAACCAAGGAGGAGAAAACAATCCCTGTGTATCGAAAGCATCCGAGCGGTGCAGTTTGAATTTCTGGTGAGGAGAGCTGCACTTGGTTTGACTTACTGACCGCTGTTTTTACTGTCATGTAGAAGGACATGTTTTTGTCTGAGGCTACGGAATTCTTGGCAACGGAACAAACCTAGTGGAAACCGCTCTTCCGGAAATGATTCCACCCACTCTCTTCAGCTTGATGGAGTTCAACCCAGAAGTCCAGGTTTCCTGCATTTGCTGTGGACTCAGCCACTTTGCTCCCCTTACCAGTAAGTGGCGAAGCCTGTGTGGCCCCAGTGACGGGCCGAGCTGCACTCTCTTGGGTTCATCCTAAGCCGTGGGCAGCTTTCAGTGTCCATCCATCCAGTGGAGGGGCGCCCCGCGTGGATAATTACAGTGAGCAGCTCATCCAGATGTTGTTTGGCTTGAAGTTGTATAATGTGTGTCTTTTTTCATCCTGGAGTTTTGTTTTTGGTTCCTTTGGTTTGTGGTTGGGCTCATGTGAAAGTGAATTTTCTCAAGAGGATGCCAGTCGGTGGTAGGAGGTGGACCCTCGAGAATGTCAGGGTGCTGGGGAACCCAGCAGAGGTTTGATGAATCCCCGGGAGAGCCATCGGGAAATGAAAGTGTGGGGCTCATCCCGCTCCTGGCCAAGCCCAAACCCTGACCCAACCCAGGAATGAGGGACGGCAGGACGCTGATTTGTCAGATACCCTGGGGTTTTGTGGAGGGAAATATGCCCCATTTCTCCAAAGTGCCAGGACAGAATGATCAAAGCCAAGGCTGGAATGGAGCTGTTCTTGAAGGTTTGCCCAGTTACAAAGCCGTCAGACACCCAAGTGCCTCCCGCCCTCGGATGTGCGCTTTCCTTGATTGCCTCTCCCGTTCCACCACAGTAACTGTCAGGTCAGTCTGCTGCTCTTTAGTTGACCTGACTGGTAAGACTGAAGAAAATTAATTTCATTTTGTGGGGATCCTCACGTAAATTCGCTATTTCCTTGCACCTAAGAATGTTAATTTGTAAATCTCAATTACTCATCTCTGGTGAGTCATTGTTTTCTATTTAGGCGTCTGGGCCGGGACAGAGTGGGGTCATCCTCGTTAGTGTTCTCTGGCCCTACGCTACTGTGAGGACTATCCAGAGGCCCCCCCGACCCAGAGTCCTGATTGCCCTTCAATTGTCGTCTGAGGTTCAGATCTCAGGCCTGTAACACACACGGGCTGTGGCGTGGACTGTGGGGGGGTGACTGTGTGCACAGCACCCTCGGTCGCAGTGATGGCCGGGGTAGTCCCTCAGCACCGTCACTCGGAGTCAGCACTTCCATATGCTAATGTCTTGAGGATGCCAGACTCTTCTAAAGCTATTTTGATTTAAAAACTAAGAGTCATTATGGACTCAATCTGGAGGTATCAATGATCTATGGCTTAAACTGTGCAGAGTCACATCCTTGGAAATCCATATGAAATGTGCAAAATATTCAACTAGAGTACACTGTTTTCTGTTTGCTGTCATGCCATGTGGACGTTTTGGGTCACACCAAAATGAAATCCGCTTCTAGATTTCCCCCGAGACCCCACAGCCACCCTCCAGGTGCCGTGACTGTCCTAAGTAGAGGGAGCATCAGAGCTTGGGTATCTCTCCTTCTGTGCCCAGCGTTTGCATGTGGTCAGCTGGGAGTTGGACTTGGTTGGTTTCCCCTGAGATCTGCTAACCTTTTGGGGGCCAGACTGAATTGTTCTATTAAACACGTAAAATCTGAGGGTGGAGTCCCCAGGGTGGTGGTCAGACCAGAGGGGCTCTGATGGATGGGAACAAAAGGATTCCTTATTAATCAGCCAGATTATTTTAGTCCTGGCTTCTCCATGTCTTGTCTACTTCTTCTGCTTCTCAGGTGGAGGTGGTAAAATGGGGCCTCTGTGCCAAGGAGTGCCCAGAGCTGATGTGGACAGAAGTGGGGTCTGAAGGCTGGGTAGCAGGAGGCTGCCCCACCAGGTCTGGGGTCCCGTCCAGAGGTGGGCATTCCCGAGCCCAGTCTAGATTTGTTCTCCTGGACTGTCCTCTAGAGCACTTCGTCCGTTCTTGTCCCTCGTGGCACTTTTTACAGTTTGTAAACACGTATATATTGGTTTGATCGTTTGTTTCTTTCTAACTGTTTGACTAGCTCTTGTCCCATGAGGACAGGAACCGTACGTGTTCACTCACTGTCGTGTCCCAGCTCCCAGCACACAGACATCGACCCGGCCCAAAGAGGTGCCCAGTCACCCTGTGTCCCTTGACCAAATGCTCCCGAGATGTGGAAACCCAGACAAGGGATGACGGATGGAGGTCTCCCTCTATTAGGGCATGACCAGGACTGGAGGGTGCTCAGACTTCAGGACGTGTGGAGGGCAGGGTGTGGTCGGATGTGACTGTGGGTGAGGGGTGTGCATAAGGGACGAGCAAAGTGGGCCATGACTGTGGGTGAGGGGCGTGCATATGGGGCGAGCAGAGTGGGCCGTGTCCAGGAGCCTCCTGGGCCTACAGCTCTGTGCATGTACTCTTCTCCATGTGACGGACACACCGTCATTCTGGGCTTGCACATGTCTTTGGTTTGGGGGTAGTATACCTTTCCCTTCAAAAGGAGGCATTAATGCCTGGTAGAAATTGAAGTTTAACATTGGGCTCTGTTTGTACCTGGTTCTAGAAAGCGTATTCTCATGACCCTTCCTCTTCTTGGTGACTTGCCTCTGGCCTAGCCCAGCCAAGCCACCCTTTTCCTTTCTGTGCAGACAAAGGAGAGCTGTTTGTGTGAGGCAAGAACATCCGAGGGTGCCTGGGAATCGGTTGCCTGGAAGACCGGTATTTGCCATGGAGCGTAAGGCTGGACTGGACGGGCGTGAGTGCGTGCCCACAGAGCAGACTACCTGATGTGGCAGCAGCGTCCAGTGTGCGGCTGGGCCAGGACCAGTTCCCTGGGCACTGCTTCCCCTCCCAGGTCCCAGCTGGCCTCCTCCTGCCCCAGCGCACCCTCTGCCAGGGCATCAGGAGAGACCGCGTAGTGGTGAGGAGCCAGAGCGAGCGCCCAGCAGCAGCTTCTCAGGCTGCAGGCTCCCTGGCGCTGCGCTCCTTCCTGGGGCTGTGAGTGAGCAGCCTGTGCAAGCAGGGGGCAGCCTGACCAAGGGTTCCAGTCCCCCTGTGCCCTGGAAGAGGCCCTGTCAGAGGCTGTCCACGGGCACGTGGAGCAGAGAAACAGAGGCCCCCCGGGGCCTCAGAGAGGCAGAAGCTACAGGCCAGGCTCCACAAGGCCCAGAGGGGCTCCCAAGGGGGAAAGATTTGAAATGACAAAGCTGGCGTGCCAGGAGCTGTTTGCAGAGGCCCGTTTGGAGGAATGTTTTACATGCATTTAAAAGAAAGCAGGATATTTAATATTTAGAGTGCCTTACCATAGCCACCAAAGTGAAAAATAATGTTTTTCATACCGGGGAGAATGCAATTAGACCAAAAGGCTCATTTCAGTGTTAAAGTGTTCTTTCTTAAATTGTAGTTTATATTACTGTTTACTAAATCAGTTCTTCTAAACAAAGCTATTGATGTTTTTGAACACGGAACATACGTACTTGGTACAAAGTGTCTTATGAAAACTAAGTCTCCCGTCTCTTGTCCCAGAGGCACCACCGGTTCTGGTTCTCATGTTGCCTCCAGAGACAGACTGCGGAGAGTGCGTGTGTGTGCCTGCGCGCGACCGTATGCACGCACAGGCCTAAGTATTTCCTTTGAAGGCTGGATTCTAATAATGTCTTTTGAAATTGTGAGAAGCATTTTTAAAAAACACTTGTAAAAATGCAAAAAAAAATGTATAATTTAAATACAATAAGGATTTATCTTTCAAAAACCCACTGCAGAGTGTTTCGAGGCACTTTGGTGTTTCAGGGGCTGTTTCCATCGGGCCTTCCCTCTGCCGCTGGCTCTGTTGGTTCCCTGTGACCTCGGCAGGCCCACAGACACAGAAACTGTTTCCACCATTAGCTTCGTTGCTATAATTTATCCTTTTTTTCCCTGCGAAAAGTCTGTCTGCAGGCTCCGGGCTCCTGTCACTTCAGCGAGTGTGTGAGGACACCCTGAATGCAGTGACCATGGGCCACTCCGACGTGTCTTCTGGCTGTCCTGACTTCTTACACTCAGGCTCTGTCCTTCTGCATGTATTGGGGTCTGTAGAGGAGGCCAGTGCACAGCCCGAGTGGCAGGTGTGGCCTGAGAAGGTGGAGGGACTCTCATCACACGGTGGCCACCATTATCTCCCTCAGTGGATAGCCGTTCCCAGGGGCATAGGTCTCAGTCTTCTGTTCCCTGAGCACCCGCCAGGTGTACATGCTGCCAGTCCATGATGATTTCTGGCGGGGACGGGGGTCTCTTGCTGGCACACAGACCCTGACATCAGTGAATCCAAAACACTTGGCCTGCCATTCTCGTCAGGTCCACCCCTGACTCACTCAGGAGAGTCTTGTCCTGATCATGCTTGTTTCTTGAATATGTGGTTGGCTCGCATTTTCACGAGGTCAGGAAACACCTACTGTGCACTCACTGTGTTCATGTGACACAGTCAGACGCTGAGAACCACGCGGCAAGAAGAGTGCTCTGACTTGGCACAGCGGGTGACAATCTCGCTGAGCACCTGGCACAGGGTAGACACTCGGGCTGCGTTTCTGAAGATCCACACTGTTCTCTCTCCTCATGGGCAGCCCTGGTCAGGTCCCAGAACCTCCTGACAAGCAGCAGAGTTACTCACAACTCTGAGGGCCGTTCTCCCCGCAGGGGCAGCATGGGAGCTGCTCATTGCCTCGGCCTAACCATGCAGCCTGACCTTCCCAGAGACCACTTCAGATGGCCTTGGGGGTGGCCCCCAGCACTGGGGTGGCTCTGTGAGGTCTCCATTCTCCTGGGGCCTGCCCTGCCCCAGGATTGAGCCCCAGGAATGTATCCCCTCCCCCAAGGAGCCCACACTTGCCTTTCTCTCTCCCAGGGTGCATCACCCAGCTACCCTCAGACGCTCATGCTGTGGCGACCAAGAAACCCAGCCTTTCTTCCACACCAACCTTGATATTTCTCATGGAACAGCCCAGATTGAGCTTGAGCTGGAGACAGTGCTTGGAGTCCCTCTTGCTGTGATTTTCTCGGGGCCACACTGAGGGCATGCTGAGCAGTCAAGTTTAAAAGGAAAAATCCCGAGAGTGTGGTCACCTCCTTGAACCAGGAGTCCATTGTCTTGCTAGGGAGGCAAACATGTGTGATGTAGCTGGTGTGGGGGCTGCCCATGAGGAGCAGAGAGACTTGGTCTTGCTGTCGCTCTGGTAGGGTGGTGCCAGCTGAATTGCCAGAGAAGAGCACAGGAATCTGTGCCCATCAGAAAAATGGCCCTTGTGAGTCCACCCTCAGAGACGGAAACTGAACAGGCTCAGGCTCATGACCGAAAGCTGTTCCACAGCTAAGTCATCCACCCTCATTACAGCGGGAGAACACTGAAGATGAAGCAAAGGCCTGATTGGGTCCCTGTTCCTGTCTGACTGTACGCCAGGAGCTGCCAGGTGCAGGGGATGCAGTGGTGAGAAGGACGCGTTCATTCCAGCTGGCACATCTGGGTGCAGGCTGCCTCTAATGAGTCTGGCCTCAAACTAGGGAATCAAGATGAGGCCGCCTGCTCTGGGGGCCATGTTCATGAGGGGATTCCTTTGGGCAGATTCAACCCTTTACCCTGGGCCTCACAACCTTGCCTGTATGATAGAATCATCTGGGAGGTTACTGATTGATTGTTTTGATGTATGCGAATGATCCAAAAAAAATAAAACGCTGGGCCAATGTAAAACTCGTACATGAAGTTCTGGCATTATTCATAATAGCCAAAAAGTGGAACCACCCAAATGTCCACCAACTGTTGAATTCGGTACAAGTGTCTGTGTGAACGTGTTCTCAGTTTTCTCAAGTGTATACCTAAGAAGTGGGATCACTGGTGCCTTCATTTAATTTTTTAAGTTTGGACACTTACCACATATTTCATGACACGCTCGGTGATCTTGAGTCCAAGACACGGAGTATTAATTGCCCTGAAAACAACGCGGGCTGTTCCCTATAGGCTCCTCAGAGACTCTGCCTGCTCTCCGAGGTTCTCCCGGGACAACAGGACCCTCCCGGTGTCCCAAGCTCATCAGGGTGGGAGATGGGCCTGGGTCTCGCTGACGCTGCAGAGCTTCCCGCTGGATCAGATCAGGTCCAGAGCTCCTGGAAAAACAGCTCAAATGAGATGCTCCCCCACCAACATTTGCGAGGTGGGAGCTCCCGGTTCTTGCCTCCGTCCTCCTCCTTCTTCTCTGTGCTGCCTCCACCATGTTGATAGGGACTTCCTCTAACCCTCAAGAGTGTCAGAATAACTCATATTCTTTCTTGGCCATCCTTCACGCCCAGCATCCATTCCTGTTGTTTTTTCTACCACATCGATATTTTTAAAACATTGACATGTGAGTCACATGACGTAGGACCATTTTAAAGTGTACAATTAAGTGGTTTTAGCGTATTGTCTATGTGGTGCAACCATCCCCACGATCTCATCCCGCACATTCCCTTTGGAGAGCTCGTTTTGACCATCATGAGCCCCCTGCCCCCCCAGAGGAATGTCACATGATAAACCCGGGGGGCCATGTGACCTCAGTTGTTGCTGTTCTGTGGCCCAGTTCTTTACATTACCTTTTAAGAGAGGGTGGGGGACGTTTTACACCGATATTTTATCCAAGAGAAACTGAATCAGACTCTTGGGGGTGGAGTCCTGGCATGGGTAACCCCCCTGGGGGTCTGAATGTGAGCAGTGGTGAGAACCTGCCACAAGCAGCCAGAGCTGCTCCAGGAGGAATTATGCCCTGGTTAGGCGAGGGGCACAGTCATGGTTCTGAGGGCTGGCTGGACATCTGCTGGTCCCCTGATACTCCACTGCCCCCACAACCCCAACTCTGCACAGGGACGACTCTAGAACCAGCCAGGGGCCTCCTCCTGAGAACTGAGACCAGGACCCTGGCAGTCCCCCTTTCTTGCTCCTATCAGCCCTCTTCATAACCAAGACTCCCACTCAGATGCTAAGTTTGGTCCCCTGCGTGGAAGTCCTCAGTGGCTCCCCATGGCCTATAGGAGGGTGAGGCCCCTGGCGGACCTGAGCACCCACCTTGCATTTCAGCCTCATCCCCTACCTGCCGCATCAACTCCTCCCTCCCCCGCCGCACTCCTCCATTCCAGCCAAGGTTCCCTCTGGCCCTCTGCGCCTTTGCTCCTCCCTCTGCTGGGTCCCCATCTTACCAAGCTCAACCCTAATGTCCTGGCTTCTTGTTCTGCCCCCTACTACTGGACAGTGGTCATTCCCTCCCCCTGGGCACAGCACACCCTTGTGGTCTAGCCTGGCCTTGCACTCTTTGGACTAGCTCCTTTCCCTGTCTTCTCACCTCCTAGAGAGACGCAGGTCCAGGGGCCACAGCCTGTTCCTCGGGGTCCCCAGCACCTGGCACAAGGTCCAGCACCGCCCAAGTGACAGTGACTGTGAGTGAGTGGTGGGAATGGGAGATCGGGCCCTGGAGTTCTTTGTAACTTTTGAGATTTTGGGGGAAATCAAGAGTCCCCGTGGATGTCCCAGCTCCAATGGGGTCTCTGAAGGAATGAGGGGGGCGTAGTCTGAAGACCCCAGAAGGGAAAGCATTCACAGCATCCAGAACTTTCTTGGGCTCAGGGTGGTGAGTGAGCTTCATCCTCATTGTCACTCCCTTCAATCCTCAGGTCCACTTTTCCTGCGGGCAGGGGTGAGACAGGTGGGAATGGAGGTTGGTGGGGTTCAGTGCAGGCTCAGGTCTTCAGCACTGCCTTGGTCACACTGGCCCTCTATGGAAAACGTCAGAGAGGGGCAGTGAAGGGTGTCCAAGGTCCAAGACCTCTGTCCTGCTTGGGCATCCTGCGTGCCTACCTGTCAAAAGGGCAGGAACCAAATGCCAGAGCCCTGTGTTAGGGACGCTGGGCACGGAGCCCTCCCTCGTGCCCCCAGGGTATCTTGTAGGGAGGCGTCAGCTCCTGGGCTTCTAGCACCAAGGACCTTCCTGGGGGTGTGACATCCACAGCACGGCTCTAGGCTTGGGCCAGAGGCCCTGTGGCCCGGAATCCAGCCCCGTATCCTCCCCATGCACCAGCAAGGCCCTGTCCTGCTCCGCAGGCCCCCTCACCCCCAGGCCTGCCTCTGCCAGAGGTTTGGGAGGAATGATGGGCACAGTAGCCGGTCTCCAAGATGACCCCAGTGACCTTGGCCTCTTGGTTTCACACCCTTGTGTGTTCTCCTCCTGTGTCAAATCAGAGCAGGGCTGTATGGTGACAGAGTATGGTGGAGGCAGAGGCGTGTGAATTCTGAGGCTCAGGGCCAAAAAACCATTTTGGTCCCTACACTGGCCCTTGAATCCCTTGTCCTGGGGGAATCTGGGCACCGTATTGTGAGGACACTCAAGCAGCCCCATGGGGAGACCCATGTGGAGAGGAACAGTCTCCCTGCCAACAGCTGAGCCCAACTTGCCAGCCCTGTGAATAAACCACCTGGGAAGTAGATCCTCCAGTCCCAGCCAGGACTTCAGATGATTGCAGCCTCCCGAGGGACCCTGAGCCAGCTGCTCAAACTGCTCCCGAATTCCTAACCCACAGAAACGGTGACACGTAAACAATCATTTTAATCCATTGCGTTTGGGGCAACTCGTTACCCTGCATCAGGTAACTAATACAGCCCCTCTTGCTCTGGGGATGTGTCCTCTCTCAGCCGCTGAGTGTGGACGGGGAGGCTGTTCTGCCTTCCTCCCAACCCCTGGCCATGTTCCCCGACCATGGAATGGAGAAGGAAAGAGATGAGGTGTGGCCCTGGAGCAGCACAAAATCAGACGCCCTCAGCCAACATATTTTTCTCCATTTTAATTAACACTTTACAAAGTACAAAATACATTGTATTTTGGGGGGAACAGTTGGTATTTGTTTCTCTCCATCACACAGTACGTGAATCTTGAGGGTCTTGTGTTTCTTCAAGAAAGAAAGAAATCGTGAGGGTCCCCACCAGGGTGTAAGGCTGCCCAGTTCTCCCCTCTCCAGACTTTGGGACAGATGTAAGTGCCACTGCTACTGCTGGTGACCTTGGGCAGGCCGGGTGAGGGCCAGACCCCCGAAGACGAGGTCCTGAACAGGGCAAGGCCCCCCAGAATACCATTGTACCCCCAACATCCACTCACCCCATCTCAGGGTGACGGAAATGATCTTTGCATAGAGGAGGAGGTTGGCTTGAGATTTTGTTTGTTACCGCCTGACCCCAGCTTTGGAGCTTACCCTGCCCAGCACTCTGGAACATTTCCTGAATAGGTAAACTGAGGTAGGGAACAGGGAAATTCACTGGGCTTAGCCTGTGACTTGGGACATGAATTTGGCCTATTTTTCATCCCCCCTTCCCGCCCCATCTCCAACTTGCTGGACCCTCTTCAGGGACGAGCCCCAGTAGGCGAGGGGGCACCAGCACCCAAAACCTCTCCCTGTGAACAGTATCCTCAGGACTGGATGCTTCTGAAGAGCCAGCTTAGCAGGTCTAGCCCCTTTGGGCTGCATGGACTGCCAGGCCTCGCGCTGCACAGCAGAGCCCCTGCTGGAGACACCTCTGCCCCCTCCACAGAGCAGATTTACACAGTCAAGTGGGCTGGGGCAGTCCTGCATGCAAGGCCTGCCACACCACCATCAGCTCCACATGTGGCCCCCGGATAAGAATGCTACCGAGGCCTCAAAATACGGGATGAGCCAATCCCTCAGCTAGGATTTGGGCTCTGCACACGTGTGCTGGCACACACCCTATTGTGGATGACACAGCACATGCTCACACTTACATGTGTGTGTATGAACACACGTTTGCCGTGTACAGAACACTGTCCTGCCCCCAGGGCAAGGTCCACCTTGCACTCCTGACTCTCACAGCCTCCCACCTCCTTGAAGCAAGAGCCACAAACTCCCTCACCACCAGGCTGCCCACAGACGCCAGGGGCCGGGCCGCAGGCTCCTACCTCCCATCCAGCCGCTCCTGGTGCCGCCTGCCTCAAGGCCAGAGGCTGCCTCAGCCACCAGCTCCTGCCTTTACTTTCCCAAGAGAGCAGGCGTCATAAGAGGGGTGGACATCAAAGCTGAAGGTATGGAAAGGGGACGAGAGACAGTTAAGCTTGTCCTTTTGCTGCCTCTAATTTGAAAATGAAAGAAAGAAAAGAGCCAGATGAGCTCTGAGAGGTAGGAAGAGGTCTCTCTTTCAGCAGGGCTCCACTCCCCTCAGGACAGCCCCGCCACTCTTCCCAAGCCTGCCCTCTGCTGAGCCGATCACCATCCACCACCCTGGTTTCTCCCCTCCCAGGAGGCCTCTGTGAATGGAGGGCTGCTGCCCCTCCCTCAGCACAGTATCCAGGAACCTGAAAGGCCAAAGCTCATGTCTTTCCACTGCTGGGAGACTCCATCATCCTCCCCCAGGCTCCTCTCACTAAGCCAATCACCAACTCCATTTCTCAGTGGATGTGACAGCAGTGACTGGCTGCTCCCTGCCCTGGCTTACAGTGGGCACACATATATTGGGGGTATTTTCTTCCTAACCCTGCCCAGTGTTCACTCAGAGAGTGGCATCAAAAATTTCTCAGTCCCAGGACTGGAGTGCTCTGTTCTCATATGGGAGCTCCTCAAGGTTCCCTCTCTTAGCCGGGGCCGGCAAGGGCCCTAGTTGTCCCCACCTCCAGATCCAGAGGCTCAGAGAGGTGGCCCAGGGTAGCTGTGAGACTCCTAAAAGTCTTCCTGGGAAATACTGCCAGGAGGGGCTGGTGGTGGGTGAACAGGTTCATATTCGATGATCAGGCAAATGGTGCCTTGGCATGGGGTGGGGGCCTGTCCCTTCCTATCTCCCCAGAGCCTTCTCTCCTGACCTCCATAGCCTCCTCTGTCACCACAAAGTGCCAGGCTCCACCAGAGCGTGCATCATCTTCTGGACACCACACTGGTCTCTGAGGCCATGCTGACTGGTGGGGGGAGGTCACAGTGGGCGGCTCTGAGTCACCTGGCTCCCTCCCTTCCCTCCAGGGGTCTGTGGCCTGGGGTTGGTGGGAGGGGGAGAATGCTGGTTCTTGGGGGGCTCTGGACCCTCTGAATCTTTGGGAGTAGAGTTCTGCACACCTCTCCATCTTGGATGAGTACTCTGGGCTGAGGGCAGTGGCATGGGTAACACCTCTTGGGGGCTTTGGAGACCCCCATGGAGGAAGGAGGTGCAGAGTTGGCACTGCCCATCTCTCTCCTGGGTCAGGACTGAGGTCTGAGGGAGAAAGATGTTTCTTGGGAACCAGGGGAACCAATGCCAAAGGTTGAGCGAGGTCAGATTTTTCTACTTGGTGGGGGAGGGAAAGGGGTGGTCAGGGCTCCCCCTGCCCCTCACTCTCCTCTCCTGGAGCTCTCACCACTCTGGATGGGGCAGGGAGGAGCGAGGGTGGTGTAGAGGGTTTGAGCTTTTCTCACCAGGGGGAGGCACGGAGGCAAAGACACACACGGGAGTCCAGGTGGTGGATCTGAGTGCCCGCTCACCCTGCCTTTTGGCAGCCTGGCCCAGGAGCCCCATTTCCCTCCTGTGCCACCTGCCTCCCCAGTCAGTGCCCAGAGATCCTCAGCCCCCACAGGGCATCATCCTCAGGTCTCCCTGAGCCATTGGCTGCCCTTAGCACCCACCTTCGCCTTCAGCCGTTGGGAAATGTGGCCTCCAGCTCTTCTGCTGGGGCATGGGGTCAAGGATCATGCAAGACTGCAGTGCCCAGCATGGGTTTTCTCTGAACTTTTCTCTGCATGACTGGCCTCTATTTTCAGGTGTGGATTTCTGGTGCTCATCACCCCTGGTACCCCCAGGGACTGCCCTCTTTTATGTCACACAGTGGACGTGAGCTCCACGTGAGCAGGGACCACATCAGGTTGTGCTCCCTGGTGAAGTCACAGTGCTTGGCACACAGCAAGGACTGGAGGATGTTGGCTGAATGATTGAATAAATGAACCAGTGAATGAACAAATGAGTGAATGAATGAGTGATGACTGAATGAATGAGTGTAGGAATGAATGAGAGAATGACTGAGTGAGTGATTGAAGGAATGAGAGAATAAACGAAACAATGAGTGAATGGGTGAGTGAATGAAAACACAGAAGCAGGTGTGATCCAAACAGGAGGAGCCTTTGTTTCTTCTCCTCTGGACTCTGCCCATCTCATGGGCCCGGGCCAGTCCCTGTCTCTCCTGGCCTCAGTTTCCCAACTGTCTCCTGAGAGCCTGCTCTTGGAACTGCATCAGCCAGCTCAGTGTGGACACGGCTTGTGCTCTCCCCGGCGTGGGGGCGGTAGGGACGCGCTCGGGGCGCACGGGCCTCCCTCCAATGGGCGGTCGCGGGTGGACCCGCGCGGGGCAGCCGGGCCTCACGTCCCCAGCCGGGCACGCTCTCGGGGCCCACGCACAGCGCATGCACGTGACCCCGCTCCTCCGCGCACATGCGCAACACCAACAGCTGCCACAGGGCTGGTCCCGAGGGTCCCCACTCCGCCGACTGCTCTGTGACCCCCACATCGGTTGGGGCGTTGGAAGAGGCCCTGGATCCAGTGTGGGGCCGGGTCGTGGGTGCTGTGGGGTGGAGGACAGCGTGTGGGGACTCCTGTCTCCCCAGAACTCCCAGCCCCTCGTCTCGGTACAGCTGGCGCCCAGGGAGAGGTTTCAGAAGAGGCTGCGGCTCCCGGAGAGACTGGCCTCCGAGCCCGAGAGAGACCCGCCTTTGGTTCCGCCTCCGGGTTGCACGCGGGGGGACGGTGAACCCTTTGCTCTGTGTCCCGGGCCTTTGTCACGGAGGCCTGCTTGTTCGTGTGTGCAGGGACAGCTGGAGACCTCCATCGCCTCGGTGAGGGAGACGGGCCCTGACCCCGCCAGCCTGCAGGTGAGAGAGCTGGTCCCAGTCCCCAGAGGCAGCACCGTCCCGCCCACTGTGCCCGCCCACTGTCTGGGCACCTGTGGGAGAGACGGGACCTGGTGGCAGGAGCATACCTGTCATGAAGGTTGATGCTACTTGGCCGAGGAGACAAACGTGTTTCGGCTCATTGATGCTCATTCATGACGAGCTGATACATTTATTGTGGGTCGACTATGTGGACTGAGGGGTCAGGACTCCAGTCAATTTGTTCCAATCTCTGTGGGGATGAACTAAAAATGGCAACTTGCCCTAGAGTTTTCTCTTGTCCAGTAGCCTGTTTTGTTTCTGTGTCAGGGAAAGAACTAAAATGATCCTATAGGGCTGGCCCCGTGGCTCAGCGCTTGAGTGCGCGCCCTCCACTACTGGCGGCTCGGGTTCGGATCCCGGGCGCGGCCCGACGCACCGCTTCTCGGACCATGCTGAGGCCGCGTCCCACATACAGCAACTAGAGGGATGTGCAGCTATGACATACAACTATCTGCTGGGGCTTTGGGGGAAAAATTTTTAAAAATTTAAAAAAAGGCAGCTTTCTTTGAAAATGTCCTAAGGATCAGCCCATTTCTGGCATAGAGAGGAGAGTTCTTCGTGGCTCCCCAATGAGAAAGTGCCCTGGACCAGAAGTCAGAGACACTCCCAGTGTGTCCTTGAACCCTCCCTGGGCGTCAGTTTCCTCATCTGTAAAATAGGGCTATTGTGGAGGTCGTAAGTGGTTTCCAGAAGTTCTTACAGCTCTGAGAGTGATGCCTTAAGCTACCAAATGTTCCTGAAGCCATGAAGGAGGGGTCACAAATGGTGTTGTTACCGCTTAACAGTCATAAGCTAGTAAATATGAAAATGAGAGGGGCCCAGCTCGCAGATGGATGATTCCAGTGAAACTCCTTCACACCTTGTGTGTCATGGAAAGTTCTCCTTTACATGCTCCCTGCGCAGGTCCTGCTCCTTACCTATCGCCAGAGTTCATCGTTGACCTTGGGCACTTTCATTGGTCTTTTGGGAGGATTTCTGTTCAACTTGATGAGTTCCTGAATATCGTACCCAGTGAATCACTCCCAATATTACTCATTAATTCCAAGTCCTATTTTTTAAAATCCCATCTCCAGCCCTGTTCTGGGCAAGTTGTCTAAGCAAACCTCAGTGTCTTGGTCCAATTGAATTGTAGTGAAGATATCCCCGTGTACACTCATGTTTTCTCCCCTTTGATGTATTTCCCACATGGAATAGCTGCTTTGAAAATCAAAAGATAAAATTTCCTCTCTGTCCTCTGCCAGCTACCCTCCTGCCAAGAGAGACACTCTAAGCTGCACGTGCTTCACCTTGGGAAGATCAAGGCGTAAATTCAAGGTAAAATTTCATCAGTGTGAAGGTTAGGGTTAGGGCTGCTCGTGCCCATGCTGCTGGCTGGACCAAGTCTGCACCCCCTCCTCCAGTGGCCAACCCCTCCATCCATTCCTTCTGAGGACGTCTTTCCCCATTTCCCTGGGGGTGGGCTTTGTGAAGGTGGGTTTTGTGGGGTTGTGACCCATATCGTTTGGATGGGTTGGGTCTTGGTGTTATAGCAAGTGCCTAGTCCGGCTGCTCCTGGGACCAAGACACATCTCCAAGTTGAAACAAATTATCTTTCTCTGTATTTTCGTAAAACAGCTGTGTTGAGATATCGCTCACATGCCGTGTAAGCCACCCATTTAAAGTGTACAAATCAATGGCTTGTAGTAGAGTCACAGAGTTGGGCAACCATCACCACAACAGTGGAACATTTTCATCACCTCAGAATGAAACCCTGGACCCATAAGCAGTCACTCCCCCTTCCCCCATCGCCACAGCCCTAGACAACCACTCCTCTACTTTTTCTCTCCCTCGATCTGTCTATTTTCGACCTCTTATATACACAGAATAGTACAATGTGTGTTGTTTTGTGATAGCTCCTTTAATATGTCATGTTTTCAAGGTTCATCCTTGTTTGTAGTGTATCGGTAATTCTTTCTGTTTTGTGCCAAATGATTTTCCGTTGCATAGATATACTGTATTTTATTGATCCATTCATCGGTTGAGGGGCATTGGACTTGTCTCCACCTTTTGGCTATTATAATAATGATGCTATGAACATTCACGTACAAGCTTTCATGTTTTCATGTCTGTTGGGTACACACCTAGAGTGGAACTGCTGGGTCATATGAAAACTCTCTAAATTTTGAAGAATTGCTAGACTATTTTCCATCTTTATTCCTGCCAACAATGTATGAGGATCCCAGTTTCTACCTATCCTTGACAAGACGTCTTAATATCTATATTTTTAATTTACAACAATCCTAGTGGATGGGAAATGATACTTATTGATTGTGGTTTTGATTGCATTTTCTTCCTGGATAATGGAGTTGAGCATTTTTCATGTCTTTATTGGCCACTTGTATATCTTCTTTGGAGAAATGTCTGCTCAGCTCCTTTCCCCATTTTTAAATTGGGTTATTAGTTTCTTTATTATTGAGTTGTAAGCATTCACTCTATCTTCTATTTGCAAGTAGCTTGTTATATATATGGTGAGCTGGTATAGTGTCCCATTCAGCAGGCTGTCTTCTCACTTTCTTGATACTGCCTTTTGATACACACAAATTTTTAATTTTGATGAAGTCCAATTTGTTTATTTTTTATTCGTGTGTTTTTGGTGTCCTATCTAAGAAATCATCACCTAACTCAAGGTCAAAAGTTTTATTCCTAGGGCCGGCCCAGTGGCGCAAGCGGTTAAGTGCCCGTGCTCTGCTGCGGCAGCCCGGGGTTCGCTGGTTCGGATCCCGGGCGGGCACCGACGCACCGCTTGTTAAGCCATGCTGTGGTGGCGTCCCACATAAAGTAGAGGAAGATGGGCATGGATGTTAGCCCAGGGCCAGTCTTCCTCAGCAAAAAAGAGGAGGATTGGCATTGGATGTTAGCTCAGGGCTGGTCCTCCTCACAAAAAAAATAAATAAAATAAAAGTTTTATTCCTATGTGTTTTCTTGTAAGAGTTGTATAGTATTGCCTCATATTTAGCTGTTGGATCTATTTTGAGTTCATTTTTGTAAGTACTGTAAGCAAGGAGTCCAACTTCTTTGCGTGTGAAAATCCAGTTGTTTCAATAACATTTGTGGACAACATTGTTCTTTCCCCATTGAATTGTCTTTTCACTCATCAAAAATCAATTGACTGTAAATATGTAGGTTGATTTCTGGACTCTCAATTCTATTCCATTGGTCTGTATGTCTATTTTTTATGACAGCACCACACTGTATTCATTATGGTAGCTTTGTAATAATTTTTGAAATTGGGAAGTGTGAATACTCCATCTTTGAACTTCTTTCTCAAAATTGTTTTGGCTCTTGTGGCTCCCTTGCATTTCCATATGAATTTTAGCCTTGGCTTGTCAGTTTCTGCAAAAACAGGCAGCTGGGAGTTTGCTTGGAATTCCACTGAATCTCTAGTTCTATTTGTGGAGTATTGCCACCTTAATAGTATCAAGTCTTCGGATACATGAAGATGAAATGCCTTTCCATTTATTTTGGTCTTCATTAATTGCTTCCAATAATGTTTTGTATCTTTCATTGTACAACTCTTGTACTTCTTATGATAAATTTATTTCTAATTATTTCATTGTTTTGGATGCTATTGTAAATTAACATATCTTCTTACTTTTATTGTCAGATTTTCCTTTGCTAGTATATAGAAATAAAATTGATATTTTAAAACTTGACATATGATATTATATTAGTTTCAGGCATATAACATAATGATTCTATATATGTATATATTACCAAAGATCAACACAATAAGTCTGGTTAACATCCATCACCTCACATAGTTACAGATATTTTTCTTGTTATCAGGACTTTTAAAATCTGTTCTCTTAGCATCTAACAGATGTACAATACACTATTGCTAACTATAGTCACCATGTTTTTTGTTACATTTCCAGGACTCATTTATTTTCTAAGTGGAAGTTTATACCTTTTGACCCCTTCATTCATTTGCCCAACCCCCACCCCCTGCCTCTGGCGACCACCAAGCTGTTCCCTGTATCTGTTAGCTCAGTTTTTGCTTTTTTTTTTAATTTTAGATTCGCCATTTAAGTGAGATCATATGGTATTTGTCTTTCTCTGTCTGACTTATTTCACTTAGCATAATGCCCGTCTATGTTGTTGCAAGTGGCAGGATTTCTTTCCTTTTTATGGCTGAATAAGATTCTGTTATATATATATACTTACACCACATCTTCTTTACCGGTTCATCCATCAAAGGACACTTAGGTTGCTTACCGTGTCTTCACTATTGTAAATAAATGCTGCAATGAACAGTGGGGTGCAGATATCTTTTTGTGTTAGTGTTTTTATTTCCTTTGGATAAATATTCATAAGTGGAATTGCTGGATCATATGGTAGTTCTATTTTTAATTTTTTGAGGAATCTGCATATTCTTTCTCATAGTGGCTGCACCAATTTATATTCCTATACAATGGATTTTTTAAATTAATCTTGTATCCAGCAGCTTTGCTAATCTCATTTCTTAGTTCCAATAGTTTTTCCATGTATTCTCTGTGATTTCCTCTATATGTGGTCACATCATTTGAGAATTGAGATAATTTTACTTCATCTCCTCCAATCTAGATACCTTTTACTTCATTTTCTTGCCTAATTGACCTGGCTAAAACCTCCAGCAAAATGTAGCATAGAATTGGCAAGAGTGGCCAATGCTCATCTTGTTCTTGACCTCAGGGGTGGCGTTTCCAGTCTTTCCCCACTGACTATGACGTCGGTGAGCTGTGGACTGTTCACAGATGCCCTGGACGAGGCTCAAGATATTCCCTTCTGTTTCTAGTTTCTTGAGTGTTTCTATCACGAAATGGTGTTGGATTTTGTCATATGGTTTTTCGCACCTAGTGGATATTAGCTTTTGCAGCAGCTTTTAAACCATGAAATTGTCTTCCCTCCCCTCTTCCTCCATCTTTCTCCCTCACACAAACACACAGAACCTCTCTGGAGGCAAACCAGAACCCACATATTAAATACTTGCTGAAAGCCAGTCGAATGACTAGTCTAGACCTCTTGATCCCGTCATCCCTGCCCTGGCTGCTGTGTAACTGGGGGGTGGGCCCACTCCAAACAGGTGACGACAGATATTCACATACTCATGGTGATTCCAAGGATGGTGGCTCCCTCTGGATTGCGTTCTCCGTCGTGTTCTCTTCTCTTTACTGACTGTAGAGTGAAAATATTTAGCATGAAGGGAGAGGATTGTGCAGGAAAGAACATATATCAAGTGTGTGTGCTGAAAGGTAACAATAAATAGGCAAAAAACTTGACTTCTTCAAGAAATGTGTTAAAGGAAATATGACATATTCTCTACAGACCTTCCTGGCATGGAAGCCCACATTCTGAAAATATGGTGTCTGGTTAATTTTCTGAGGCCTCGTGTATCACTTTTCTCTTGCAGGAGTCTGGGTGCTGACCCTGTTGTCGGCCGGCCTCACGAGGGTGAGCTTTCTGTTCCACATTTTGCCCGGTTTCAAGTAAGAGGCCTTTGGGGTCATTTGCATGTCCTCAGCAGGAAAGCGTCAGCCACGCTTTTTCAGAATTACCAGGCAGTGCCGGCAGAGCCCGACATGCAGTACGAGGTCTGGATTGGACAGACACTTCGTCTGCAAACTTCCTATGGCACTGAGTTTCCGAAGCCCTTAAAGAACAGTGATTCTAAAGTGGAAAAAGGAAGGACAAAGGCATTTCAGCATTGTGTTTGTCAGAGTTCTCCAGAAAACAACCAACAGGATACATATGCACGTGCACACATACACACACACACACACACACACACACACACACACACACACAGATGTGTGTATATGTATGTGTAGAGAGAGAGAGACTGATTCTAATATATTGGCTCATGTGCTCATGAGGGCTGGCAAGTCCAAAATCTGTAGACCAGGCTTGCAGACTAGAAAGTCAGGCAGGTGTCTAGATGCTGGAGTCTCGAGGCAGATTTTCTTCTTTGAGAAACCTCAGTGTTTGCTCTGAAGGCCCTCAGCTGATGAGGCCCACCCAAATTATTGACAGTAATCTCTTTTTCTTGAGGTCAACTAATTGTACGTGTTAACCACATCTACAGAATACCTTCACAGCAAGACACGATTAAATATCCAGTTTGATTAAACAGCTGCATACTATGGCCTGGTCGGGTTGACACACAAGACTAACCATCAGAGCCCACGCTCCCTCAACTTGGCGCCCACTCACATCTCCTTTAGCCGCATTTAATCTCCAAATAAGGACAGGAAGAAAGTCATTCTTCCCTCTAACATGGTACCCCTCTCCTGTGGACAACTCAAAACACAAATACTCTCCCCAAGGAGGATGCAAAGTTCTTGGGTGATGTGCACTCCTTTCCTTGATATCCTATGACTTACATACTATCATGTGAAGTTAACTGTTATTGATACATCTAGTTACATATGATGTTCTGTGATAAGAAGATAAGGAACAGAAGAAAAAAATTTATTTGATACATGCACACTGTCTACAGTCTGGGAAGGCTTCCTGGAAGGCTTCTTGGATCCTTGGGCTGGGGCTTCTCTGGAGGGCAGCGGGGCGTTTTCTGTTTTTGGAAAGGCACGTGGAATGGCAGTCATGTTGCTGAACATTTGTCCTCTCGAAGCACCAGTGCCCGCTCTAAAACAAGCTTCAGAGCTAGTGCCAGCTCCACCACCAGCTCCACAGCTAGCACCGCCTTCAGTGTCAGACATCACACCAGCTCTAGTACCAAATCTGGAGTTCGAGCCATTTCTTGCCCATGTCCAAGAGCTAGAGGTAGTACCAGCCACAGAGCTAGTGCCAACTCCAGAAAACGGTCAAAAGCTGGGGCCAGGTCCAACACCAGCTCCAGCAGCAGCTCAAGAGCTTAAGTGTTCTCTGGAGCCAGCTCTAGCTAGAATCCTGACTCAGAGCCATTTTCAGGACCAGCTTCAACACCCAAGCCACTGCACGAACCAGTTCTATTACAAGCTCCAGAACTAGAGCCAGTGATAGGTCTATAGCCAGAGCTAGCCCCAACACCAGCTCTACCAACAGCTCTAGCACCAGAGTTGGGGCCAGCTCCATAGCTAGAGCTAACCCCAGCTCCCACAGTTGCACAAACTCCTGAGATAGAGCAAGCTCCACCTTCAGCTCCAGTGCTAGTTGCAGGGTCAGGGCCGGGGTTCTCTCATGAGCTAGAGCTGGCTTGAACACTAGCTGTAGCATCAACGCTGGAGATAGAGGCAGCTCTATCACCAACTCCTGTGCCAGTCCCAGTGATGGTTCTAGTGCTCACTTTAGAGTGAGAACCAGGTTGAAGCTAGTTTACAGTCAGTGCCAGGTTCCAAGGAAGAGCGAGCTCCAGCATCAGCTCTAACACTGGCTCCAGAGTTAGAGCCATTTCTGGCACCAGCTCGAGAGCTAGAGTCAGCACCAAGTTCAGAGGCAGAGCCTGCTCCAGCAACAGATCTAGTACCAGCTGCAGAGCTAGATCCCCCACAAGTGCTGGAGCAAGAGCTGGCTTGGGTACCAGTAGCAGACTTAGAGCCAATGCCAGCTCAAGAGAAAGAACCAGCTCTGGCAACAGCTCTAGCACCAACATCAGAACTAGATCATGCTGTGCTACCAGCTCTACCACCGATTTCAGAGATGGAGGCATCTCTATCACCAACCACCCAGCCGGAGCCTGTGCTGCTCTAGTACCAGAATCTGCCCCAACACCAATTCCAGAGGTGGAGCCGGTGCCAGAGCTACAAACCTAATCCACCACCAGTTTTAGCACCAGCTACAGAGCTAGAGCTAGGACTGGTTATACAACTAGAGCCACAAGAACCAGGTCTAGAATGAGAACCACAGTTAGAGCCACTTACAGCAATAACTCTACACCAGCTCCAGTGCAAGAGTTGGAGCCAGCTCAAGAGCTTTATCAAACTGCAGAAGCAGGTCTAGATTATCTCTGGAGGTAGTTCCAGCTCCAGTGCCTTCCCCAGAGCTAGAGATACTGGCGGCTATAGAGATAGCGCAACTCTAACACAGGCTCTCGCATGAGCTGCTGAGATTGAACCAGCTCCACCTTCAGCTCCAGTTCTAGAACCAGAGCCATGTTTTGAGCTAAAGCAAGCTCCAGCACCAGCTCTAGCACCAGCGAGAGGACTAGCCCATGACATCACCATGATGGGTGGGGCCAGGTGTTGGGCTGAGGGGTGGGACATTTTCTGCCAGACAGCTCACTCCCAAGTACCTTGATCACATCCACTGTCAGCTCCTCGTCCTCCCTCACTCCATGAGGTCCCAGCCCCGGGGTCTCTGTGGCCCTGCTTTCCCAAAGAAGGCTCAAAGCTGACAAAGAGCCCTCTGGTGTTGGAAACTGGGGCCAATTCATTAAAAACAGTATACATTTTGACCCAGAAACTCCACGTCATGGATTCTGTCCTAAACAGAGATTTGTGGTTGCAGGTGTTCCCTTCAGCACTATTCAGAGAGTGAAAAACTGGAAATGGCCCCTGGTCCAAGCAGGGGGTCTTCATAAATTCTGATGCCAGGACAGAGAAAATACCAAGTGGAATAGGATTGCCTGGCAGTGGCCATGCCTGGACAAATCAGGCTCTAGAAGAGCACACACCCTGGAATGCTCCGTTCCTGACACCCACAAGTGCACACACACATACGCACGCATGTGCACACACGTGCACACACTGTACAGACTTTCTGTGGGATGAAGTCCTGGGATCAGCACCGCCAGCACAGGCGTGCCCCTGGGGGCTGCGATGGGTCCTGCAGGCTGGTCTCCAGAGAGGAGTGTCCTTTCACACTTGTCTCTAGGAGTCTGATGGGGCCTCTGCTTCCTCACATTGTCACCAGGGCTGGTTGTCACCACACTGGAACCCTGCCCATCTGATGGGGCCCAGTGCCCTCTCCACAGTGTCTCCATGTGCGGGTGTCCCCCTCGTGGAGCTCGAGCTTCTCTGACACATGCTGCCCCTGTGTATCACCTCTCATTGGCGTTGAGTGTGTTTGCTCTTTATCTCTTATTAAAATACTGAATTTCAAGCATTTTTTGGAAGCGAGGGATGTGTAGCCTTTCCCTGGCCTTGGGTTATGAGGAATGCTTTCCGGTTTGTGGTTTGCCTTTCCAGCTTTTTACCCTTGTCTTGTTTTTGTTTTGGCCACAGGCGTTTCATGCCTGGCTTCTGGCTCTGGTGTCCCACTTAGAACAGCAGTCTGTACCCCAAGATTATGCACATATTTACCGAAAGGGCTTTATTTGATACATCAAATCTAGAATCCACCTGGGATTTTCCTATCAAATTAGAGAAATTCTATTTCAAATAAAAACAGAAAAGGAAAACCTATCAGGCCCTGTGAAAATAAGAAGGCAGACACAAATGGCCAGTTATGCCATGATTCCACTTATAGGAAACATCCAGAATAGATTTAACAAAAAACAGTGACAGAAAACAGATTAGAGCGGGCCAGGGCCTGAGGAATAAACGGGGAGTGAGTGCTTTTAGAACAGGATTTCCTTTTGGAGTGTGAAATTGTCTGAGCCCAGATAGCGGTGATGGATGCACAGCAATGTGAATGTCCTTAATGCTCATAAAGTGTACAATTTAAAATGAGAAAACATAAATTTTAAAAAATCGAAACATTTAATTTAAATAATTATTAAGAACTAAACAATAAAGAAAAATCAAAAAGAGCAACTAAGAAGGAAACAAACACATTAATGAGGGTAGGGAAGGAAATTTCTGGTGAGGGAGCAGTTTGAATGGGTGGTACAGGAGCTGTTGATGAGAGACATTGCAGAGCCAGCTCTCCCAGGCCAGATGGTTTGGCTTCAGGTGCCTCTTGGTCTCCTGCAGGACCCTCTTCAGGGGATGTGTCTCCCTGCTTGCATGGTGGGGCCTCAGTTGCCTCCTGGTCTTCTGCCGGAGCCCGTGCATGGGATGGTTCTCCCTGCACGGTGGCTGGAGCCTCAGCTGCCTCCTGGTCTCCTGCTGGAGCCTGTGCAGGGGATGGCTCTCCCTGCACGGTGGCTGGGGCCTCAGCTGCCTCCTGGTCTCCTGCTGGAGCCTGTGCAGGGGATGGCTCTCCCTGCACGGACGCTGGGGCCGCAGCTGCCTCCTGGTTTCCTGCAGGAGTTGGTGGTAATGATAGTTGTCCGGGATGTATGATGGGTACTGAGGTAGCTCTGAGGCTTGTCCAACAGTCAGTGCAGACGTTCTCCCCACAGCTGCTGATGCAGTCTTGTGTCACAGCTGCTCACCCCTGGGGGTGAGGGATTGGATGTCCCCTTCTACCAGCTCCTCGCTGATCTCCTGTATGGAGCTCTGCAACGGCAGTGACCGGCAGCCGACCCAGAGGCATCCGAGCCCTGCCAGCTGCCCAGCTGTCCTTGTGCTGCTTCTGTCCTCGGGACCTAATTCTCCCAGATCAGGCACATACCTGTGTCTCCACAGAATTCCACCCCGGATGAAAGACATACACCTCAGGCAGAAGGGTGCCACTCTAGCACTCCACATCCCACCCAGCCGGCCTTGACCTGGGCTGTGAACATGACCCACCAGGGTCATGTTAGAAGCCCACCAGGCTTCTAACACCTCAGCGACCTGCTCCTGCTCACGGTGGTCCACCCTCATGAAACCGCCCTTCCACACACACACATGGGGAGGGGATGTAGGGATGCCCAGATGGGACCACAGTGCTGGTCTGGTCTGGTTTGGCCTTCCCTAGGACTCCCTGTGTTACCTTTCTGTCCCTCCGGTTAAACGGCCACAATTGTCGGCCATGAGAAAGGAACCAGCATCTGCATTGCGGGTGGTCTTTGGGAGCTTTCCTGGGGCTCTGGCCCCTGACCATCGAGAAGAAGCAACTAAACACGTTGCTCCTCCTAGACAAGTGCTAGACAAGTGAGCTGGCTTGGGGGCTGTCTCTAGGATGTGGGTGCCTAGTTACCAGGGTTCCGAGTACTCTTGGGCTCCATGAGGGTACTTCCTGGGGTCACCTTACCTAAGCTCCCTCCTTACACAAGACCTCCCTAAGGGCTCCCGGGGCTGCTGACTGCTCACTCTCCATCTCCACACCACGTCCAGACACAGTCACACCAACAGAGTCCACCCCACAGCCTCTGGGGATGTCTGAACGCAAGCAGGGCCCCAGCTTTGAGGACACAGTGTTGAATGCAGTCCCGCTCCTGCTTCTTGCCAGTGATGTCACCCTGGACAACCACGTGCCTCTCAGGGCCTCCCCAGTGTCCCCATCTGTGCAGTGGGGGTCATTCTAACATCTACTCCCTCGGGATGTCATCAGGTGCGATATAAGATATTTTATGTTTTCAAGTATATGTGGAAACCATTCTGGTTGGAACCTGATTTGGCCTGAAATTTATTTGAAGCAAAGAAACCTGACTCATGGCTTGTCAGACATGCATTGTCTGTGTACTTTAATCGTTACCCTAAAGTAAAGAATGTACTCTTTGAAGAAAAAAAAGCATCCCTCCCTTCCTTTGATGCCAGCACCCTTTCAAGATAAGACTGAATGCCTCATTTCCTCCAGCGCCGAGGCCATGGTGACTTGCTGTCTATGTGCTCATCAATAGCAAAATATCTCCTTGAATGCTTGAGAGAATGTGCACCTGTCATGCTTGATGTGTGTCTCTGTCTTTGGAAACGGGATGTAACTCTGCTGAAAACCACTCTTCTTCACAGCGCTTTCTTCCCTTGCAAAGATGTGCTCCGGGCTAGAGTCCTCAAATGAAATTGGGCTCAAATAAAACTTTGTGCTACAGAACGATTATTGATTATTTGCGGCACCTTTTCCTGGCAACCACGAAGGGACTTCTGAGACACCCACCTGAGTCCAGGTGGAGCCTACTTTCAACCAACACTGGTACCACAGGGGACCGTTGAGCTCCACTACCCCTCCTCCCCCCCGGGTTCACTGCACTCTTCAGGTGGTCTGGTGAGTGCTCCCGAAATCTGGACCTCCTTATTTAAGTTGACAGTCCTGACTTGTTATTCCAGCTGTTTTGGGTCTGAAGACTTCAACATCTTAAGGGTGTGTTGGTACTCTTCCTAGGTAAGAGGAACCTGGGGGGGACATTTCCTAGGTGAGGGGAGCCAACAGGGAGACATTTCCTAGGTAAGGGGAACCAAGGGGGAAGTTTGGAGTGAACTGGGTTAGCTGACCTCTTTAATTTGGCTTTCAATTGAAAAAGAGACATGTTGATAAAGTCTGAACAAACTGACAGCAAAATGAGAGACTGAATTTGTTTCGTTCTGAAGAAAAGGGGCACTTGCTCTTTCCAGCCACAAGTTGTTCTCAGGTGACTGAGAACCTGGTGTAAGTGTCTGAGGACAATCTCCATGACAAGCGGCAGTCGCATAGGGAACTCAGTCACCATCATTCACTTTAAATAATTAATGTCTTGTCGAGGGGCCCGCACACAAGGATTGTTCATCCAGTGCTCTGCACCCCTACGGTAGTTGTAGACTGCCCGCAGGAGAAGCTAAGACACGTGAGAGAGTGTTCATCACCTTTTAGGAAGTGACACTCACAAGCAGCACAGTTTTGACCAGCTACACTGTCCTTAGAAATTGTTCAGACTTGATATTAAAATGAAACTAAAAGAAAATGAGAAACCACACTTTCAAAGCCAACAATGCCAGATGGGCACCCACCCACTGGAATTCTGGCTGGCTCTGTGTACAATATGTATGGAGCCTTTACTTGCAAGTACTTAACCAAATGGGGATAGCTGTAATTGGCTGAATCTTTGGATCAGGATAACCTGGAATAATTTAAAATTACACTGGCCACCTTTGGGGATCCTTTGAGCTTCCAAAACTTGTCTTTTTGTGCACTAGATTTGAGAACCGTGGAACAGACAGATTAAATGCAATCTTTAATCTCTAAAGAGTTAAGCATGCCACCTTCCAGCACACCTGCTCGAAAACTAAAGGTTGCAGAAGTTGTAAATATTTAAAACAACAGCAAAATCTTGCTACGCTTGTATTGTGTCCTGAGAGCTTGGCTTAGTAACCATCAGGTTGGGCGCCCCAAAATATGGTCAGACAGAATTGCGGGTTGCACCCAATTTGCAGTCAGGTATGGTTGGACAGAAATATGGGTTGAACTCCATTTGTGGCTAGGGTCCTACCAAAATGCCACCAGCTTCAGGGGTGTTACATTGGCCATTAGAAGGAATGATCTAATTAGATAAGATTGCTTAAGATGTGCACTTAAAAGCAAAGCCTTCAAAATTCCAAAAGAGCCCTACTGAAAGTTTGGTTGCAAAAAGCTAATAAAAATTAAGCTATAAAAGTTACCTAAAAGTCTATTAAATTATGGCTTTACAGACACCCCCATAATCGACCTTCTAAGAAGGGCCCAGTATGAGCCCCTCTCAGAGTTAATGAGATCATGAGAGATTTTCTGGGAAACTTAACGTTATTCCCTTAAACAGTCAATGGGAAACTTAAATTAAAAATTAATAGAGTTGTTTAATACTGCCAAAAACACAGTTTGGATCCAACTATTCTTTTTTAAATTAGTGAGTTTTGTATTGTACCTGATTCATAGGAAACATTTAATGAAAACTATTTAAGGTCTCCGCTTGTGTCTGTCTGTGTATCTATGTATGTCTATGTGTACGCGTTATATATATGTGATATTTTTCTACCTCTGGATGATGTAATTTCTAAAAGAGCTCCACTAGTAGGCTTAAAGTAAGCATTTATATAAATTGTTTCTAAATGTAATGGAAACTAACCCAAATGTTTTTCAAGTTAACATGATATCATCTTTAGTAAATGAAAGCTTATTTAAGTTTGTTGGTTTGATGAAAATAAGCATGTTTTCAGTATTCTAAAAATTATATAAAATTCCTAAAAATCTGATATGTCCTGGTATAATTCTAGTCGTTATCTTAAAATGTGGCTTATAAAATAACCAAATTTCCTTGTAATTACATTATCATGTTAAGTCTTTTGCCATTGCCAGATAGTCATTATTTTACTCCAGTGGTTTTACAAATACATTTCATCTTCAGAGAAATTCGCAACAAGGCCTCTGACACTCCCAACATTTGACACACATGGAGAGAAAGCTTCTACAGTACGTTGGTTGTGTGATTTATCCTTTTTTCCTGTGAAAAGTCAGTGTTGGCAGGCTCCGGGCTCCTGTCACTTCAGCAAGTGTGTGAGGACACCCTGAATGCAGTGACCACGGGCCACTGTGACGTGTCACCTGGCCGTCATGTCTTCTTACACTCAGACTCTGTCATTCCACCTATATTGGGGAAGAAGCGAGGCCAGTGCAGAGCCCGAGTGGCAGGCACAGCCTGAGAAGGTGGAGGGACTCTTGTCACACGGTGGCCACCACTGTCTCCCTCAGTGGACAGTCGTTGCCAGGGGCCTGGGTCTCCGTCTTCCATCCCCTGAGCCCCCGCCGGACGTGCAGGCTGCCACTCCATGATGATTTCTGGAGAAGGGGCTCTTGCTAGCACACAGACCCTGACATCAGTGAATAAAAGACACTTGGCCTGCCGTTCTCGTCAGGTCCGCCCCTGACACACTCAGGAGAGTCCTGTCCTGACCACGCTTGTTTCTTGAATATGTGGTTGGCTCACATTTTCAGGAGGTCAGGAAACACCTACTGTGCACTCACTGTGTTCATGTGACAGTCAGACGCTGAGAACCACGCTGCAGGAAGAGTGCTCTGACTTGGCACAGCAGGTGACAGTCTCGTTGAGCACCTGGCACAGGGTAGACACTCAGGCTGCATTTCTGAAGATCCACACTGTTCTCTCACAGATTACGCTCAGGTCCCAGCACCTCCTGACCAGCATTAGAGTTACTCACACCTTCTGAGGGTCATTCTCCCCGCAGGGGCTGCATGGGAGCTGCTCAGGTGCCTCGGCCTACCGTGCAGCCTGACATTCCCACAGACCACTTCAGATGGCCTTGGCGGCCTCAGCACTGGGGTGGATCTGTGAGGCAGCCATTGTCCTGGGGCCTGTCCTGCCCCGTGGTTGAGCCCCAGGAATGTATCCCCTCCACAAAGGACCCCACACTTGCCTTTCTCTCTCCCAGGGTGCATCACCCAGCTACCCTCAGACGCTCATGCTGTGGCGACCAAGAAACCCAGCCTTTCTTCCACACAAACCTTGATATTTCACACGGAGCAGCCTAGATTCAGCTTGAGCTGGAGACAGTGCTTGGAGTCCCTCTCGCTGTGCTTTTCTCAGGGGCCACACTGAGGGCACGCTGAGCAGTCAAGTTTAAAAGGAGTAATCCAGAGATTGTGGTCACCTTCTCAAACCAGGAGTCCATTGTCTTGCTAGGGAGGCAAACAGGTGGGATGTAGCTGGTGGGGGAGCTGCCCATGAGGAGCGGAGAGACTTGCTCTTGCTGTCACTCTGGTAGGGTGGTGCCAGCTGAATTGCCAGAGAAGAGCACAGGAATCTGTGCCCATCAGAAAAATGCCATGTGTGCATCCACCCTCAGAGATGGAAAGTGAACAGGCTCAGGCTTGTGACCCGAAGCTGTTCCTCAGCTGCAGTCATCCACCTTCATTACAGCGAGAGAACACTGAAGATGAAGCAAAGGCCTGATTGAGTCCCTGTTCCTGACCGACTGTACGCCAGGAGCTGCCAGGTGCTGGGGATGCGGTGGTGAGAAGCATGCATTCATTCCAGCTGGCGCATTTCGGGGCTGGCTGCCTCTCATGAGTCTGGCCTCAAACTAGGAAATCAAGATGAGGTCACCTGCCCCCAGAGCAGCCGAAGGAGGCCGTGTTCATGAGGGGATTCCTTTGGGCAGATTCAACCCCTCCCCCTGAGCTTCTAACCTTGCCTGTATGATAGAATCATCTGGGAGGTTACTGATTGATTGTTTTGATGTACCGTATTCAACATTTGGTGGACATTTGGCTGGTTCCACATTTTGGCTATTATGAATAATGCCAGAACTTCATGTATGAGTTTTACTTGGTCCAGCATTTTATTTTTTGGATCATTCGCATACAAGTGTCTGTGTGAACGTGTTCTCAGTGTTCTCGAGTGTATACCTAAGGAGTGAGATCACTGGTGCCTTCATTTAATTTTTTAAGTTTGGACACTTTTACCACGTAATTCATGACACGCTCGGTGACCCTGAGTCCAAGACACCGAGTATTGATTTCCCTGAAGACACCTCGGGCTATTACCTACAGGCTCCTCAGAGGCTCTGCCTGCTTCCCCGAGGTTCTCCCTGGACATCAGGACCCTCCTGGTGCCCCATGCTCATCAGGGTGGCAGATGGGCTTGGGTCTCGTTGATGCTGCACAGCTTCCCGCTGGGTCAGCTCAGGTCCAGAGCTCCTGGAAAAACAGCTCAAATGAGATGCTCCTCCATCAACCTTTGCGAGGTGGGAGCTCCGGTTTCTTGCCTCCGTCCTCTTCCTCCTTCTCTGTGCTGCCTCCACCATGTTGATAGGGACTTCCTTTAAGCCTCAAGAGTGTCAGAATAACTCACATTTTTTCTTGGCCATCCTTCACACCCAGCATCCATTCCTGTTGGTTTTTCTACCACATTGATATTTTTAAAACATTGACATGTGAGTCACATGATGTAAGACCATTTTAAAGTGTACAATTCAGTGGTTTTAGCGTATTGTCTATGTGGTGCAACCACCCCCATGATCTCATCCCACGCATTCCCTTTGGAGAGCTCGTTTTCACCATCATGAGCCCCCGTCCCCGCAGTGGAATGTCACATGATAAAACCAGGGGGGCCATGTGACCACAGAAGCTGCTCTTTCCTCCTGTAGCCGAGTTCTTTATGTTACCTTTTGAAAGAGGGTGGGGGAGGTTTTAAACAGATAGTTCATCGACGAGAAACTGAATCAGATTCTTGGGGGTGGAGTCCTGGCATGGGTAACCCCCCCAGGGATCTGAATGTGAGCTGCAGTGAGAACCTGCCAAGAACCAGCCAGAGCTGCTCCAGGAGGAATTATACCCTGGTTGGGCGTGGGGCAAATTCATGATTCTGAGGGTTGGCTGGATATCTGCTGGTCCCCTGCATGCGCCACTGCCCCCAACACCCCAACTCTGCACACAGAAGACACTTGAACCACCAGGGACCCCTCCTGAGAACTGAGGCCAGGACCCTGGCAGTCCCCCTTTCCTCCACCTATCGGCCCTCTTCATAACCCAGATCACCACTCAGATGCTAAGTTTGGTCCCCTGCGTGGAAGTCCTCAGTGGCTCCCCATGGCCTGTAGGAGGGTGAGGCCCCTGGCAGACCTGAGCACCCACCTTGCATTTCAGCCTCATCCCCTACCTGCCCCATCCACTCCTGCCTCCCCCGCCGCACTCCTCCATTCCAGCCAAGGTTCCCTCTGGCCCTCTATGACTTTGCTCCTCCCTCTGCTGGGTCCCCATCTTACCAAGCTCAACCCTAATGTCCTGGCTTCTTGGTCTGCCCCCTACTACTGGACAGTGGTCATTCCCTCCCCCTGGGCACAGCACACCTTTGTGGTCTAGGCTGGCCCTGCACTCCCTGGAATAGATCCTTTCCCTGTCTTCTCACCTCCTAGAGAGACTCAGGTGCAGGGGCCACAGCAGGTTCCTCGGGGTCCCCAGGACCTGGCACAAGGTCCAGCACCGCCCGAGTGACAGTGACTGTGAATGAGTGGCGGGAAAGGGAGGTCGGGCTCTGCAGGCCTTTGTAACTTTTGAGATTTTGGGGGAAATCAAGAGTCCCCGTAGATGTCCTAGCTCCAAGGGGGTCTCTGAAGGAATGAGGGGGGGCGTAGTCTGAAGACCCCAGATGGGAAAGCATTCACAGCATCCAGAACTTTCTTGGGCTCAGGGTGGTGAGAAAGCTTCAGCGCCATTGTCACTCCCTTCAATCACCAGGTCTGCTTTTCCTGCGGACAAGGGTGAGGCGGGTGAGGATGGAGGTTGGGGGGTTCAGTGCAGGCTCAGGCCTTCAGCGCTGCCCTGCTCACACCAGCCATCCGTGGGAAATGTCAGAGAGGGGCAGTGAAGGGTGTCCAAGGTCCAAGACCTCTGTCCTGCCTGGGCATCCCAAGTGCCTGTCTGCCAAAAGGGCAGGAACCAAATGCCAGAGCCCTTGTGGGAGGGACGCTGGGCATGGAGCCCTCCCTCGTGCCCCTAGAGTATCTTGTTGGGAGGCATCAGCTCCTGGGCTTCTAGCACCAAGGACCTTCCTGGGGGTGTGACATCCACAGCAGGGCTCCAGGCTTGTGCCAGAAGCCCTGTGGCCCGGGATCCAGCCCCTGATCCTCCCCCTGCCACCAGCAAGGCCCTGTCCTGCTCCGCAGGCCCCCTAACCCCCAGGCCCACCTCTGCCAGAGGTTTAGGAGGAATGGTGGGCACAGTAGACAGTCTCCAAGATGGCAGCAGTGACCTTGGCCTCTTGGTTTCACACCCTTGTGTGTTCTGCTTCTGTGTCAAATCAGAGCAGGGCTGTATGGTGACAGAGTATGGTGGAGGCAGAGGGGTGTGAATTCTGAGGTTCGGGGCCAAAAAACCATTTTGGCTCCTATACTGGCCCTTGAATCCCTTGCCCTGTGGGAATCCGGGCACCGTATTGTGAGGACACTCAAGCAGCCCCATGGGGAGACCCATGTGGAGAGGAACAGACTCCCTGCAAACAGCTGAGCCCAACTTGCCAGCCCTGTGAATAAACCACCTGGGAAGTAGATCCTGCAGTCCCAGCCAGGACTTCAGATGATCGCAGCATCCTGAGGGACCCTGAGCCAGCTGCTCAAACTGCTCCTGAATTCCTAACCCACAGAAACCGTGACACGTATACAATCAATTTAATCCATTGCATTTGGGGCAACTTGTTACCCTGCATCAGGTAACTAATACAGCCCCTCTCGCTCTGGGGTGTGTCCTCTCTCAGATGCTGGGTGTGGACGGGAAGGTTGTTCTGCCTTCCTCCCAGCCCCTGGCCATGTTCCTCGACCATGGAATGGAGAAGGAAAGAGATGAGATGTGGTCCTGGAGCAGCACAAAATCAGATGCCCTCAGCCAACATGATATTTTTCTCCGTTTTAATTAATACTTTACAAAGTACAAAATACATTGTCTTTTTGGAGAAACAGTTGGTATTTGTTTCTCTCCATCACACAGTACATGAATCTTGAGGGTTTCATGTTTCTTCAAGAAAGAAAGAAATCGTGAGGGTCCCCACCAGGGTGTAAGGCTGCCCACTTCTCCCCTCTCCAGACCTTGGGACAGATGTAAGTGCCACTGCTACTGCAGGTGACCTAGGGCAGGCCAGGTGAGGGCCAGACCCCCGAAGATGAGGTCCTGGGCAGCGTAAGGCTCCGCAGAATCCCACTATACCCCCAACTTCCCCTCACCCCATCTCAGGGTAACAGAAATGATCTTGGCATAGAGCAGGATCTTTTGTTTGTTACCCCTTGACCCCAGTTTTGGTGCCAACCCTGCTCAGTTCTTCCCTGGACCATTTCCTGAATAGCTAAACTGAGGCAGGGGACAGGGACACTCACTGGGCTTGGCCTGTGACTTGGGACATGAATTTGGCCTATTTTTCAAACCCCCTTCCCACCCCTTCTCCAACTTGCTGGACCCTCTCCAGGGACGATCCCCAGTAGGCGAGGGGGCACCAGCACCCAAAACCTCTCCCTGTGAACAGTATCCTCAGGACTGGACGCTTCTGAAGAGCCGGCTCAGCAGGTCTTGCCCCTTTGGGCTGCATGGACTGCCAGGCCTCGTGCTGCACAGCAGAGCCCCTGCTGGGGACACCTCTGCCCCCTCCACAGAGCAGATTTACACAGTCAAGTAGGCTGGGGCAGTCCTGCATGCAAGGCCTGCCACACCACCATCAACTCCATATGTGGCCCCCTGGTAAAAGTGCTACCGAGGCCTCAAAATACTGGATGAGTCAGTCCCTCAGCTAGGATTTGGGCTCTGCACACGTGTGCTCACACACACACTAATGTGGATGACATGGCACATGCTCACACCTAACATGTGTGTGTTAACACACGTGTGGCTGTCCACAGAACACTGTCCTGACCCGAGGGCAGGGGCCACCTGCACTCCTGACTCTCTCAGCCTCCCACCCTCTTGAAGCAAGAGCCACAAACTCCCTCATCACCAGGCTGCCCACAGACGCCAGGGGCCGGGCCGCAGGCTCCTACCTCCACTCCAGCCACTCCTGGTGCCGCCTGCCTCAAGGCCAGAGGCTGCCTCAGCCACCAGCCCCTGCCTTTACATTCCCAAGAGAGCAGGCTTCATAGGAGGGGTGGACATCAAAGCTGAAAATATGGAAAGGGGATGAGAGACAGGTAAGCTTGTCCTTTTGCTGCCTCTAATTTGAAAATGAAAGAAAGAAAAGAGCCAGATGAGCTCTGAGAGGTAGGAAGAGGTCTCTCTTTCAGCAGGGCTCCACTCCCCTCAGGACAGCCCCGCCACTCTTCCCAAGCCTGCCCTCTGCTGAGCCGATCACCATCCACCACCCTGGTTTCTCCCCTCCCAGGAGGCCTCTGTGAATGGAGGGCTGCTGCCCCTCCCTCAGCACAGTATCCAGGAACCTGAAAGGCCAAAGCTCATGTCTTTCCACTGCTGGGAGACTCCATCATCCTCCCCCAGGTTACACTCACGAAGCCACACCTACTTCATTTCTCCATGGATGTGACAGCAGTGGCTGGCTGCTCCCCGCCCTGGCATACAGTAGGCACAGATATATTGGGGGTATTTTCTTCCTACCCCTGCCCAGTGTCCACTCAGAGAGTGGCATCAAAAATTCCTCAGTCACGGGGCTGGAGTGCTCCTCTCTCATGTGGGTGCTCCCCAAGTCTCCTCTCTTCGCTGGGGCCGGCAAGGGCCCTAGTTGTCCCCACCTCCAGATCCAGAGGCTCAGATAGGCGGCCCAGGGTGGCCGTGGGACTCCTATACTTCTTCCAGGGAAATGCTGCCAGTTGGGTGGGCCAGTTCATCTTTGATTATCAGGCAAATGGTGCCTTGGCTTGGGGTGGGAGCCTGGCCCTTCCTATCTCTCCAGAGCCTTCTCTCCTGACCTCCATGGCCTCCTCTGTCCTCTCAGAGGGGACAAGCCCCACAAGACCAGTCATCTTCTTCTGGACACTACACTGGTCCCCGAGGCCGTGTTGCCTGGTGTGGGAGGCCACAGTGGGCAGCTCTGGGTCACCAGGCTCCCTCCTTCTCCTCAAGGGGCCTGTGGCCTAGAGTTGGTGGGAGGGGGAGAATGCTGGTTCTTGAGGGGCTCTGGACCCCCTGAATCTTGTGGAGGAGAGTTCTACATGCCTCTCCAGCTCAGATGTGTGCCCTGGGCTGAGGACAGTGACATGGGCAACACCTGCTTGGCGGCTTTGGAGACCCCCGTGGAGTAAGGAGGTGCAGAGGTGGCACTGCCCGTCTCTAATGGATTAGCGTTGGGGGCTGAGGGAGAAAGGGGTTTCTTGGGAACCAGGGGAGGCCATGCTGACGGTTGAGCCAGAGCACATTTTTCTAATTGGGGGTGAGGGACAAGGGGTGGTCAGGGCTCCCTCGTCCCTCACTCTCCCCTCCTTGAGCTCTTACCACTCTGGAATGTACAGGGATGGTGCAGGGACGAGCGAGGCGTGAGGGTTGTGCAGAGGGTCTGAGCTTTCTTCACCAGGGAGAAGCACAGAGGCAAAGACACACCCGGGAGCCCAGGTGGGGGCTCCAGTCACTGGCCCACCCCGCCTCTCGGCAGCCGGACACAGGAACACCATTGCCCTCCCATGCACGTGTCTGTCCAGCCATGGCCCAGAGATGCTCAACACCAACAGGACACACTCCTCAGGCCTCCCTGAGCCATTGGCTGCCCTCACTGCCTTTGCCTTCAGCCAGTAGGAAATGTGGCCATGGGCTCTTCCACTGGGGAGTGAGGGCAAAGGTCATGCAAGATAGCGGTGCCCAGGAGAGCTGAGGCATGAAGTAGAGAATGGCACTGGCAGCCCTGGCATTTTGCTGATGTGGGATTTCCACCCCTGCGCAGATGGCTGAGCTTGCCAGATGCAGGTCCCCTTGTCAGCCCAGCAGAGTGAAGGAGAACAGCCTCAGATCACTGATGGTCCAGCTCAGGGCTGCCCCAGGTGTCCTGCACCAAGCACAGAGCAGAAGGGACTGGGGACCTCCCTAACCACCACCCAGATGAGAAATCTGCGGGAAAACCTTGGCCCTGAGTCTCAGAACTCCCTGGTCCCATGAATGGCCCGGAGTAGAGTTCACAGGGCTGTGGGGAGGACAGGATAGGGGCTCAAGGTGGGCGCTGGTATTTTAGATGAGTGGGAAGGCATGAATTTTACCACATTTTATCCTTAGGAGAGTTGGAGGAGCAGGTGCAGTCGTGTCTACATATCTGCCCTCCCTGCGTTGATTCTACTCATCTTGACAACTACCGCTGCACTGCCTGCTCCACGTGCACTGATCTCATTCAACGGCACAGAATCCCCACCCTGGGAGCAGCATTGTCCCCATGTCATATGGGGAATTGGAGGTGCAAAAAGTGTCACCAATGCCCTCCTTCAGCTAGCAAGTACACCTGGTGTGGAACTGACGGTCAGGAAAAGTGTTCCTGGAGTTTCTACCTGCTGAGTTTGGCCGGGTTCTCACACTGCCCTGGGCGGCACCGTGTCTCCCGAGTTTTGGGAAATGTGTGGAGGCTCTTTGGGCTGTGCCAGTGAACGGGGGAGACCACTGTCATTTAAGGAGGCAGAACATGCCACAGACTGAAGAATTGTCGCCACCCCCAACCCACACCCAGGGTGCCCAGGTAAGAACCCCTGGGAAAACTGGGGAAGGACATTCTAGCTCTGGCCTCGCTTGGTCACTGGGGATAAAGAAGGTGCTCCTAATCAGCACAGGTGGCTGGTCCCTGAAGGCATGGGCACTCTGCACTTGGAGCATATTAACAAAGACTTTGAAACACTTAGAGCCCCAGAGTGTTCTGATCCTTTCACCTTCTGTAAGGAAGGATCCCCTTGGCCTTGGAGCTGGGTTGAAGGCCACAGGGTCAGGGGCCTTGTGTGACCTTGAGGGAGACTCTTGTCAAGGGCAGCCCTGGGAAGCTTCCTTGAGCCCCACTGACCCCACTGTGCTCCTCAGCATCTCTCAGACATAGTCCTGCCCCTTGGCCAACCCTTGGTTCCTTTGCTGGGACTCCCTCCCAGGCCCCTGCTCTTCTTTGCCCCAGCCCCTGTCCAGCCTCCCACCACCACTCTCCAACTGAGTTACCAACCCTCCTCGGTCCTGCCCACCTGTGACCAAGATCACAAACTAGGTCCTGCTGGTCAGTCAGAGGCCACCACTCAGCTGGGTTTCACCCTGATGGGGGCCACCTGCAGCAGGAGCCCCACACTGGTGGGGCCTGATGGACACCAGAAAGGCTCTGGGGAAGGAGACCCTGGGCCAAGCAGGGTCAGGGCTGCCTGCACTGCCCACTGTTCTCCCTCCAGCCCTCCTGGGGCCAGGAGGGATAGGGGTGCACAATCTCATCTCTCCACCTTTTGTTGTGACTCACAATTGCTGCTGGTTTTCTCCTGGTGAAGTGAATGTGCTTTTAAAAAATGTGAGAAATTGAGAAAGGTGTAAAGAAGAAATTAATAATCGCTGCTAATCCCTGCCCGTGTAACTGGGCAAAGGCTCCTTCTGCTTGCTGCAACCTTGAAGCCAATCAATCACAAGATGAGTCGGTGGTGAGGAAAGGAAATTACTCGATTAGCTAGCAAAATTGGAAGATGATGGACTCATGTCCCAGAGACCATCTTAAACAAGCACATAATCTGAGGCAGTTCTGTAGGGACTAGTGGGCTGTGAAGGGGGCTCAGGAACATTGACCATCTGGCATCGGAGACTGGAGACATCACACCAGGTCTTTCAGTTGTCATCGATGATGGATGCCGGTATAGATGATCTTCCTGAGGAGGTCGTCATGTTCCTAAGAAATTCAAAAGAATAAAGTTATCATCTGTCACTCTTGGGATGTACGTGTGTCAGCCAGGATTATTTCCCAGACCTGTTTATCTCCTAGGCTAAGTGCAAGGTAAAACACACAGAGCTTGAGTGAGCTAGTCAGAGGTTACTCTAAGTTACAACAGGGCTTCCCTCGAGTCAACTTGCTCTAGGCCAGTATCACCCACGGGTAACATTTGGCAAATTTTCTCCCAGGCCCTGCTGCATTTGTGCTTTCACTTCTTGTTTTCCTCATTCACATTAATTCGTAAGCATTTTCTCAAGTCAGCACAAATATTTTTCCAGCTGTATTGAGGTATGATACTGTACCCATATTTGTTCAGAAGTGTTTTTAGTTGCTTAACATTATTTTTAAGAAGTAGCCTTATTGATTGTTCATCTATTTTAATTGCTGTGTAGTATTCCATTGTATGAATATACCAGAATTTTTTTATCCATTTTCCTTTTGACTGACATTTAAGTTGTTTACATTCTTTTGCAATTCTAAACAATGCTGCTATGAACTTTCTTATGCATGTTTCCTTATGTTCCTGTGGGAAAGCTTTTGGATATATACATAGGACTGGACTTCCTGGTGTTGGGTATCTTCAACTTTGCTAGAAATTGTTAATTTCTGTCCAAAGTGGTTGTAGCGATTTACACTCCCCTTAGCAGTATCCTCCATTAAGTTTTCATCCAAGATATTAGTGTACTCTAGTTTTAAAGAAATGACGGTGCTTGCATCATTAAGGCACAAATTGCTTTGTTCATTTCTTTTATGCCTATATGCTTTTAAGTCCAACATAATTTTAGGGAGAAAGATAAAGGAATAAGGTCTAGATTGAACTAAATACTAATTCTCCCTTCTGCTATTGTACAACCTTACTTCTTGTTGTGTTTGTACTTGTGATGGAGACAGACCCTAATGAAGTAAATTGTTTACTGAGTTTTTTTTATTGTTTTTGTGTCAATAGATTGTCCAAGGATTAAAAAGTAAGCAGCATTGTTTGTTGGAGAGCCCTACAGAAAGTGGGAAAAGCTTAGTCTTACTTTGTGCTGCTTTAGCGTGGCAACAGTCTCTTCTTCGTGGTAAGTATTTGGTTGATATATTCAGCTTGATTATTGGGACTTGAAAAAAATATAATAAAGTACTTTTTATCCAGAATGATTCATTTAAAGAAATAGCAGTAACTAAGAATATACTTTTGGTCTTTCTTTTAATCCTCCCTGCTTGATATTTTAATAAGTCTCAATATAAACGAATACTCAAGTGGTTGTGCCTTTATTACATTATTAATCTTTGACTATTATCTTTTTGTAAATTAGGCAAATTGATGATAATTTCTCTATAAATGTCTCTGACACCATAAGTGTTTCTCTCCTGTCCTAATTTGATGTTACAGATGGGGTGACCAACTTGTCCAGATTTGCCAAGTACTTTCCCAGGGTTAGCACTGAAAATCTTACAGCCTGGGGAACCTACCAATCCTGGGCAAATTCGAGTAGTTGCTCACTGTATCTGCAGAGGATGATTAATGTTTTTTGAATTAGAAATATTATAAATAGAGGTTCTTTCACTTTTAGGGAAGCCAGTGGATGAAAGCTTAAGCAAAATAGCTGAAGTACCGTTGTCGAGTCGTTGTATGTGCCATTCAAAGAATTTTACAAATGATGGCGAGGACCGAGGAACTTCACGTCATTTCAACAGTCCAAGTACGCCACCTTCTGAAAGAAATGGCACTTCATCAACTTGTCAAGGTAGGTTATAGTTTTGCCTGGGTCTGTTGGTATCTGTAACAGGAACCTTCATTACTGTTGTTATGAGACCTAATTTGATAAATTTGATGAGCATAATTGATTAGGTACCTCCATCTAATTTCTCTGGAATTATTTTTAGATAACACAAGAGTGGTCAGAAATCCTTGGACTACTTTATTCTTGGTTTGGCTTTTAATTGATTTGGACATTTTGCTAGCTTAAATCATTTTTTGAAGCAGGCAAGACAAAACAAATGATATTCAGAAATTGATGTTATTTGTAGGCAGAATTGTTAATTATAGGTTAGAATTTTAGAAAACATTGATTTGTATTGTAAGACAAAATCTAGTTAGCCTCATTCATTCTTGATAAGTCTGCATGAACTTCTGAAGCCAGTATCCTGCATGAGGATGAGATATGTTTTAGGTATGATCCTTGACTAGTTCTAATTAGGTTTATTTAAGAGAAATATATTAAGAATAACATAAGACTATTCATTTTTAAAAAATATTTCTCTGGCTTTGACTATATGGAAAAGATTGATCTTTATTTGCCTAAGCCAGAAACCTAGGAGACATCGTGTACATGTTACTCTACCTTATTTCTCCGGGCAAATCTCTATCTCCATTGACAACTCCCTGGTCCAAACTACCATCTCTTGTTTAGAGCATGCAATAACTTCTTTTCCTGCTTTCACTCATGCCATTCTTTAACTAATCACTGGCAGGGAGAAAAGAGGTGGCCATGACTGACTTAAGTCGCAACAGTATCCACTTCCTAAAATCAAGAATGGAGTCATCTTCCTCTAAAGCACATGACTATGTGTGGAGGAGGGTGGCTGCTGGAACCTAAGTGTGATTCTGTTAGGAGTGAGAAAGAGGAGATGGGATAGTACTGGAGAGGTGACCAATAGTGTTGTCTACACTGTTTTGACCCTTAGCCCTTTTGACTTTCTTTCCATTCCTTCAAAGGGTCATGCTTTCTTCTGCCTCAGAGCCTTTGCTTGTGTTAGTGTCTCTTCAGAGGAAAGTTACATCTTCAACTTGTTATCCTCCTCTTCCATTAGGTGTTGCTTAAATGTCGCTTCCTTGAGGGAGCCATACTGACCTTTCCGTTAGATCAGATTTGGTTTCCCTGTTATTTTGTGTCATCTCACTGTGCTTGTCTCCTTGACAGCACTTATCTGTGAAGCTTTTATTATCCATGTGTCTGTGTGCATCTTTTATTAATCTCTGCTTCCCCTAGCAGACTGTGTTCTCCATGAGGTCAGGAACCATGTCAGTTTGCTCACCATTGTAACCCTGGAACCTAGCAGAGTGCTTGGCATATAGTAGGTGCTAGATAAATATTTGTTGTGTGAATGAATGGAGTTGATTTTGAGCTAATTATAAGAACTCTGGTTTACAATATTTATATACAACCTGTATTATTTTTAGAAAAGATTTATTGTAATATACTTGAGAAAACAAACTGCATTTATTTAAATGGTATGCTTTGATAAGTTATGACCTCCACCATAAGGTGTACCTCTATGAAAATTTCAGTCAGTGTCAAGATAGTGAACATATCCATTATCTTCAAAAGTTTTCTCATGCACCTTTGTTATCCCTCCTTCCCACCCCTCTGTGACTTCCTCTCCCCCAAGAACCACTGATTTGCTTTCTATCACTAGAGATTAGTTTGCATTTTCGAGAGTTTATATAAATGGAATCAGACAATTTGTACACTGATTTTGTCTAGCTTCTGTCACTTAACATAATTCTTTTGAAATTCACCCATGTTGTGTGTATCAACAATTTGTTCCATTGTGTTGCTGAGTAATGTTCCGTTCTGTGGATATACTACAAATTGTTTATCCAGTCACGTGTTGATGTATATGTGAGTTGTTTCTAGTTTTGGGTTATTGCAAATAAAGCTGCTATGAACATTTGTATGTAAGTCTTTGTTATGGACATGTGCTTTCCTTTTTATGGGCAAATACCTAAGAGTGGAGTGAGTGGATCACTTATGTTGAACTCTTTAAGAAACTTCCAAACTGTTTCCCAAAGTGTTTATACATTATACCATTTTACATTCCCACCAGCAGTGTCCAAGAGTTCCCATTTCTCTACATCTTTGCTTACACTTGGTATGGTCAGTCTTGTCAGCCATTCTAATAGGCATGTAGTGTTGTATCTCATTGTGGTTTTAATCAGCATTTCTCTGATAACTTATGATGTTGAGCGTCTTTTTGTGTGCTTATTAGCCATCTCTGTATCTTCTCTGATAAAATGTCTGTTCGAATATTTGCCTGTTTTTTTTTTCTTATTGTTAAGTTTTGAGAGTTCTTTATATATTTTGAATACAAGTGTTTTTCTATCAAATATAGTTTTAGGTTTTACCATTAAGTCTAAAATCCATTTCGAGTTATTTTTGGTATATGGTGTGAGGTATGGATCCAAGTTCATTTATTTTGCCTATGGATAGCTCATTGTTCAGCACCATTTATTGAAACGGCTACCCTTTATCCACTGCATTGCCTTTGTGCCTTGGTAAAAAATCAGTTGTCAATATATACAAAACTTGCATTTTAACATCATTGTGAGTTAGGGCTAGAATAGGGTTTAGAATAGTCTCTTGAAGCATCAGATGCGGTAAATCAGGGTTGTATTCTTTATATTTTTAAGCAAATTCTTTAATAAGATATAAGCTAAATACAGAAAAGCATACAAATCCTAAGTGTATAGCTTGATGAATTTTCACAAAGTAAACACACTCGTGTATCTACCACCTAGATAAAAATAGGACATTCCCAACACCCTACAGCCCCTTCTCATGCTTCTTTCTAGTCACTATCCTTTCTCTGCACAGGTATTTGCTCTCCTCCCTTCTGTCACCATTGATGAGTTTTGCCTCTTTATAGAAATGGAGTGATATCTGTACTCTTGAGTCTGCGTACTTTTGCTTAACATTGTATTTTGGGGATTCATTTGTGTTGTTGCATATAGTAGTAGTTCTTGTTGTGGTATATTATTTCCTTCTATGAACATATCACAGTTTATTAATCCATTCTGCAGTTATTAGACATTTGGATGGTTTCTCCTTTGGGCTTTTAATGCTTTTATGAACATTCTTGTTCATTCTTTTGCAAATAGGTAAGTATTTTCTGTTGGATATATCCCTAGGAATGGCATTGCTGGTCATAGTGTATGGATATGTTCAGCTATAGTAGAGACTGCCAACATTTTCCAAAGTGGTTGAACCAGTTTATGCAACCCCTTCACTACATCCAGTTGTATATGGGTATTATGTTGTTCAGCATTCTTGTTAACACTTGATATGTCCAGTCTTCTAAAATTTTAGCCGTTCTGGTGCATGGATGGTGTTCTCGTGAGTTTGAATTGATATTTCTCTGGTGACTAATGAGGTTGAGAATCTTTATATATGTTTATTGGTCATTTGAATATTCCTTGTAGTGAATTGTCTATTCAGATTGTTCATATTTCTATTGAGTTGTTTATTACTGATTTCTATGAGTTTTTTTTTTTAATATCTTCTGGCTATGTCTTGTTTCTTTATAACTTTGTATTTTAAAGACTTAACCCCTCCAATAAGCTTCCTGCCAACGTCACTGCTATAGAGAACAGGAAGATAAGCCTTTTGGTCAATGCAAATAATATGATTTTTTTTTAATGAATTGGGGTAAATCTCATTGGCATATGGCAGTTCAGTTTTTCTAAAATTAAATTATTGTTTTTGGTAGACATTCCCTGGCCTTTAATGGGCACATGCAAATTTGCCCCTTGATTTATTTGGGACAGGGTTTCTCAAAAGTGGCACTATTAAAATTTGAATGGGATAATTCTTTGTTGTGGCAGCTGTCCTGTGCACTGTGGGGTGCTTAGCAGCATCTCCCAGGCCTCAACCCACTAGAGGCCAGTAGTACCTACCCTCCACTTTGTGACAACCAAAAATGTTTCCAGACGTTGCTGAATGTCCCTGGGGTGGGAGGTGGGGGTGTTAAAATTGCCCTGGTCGAGAACCACTGATCTAGATTTGTTTTGTGGGTATTTTACCAGTTTGCCAGGAAATTAGGGAGCTCAAAATTACGTGTGTTTTCTAAAATACATATGGAAATACAAAGGACTAAGAATAGTCAAGATATTTTTTAAGCAGCAGGTCAAGGTGAGAAGACTTGTTCTATGAGATATCCTGATTTATTATATATAAAGCTATAATAACTAAAGCACTTTGGTATTAGCACAGTATTAGACCAGTGGAAAACAGTAGAGAACCCAAATCCAGTTCCGTGTGTATCCAGAAACTTGATTTCTTTTAATAGTAGTGCTCTTACAGAGCAGAGGGCAAAGAAGGGGCGTTTCTATAAGTGGTCCTGGGACTATTAGATATCAGTATGGAAAAAATTCAAATTGGTATCCTACTTTACTCCGTACACAAAAATCCATTCCAGGTAGATTAAAGACCTAAGCATGAAAGGCAAAACTACTAAGATGTTAGAATATAGTGGTTTTCAAACGATGTTCTTAAGAGTCTTAGAAAAAACATGGCTTGTAGTGGGAAGGGGACAGTGGATCAGGGAAGTTCTAGGTCTTGCGTGCTCTTTTGGAAATTTTAAACGCTATTTCTTAAAAAACTGTAGTCCTCCTCAGAAAAGGCTTGAAAACCTGTGCTGTGTGGCATAGAATGCCTTCTGTGTTTTTGCAGACTCAAACCTTATTTTTTTTTTGAAAATAGTATTGGACTTGCTTATAGTGCTTTCTCCCCTAGTAGTCTGTAAATCCTTCAAGGCCAGGGACTGGTTTTTTTTCATTGTTTTTCCATGGGGTCTGGAATTGTATGGTCTCAATAAAATAAATGCTTGTTAAATGAATTCAAGCACTGGGAGTGGAGGGAATGTATAGAGAAGAGCAGAGAGGAAGGAAGGTACTTTGAAGAACACTCTCATTTACAGGAAGCGAGAAACCACTGCATTGCAATAGTTAAGAACCGTGTTACAGACATTAAGGAAAAAGCAAATGCATTTATTCTGTTGCAAGAATACAGAGTGTTACGTTTGGCTGTGTACCTAGAGGTTATGCTTATGGATTTTAGAATCAGACAGCAGGAGTCAGTCATATCTGGGCTCTGCCTCTTACTAGCTAAACAATATTGGGCATGAACTTGACTTCTTTCAAACCTAGTATTCGCACTTATAAAATGGGAATAATATTATTCGGTGATTTAAGAGGTCATTGATGACCTTGAGATAGAGATTTCCGGATTGTGGGATTAAAAGCTAGATTATAGGAGCTTGATTCTACTATATTGTTAAGCCTAAAGAACATTGAGAAGCTCAGTAGGAAACAAACATTGAGACACTGTAAAGAACGATTTTTATAGAAATGAAATACATTTTCTTGAGAGAATCTTACAGTTATATTTTTTAAGCCACGTTATTGGGAGTGGTCTACAAAAGCATAAAGCTACAATTGGACTTTCCTGTTGAAAGTATATTTCTCAAAATGTTTGCTATATCTTTGTTAAGGTAAACTGAGTGGTAAAGTGCTTTTAAACATGTTGAGCATTTCATGTTTTAAAGTATGTGATGAAATTTTTAGAAATAAATCATACATCTTGATTCCAATTTTTTTCTAGAAAAATTTCCTGGAGCAACCCCTGATGGCCTAGTGGTTAAAGTTTGGCATGCTCCGCTTCGGCGTCCCAGGTTCAGTTCCCAGGCGTGAACCACACCACTCGTCTCTCATTGACTATGCTGTGGTGGTGGCTCATATAGAAGAACTAGAAGGACTTACACGTAGAATATAGAACTATGTACTGGGGCTTTGGGAAGGGAGAAAGAAGAGAGGCAGATTGGCAACAGATGTTAGCTCAAGGCAAATCTTTCCAAGCAGGGAAACGAAAAAGAAAAAGAAAAATTTCCTAAATGTAAGTTATTTATACCCATTTTTTATGACTTCTTATATAAGACTCTCCCGAAAAAAACTATACTGGCTGCAAAGCTATCTGCCATTAAACAGGTATCCATATGGAGAGATAAAAATGGTGATTTTCAAGTAGAGAAGAATTCAACCCTTATAAACTACACAGCAGGTAAACAGAATTTGTTGGCAGTGAAATATTCCCGTTAGTTCTAGTAGAACAAGGTAGCCAAGCATCAATCAAGATTTCAGTGGTGCTTGTAGAGAGTAGTTGGGTCATGTCACAGACATAAATTGTAAATTATTGTAACTTCATTTTATATAGTTACTCATTACAAAGGAGTTTATTATTATACTAGATTATTGAGGCTAACATCATTAAAATGTAACTGCATGGTGCTTTCTTATATAAGAGGAATTTGACAATAAACTATTTACTTAAGGCATATACTGATAGTATAGCTACTTTCTACTTTTAATTCTTCTGTTGTTTTGATCTAATAATGGCATTTTGGGGGGTCAAAATACCTTTTTTTAGAAACCTTGATACAACCATATGTTGTCTTCAAAATCTTACTTCAAATAAAGCAATAGAGGCAAGTTGGAAGTAAAAGCATGGAATACATAAACAAAATAATAAGGGAATTATGTTGCCAGTTATCAATGGGTTGCCCCTGTGTAACAACATCAGAGTGTTGGCCTCTATTGTCTGTTCTGCAATAATGGAGCTGCACCCAGTAGACATTTCTCTTTTGCACCTGGCAGGGGTTAAGCTTTGTCAGAGAAGGTTTAGGACAAAGGGCCTTCCTTCCTAATTCCAGGGTGCTTCCATTCTTTTCTTTTTCTTTCTCCTGCAGTACAACCAACAGTGGCACAATTCAAGGGTGTCTACAGGGACTCACCCACAGTGGGTGATCCACAGTGGATTCAGTGGATCCCCTTTGATGGCTTAATAAGGAGAATGAGTGGCACCCCTGCAAGTGGAATCCCAGTGAATCCAGTAGGCATCCCAGCCTCAGCCTACCTGCACCTGGGAGGGGACAGGGCTTTCCTGTTTGCCAGTCTCAGCCTGCTGTTCCCTACCTGCTGAGCTCTGCCCTGACCAGGGACCGGTACTGGCCTTGGGAAACATGACAATCTTCTCTACCATCCCTGTGCTGCAATCATTCCTTCTCCAACAAGCCCTGAAGGCAGCCTTGGCGAGGGGGGTCCTCTCCCAAAATTGTTTCTTTCTTAACTACTCTACTGTAATTCTGGGCTATTCTCTATAGTTCCCTTTAAAGGTTTATGGTTAATTGTTCATTATATAAACTGTCCCTGCTCAATCTATTGGTTGGTTTCCGTGTCCTGATTGAACCCTGATTCTTATCATTATATATTATTTTATAGGGTGTTAGTGCTAAGGGGAAAAATGAAAGGAGAACAAGTTGGATAGGGAGTGTCAGGACAAGAGGATAGTTTATATTTTAAATGACATGGTCAATACAGCCTCAGCAAGATGACATTTGAACACAGAATTAAAGATAGTGAAGAAGATGAGGCATGAAATCATCATGTGGAAGAGGATTCCAAATGGAAGGAACATAGAGTGCAAGTCTACAGGTGGGAGAGTGCCTGGCATGTACCAGGAGCATAATGGAGTGCAGAGGTACAGGGGATGACTGGCCAAAGATGATGTCAGAGAGAGTGTGGGACCAACTGTATGGTGCTTGAGGTCCAGCATAAGGACTTGAACTTTCCCCCTGAGAGAAATGGAGAGCCCCTGGAGAGATTTCACAATGTCAGGGTGTGACATCTGGTTTTAAAGGGTCACTCCAATTGGTGCATTGGAGATAGATTGTGGGTCAAATATAGAGGCAGAGAACCCAGTTAGAAGGATACAGTGATAATCCAGGCCAGAACAATGGTGCAATGTGGTCCACCCAGCCATCAGGGAGTAACAGGGTGTTGACTTACATACTCACCGCAAGCAAAGAAAAAACTAGTCAAAGTACGTGATATGATTATTTTGCTAATGATCAGTCTACAAATGCAGTGGGTGAAAGTCCACAAGGCCAGAGAAAAGCAACCTTCGTGTAAAGAAAAATTCTGAGGAACTGTGAGTCACACCACCTGCAACAACCACAGATTCTAGAATTATTTGAGATGCCAGGACAATGAGGAGGGAATAATCTTTTCAACAAGTAGTGCTGGGACAGGTGGATATCCACATGTGAAAGAATAAAGGTGAACCCCTACCTACACCATATAGAAAAATGTTACATCTTCTTACCATCAAAGATGTAAATGTAAGACCTAAAACTATAAAACTCTTGGAAGAAAACATGGCCCTGGATTAGGCAGTGTTTTTATAATTATGGCACCCAACACATAAGCAACCAAAGGGAAAACAGATCAATTCAACTTCATCAAATTAAAACTTGAGTGCGTTGAAAGACATGATCAAGAAAGTGAAAAGACAACTCACAGAAGGGGAGAACATGTTTACAGATCTTTACATATCTGATAAGGGTCTACTATTGACAATATATAATACATTCTCCCCTCTCAACAATAAAATACAAATAGCACAATGAAAAATGGGCAATGCATTTGGATAGGCATTTCTCCATAAGAAATACATGCCTGCCTGGTGCTGTGCTGTCACTGCCCGAGGCTGCAGTTCCTGTGCTGGCCATCAGGTGGCAGCCTCCTGTGTCAGTGGTGCCCACTGAGCTTTGTTGGAGCAATTGGAGAAAGGAGGAGTCATGCAGAAGTCATGCTGACCCTCCGCCTGCCTCAGGACCCACTTGCACTTCCTATTACTAGTGTTCCTCTTCACCGACTGAGTGGAGCAAAAGCAGGAAGGAGGGATCCAAGATGCCCCTATTTGTTCATTCGGCAGCTATGTGCCAAGCCCTCACCCTGGGCCGGGAGCCCTGGTGGTCCCAAGGGTGGTACTGAAATCTACCCAGTGGTCCCTGCCCACCAGGAGCTCAGTCTGGAGGCAGATGGACAAAAGCACAAAATCAGAGACACGTGAAAGAGAAGAGCATGAACTGGAATGAAAATAAAGAGTGTCCTGCAGGGAGGGCTGGGGTCTCACTGGGTAGGAGGGTCTGAAAGGCCTGACTGAGGTGACATTTGCTGTGACCAGAATGACAGGAGGACCCAGCGCTGCACTCACCTGTGATCAGCGTGCCAGGGAGAAGGCACTGCTGGTGTGGAGACACCCAGGCAGAAGTGAGTTTGGCCAGAGGAGGTTAGAGAGGTGGGCACTGTGGCTGCAGATAGCCTGGAGGGGAGAGGAGGGAGAAGGGCAGGCCAGACCCAGGAACTGGGAGATGGTGTGAGGTGTCTCCTCCTCTCTGAGAACACTGCTCCCCACCCTGCATCTTTAAACCGCAAATATTCTCTCTCTCTCCATCTCTGTGGACCAGGAATCCTGCACAACTGAGCTGGAGCCTCTGCTCATGACGACTTCCATGTTGGGGCTGTGGCCTCCACTGAGGCTGGAACAGGGTGAGATGTGCTGTCAAGCTTACTCTTGTGGGCTCGGTCAGGAGCAGCTTCACTGAGAGCCCGGCTCCTTTCTGTCTGTTGGCCAGGGCACTCCCTTGGTTTTCTTCTATGTGGGCCTCTGCATAGGGGAGCTCAGGACATCCATGTATGTCCCCAGGTCCAGGGGTTAGACAGACTGAGAGAGGGGAACAAGGGAAGAGGGAAGAGGGAACACAAGAGAGCGAGTGAGAGAGAATGACAGCCTCGGTGATGGAATCTGAGAAGGGTCGTCCTGTCACTTGTGCTGGGTCTGTTGGTCAGAAGCCAGTGCCTAAGCAGTCAGTGGTCCACAGGGACGTGTAGAACAGGCAGGGAGATCATCCCTGCAGGGGCACGCTGACCTTGACTAGAGTGTCCTGGTTGCGAAAGGCTCCCTTCCTACCTGGGCTGATCCTGCGTTGAGCTCAGATCCTCCTCCTTGGGAGTGTTGCTCATCGTGACCCGGGTGTGCTCTCCCGGGTTCCCTGGGCTCCTGTCTCCTCCAGGAGGGAGATGTACACTGAAGAGGCTGAGGCCAGAGCAAGCAGGGACCACTCCACCCTCCCAGTTCATTTGCTTCCTTCCCCAGGAGGGCCGACTCCTCAGGAGCCTCTCCTCACTGCTCACCATCTTCTCTGCTCTGAGAGCACCTCGTTTCAGCCTCTGAAGAAGACCTGGGGAGAAGTTTGCAGGTGGGAAGGCCTCTCTCCATGGGAGCCCCAGAGTGGACAGGGACCTTCGACAGGGCTGGGCATTGTCCCCTCAGTCAACTTGGACTTCCTGGGAGGCAGCAACACCTGGGGGCAGGGCCTAGGCTGGTGGAAGGTCTCTAAGCTTCCCCACAATGCCCATCTTCCTGGTCTCACCTGATTGGGCACAGGCCTGCACAAGCACACAACATTTCAGACCCCCTGGGGTCATGTGCAGCCCATCAAGGCCGCTGTGTCTGTCTCATTGTGTGGTTGTCCGTCTCACTTTCCTGGCTGATTCGCTGCTCTGTTCTAGATCCAACCTCAGGCGGCTGAAAAGTTGACTTGCCACGTCAGCTTGCCACTGAGATGGCTACTGTTTCCAGAAATGCTTAGGGGCCGGGCTTTGTCCACCCATGGCGACATCAAGTGGACAACCTCTGACAGTGAAGCCCCCCCCTTCAGTCTTGCGCCACTCACAGGGCCGTCACACTGAGGGGGTGGGGACGGGACCTGCCCTGGGCCAAAACACCACGACTCTCACTGTTCTTCCCTCAGCTTCAAATGCTCCTCAGTTGGTTGTATGTCTTTGGTCTCTTCCCAGAAGTTGTTTTCTGACAGCGCTTCCAGTGTGATCATGGCTTTCCGGGAAGAGGATTGGCTGAATTCCTCACTCAACCATTTGGTGTGTCCTGCCGCCCCACCCCGATAACTTTCTAAAGGCTCATCCTTTCAGCAATCTGAGGACCCAAGATTGTGAGTCTGTGTCCCGGAGGGATTTTGAGAAGAGCTGGTGGGATGGCAGTATTGCAAAGCATAAAGTCTTGCTTCCAGAAAGCTCTCTGGGATCCTCATCATCTTGCTGTTTTGGAGTCAAAGCCCTGAGGTCTTTAAAAAGCCAGCAATGTTAGAACATGGGCAGGACAAACAAAAGTCTCTGGGCTCCAACACCAACTAAAATATTCTGAATTTCTAGTAACCTGAGACGAGTGGAAAGGAATTGGGAGTATGGAGTGGAGGGGCGGTTTGGGCCAACTACGCATCTGGGAGGAGAAATGCCATGCAGAGCAGCCTTTCTGGGGGCATAAGTGTGGGACATGTGTGCAGACCCCCGCTGCAGACATTGCTGCTGCTGCCCTTCAGTTCCCTCAGCCCACTTGAGTCCCTGCAGTCCCTGGGAGCCAGTCCCCAGCAGGCCCACAGTGTCCCCCTGGAGCACCTGCATCCACTCTCTGCCTGAGGGCTCTCTCCTGCACCGGGAGCTTTCTCTCCTGCAAGCCTGTGCCAGCCTGTAGCACAGAAACCTTCATGACCCGGGGTAAACCCTCCACCCACAGGGACAGAGCCAGTCCGGGTGGGATCTCGTCTCCCAACAGGACTAGGATGGATGCTCACCTCAGTGCTCCCTCGTCAGGCCCGCACTGGCTCTCCTCCCCCAGGCTCCCTTCCCCCATGGTCTCCCTCGGGCCTCCTCCATCACCTGCAAACAAACCACTTGCCCTTCAACCTTGTCTGCTTTGGGGGCCCAAACCCTGCCGAGGCTCCATGCTGGCTGTGACTTGGAGCAGGTCGTCCAGCCTTCTGGACTTGAGCTTCCTCACCTGTAAGATGGGGACAAAAGGCCTGCCTCCCGGAGTCTTCGGAGGAGACACAGCATGGGAAGATGCAAACCGCTGCAAAGAAAGATGCCAGGTGATCACCCAGTAAAACACCAACCTTGCCAAAGCAACAGGAGCTCGTGAGGCTGAGGGAGGAACGCGGGCAGCCTGTCCCAACAACGTGGAGATTCACTGACGAGTGTGGCCGTGCAGGGTAGGCCCCTGAACAGTGGAAGAGCCATTAACAAGGAGGGTGACAGGACAGAGGCTTCCAAGGAGAAAGATTTAAGTGTTAGAGGATCACAGAGGCCTTAGGAAAATCGTGAGGCCCTGGAACATGTTACTGAAATGCTATTATTGGCCGTAAAAATGTGTTACAAATACCCAGTCCACTCTGGATTACTTCTCATTGGTTGTAGGAATGAGTGCACACTTGTGATTAGAACCCACATTTTGTTAAATATAGGATATCTTTATTTTTCTTAACTTTTAATTTTTTTTTTGTCGATGAAGTGCCAAGCATGGGTTTTCTCCGTTCTTTTCTTTGCATGGGTGACCTCTACTTTCAGAAGTGGATTCCTGGTGCTCATCACCACTACTATCCCAAGGGACAGCCCTCTTTCAGGTCACACCGTGGATGTGAGCTCCAGGTGGACAGGGACCACATCGGGTCATACTGGTGAAGTTACAGTGCTCGGCCCATGGCAGGGACCAGAGCGTATTGGGTGAATGAGTGAGTAAACAATGAACGAATGCATGAATGAGTACATGAGTGCAGGAGTGAGTGAGTGAGGGAATGAGTGAAGGAATGACTGGGTGAATGAAGCAATAAGTGAATAAACCACAGCAGCTGGATCCACACAGGAGGAGGCTTTATCTGTGGCGGGCTCACAGGGTGTCACAGCACAAGGCCTAGACGGTGGCATGGAGCATGTCCAGCTCTCCTTCCAGCACTGAGCCTCCGTCACCTGCAACACAGTGTGGTCCTGGTTCTTCTTCAGCTCCACCTCAAACAATGTTGAATGTTCCCGGGAACAGAGCAGCAGGAAGGGAACCTGAGGAGGGACTTCCCAGACCCTGCGCCCTGGAAGACCACTGTGACAGCCTGTCAGGGGGCTCTTAACACGCTCCAGGTTCCAGGCTAGAAATACTCAAGCCATTCCTCAGGGAAGTCTCCCAACAGCCCATCAGGAGGCCAAGTCATTTCCTCATTGTACAGATGGGGAAGCTGAGGCTGAGAGCATCACCTGCATCACCAGCTAGAAAGAGGCTGAGCAGGCGCTAAGACCCCTGTTTCTCTGACTTTGGATCATTCCAAACCACTGTCCTGCACTGCGGCCTCCTCGGGCTCAAGGGTCCTGGCCTCCCTGGGGCCTGCACCCTTCTGGCCTCCAGCCATCACTGAACTAAAGGGACAGGGCCACTCCGTCTGCCTGGAGCTGGGTATGGTGGCCGGGGAATGGCCAGCCGTGGGCGCTGTGGGCTCTCCCAGTACCAAGGACCAGCCTATCCCCCCGCAGAGTGAGGTCTTTCTGGGCATCAGGACCAAAAGTTGTCAGAACTTTAGGGAAAAGAGGTCCCTCCCTCAGCATGGGGGAGCCCTTCTCAGGCAGGCCCCATGGGGTCTAAGAGGCACTGGGTTCAAATCCCGGCTCTGCCACTCTGCAGGGCACAGAGGGGGCAAGTCTCTTTGAGCCTCAGTTTCCTCATCAGTGAAATGAAGACAATAATTGATCCTCCCCCAAGGAGTTGTGGGGAGGATTCAAGGAAATAGCTCAAGAGGAGAACAGAGGCCCCGGTAAGTGCTCATCACCGTGAGCTGTTCCTGCTGATGTCACCCCACTGAGAGGCCCCTGGGGCCCTTCGCCTCTGCCCACTCTGATCTCCCACCAGGCATGCCCTACTCGCTCTGACTCCGCTGTTCCTCTGGAATGCCTTTCTCCACCCCATCTTGTCCCACGGGAGTCAGCCAGCCAGCTGGGGATCCAGGACCCAGCCCCATCTCTCCTCCCGTGATTCCTCTTCATTACAGCTAGTAGCTGTTGAGCTCTGAAAAGGTGCAGGACACTCCAGGTGCAGCCTGAGCAAACTTGTCTGACACCACCATGAAAGGTCGGCTGCCACCCCACTTCACAGTTGAGGAAACCAAGGCTCCAATGGCAGTTCCTCTCCGAGGTCACCAGGGCTCTCTCGCTCATCCCCACTGAGCAGGGGCCCTCCATCGCAGAGGCTGAATGTGCTGGATATGTGGGCTGGGGCTGGCACAGTGCCTGAGGCAGCCATCACTCCTGGAAGACCCTGAGGTGTGCTTTGGCACAATGACCTTCTCCAAAGCCTCCAGCCCCATGCTCTGACCTTCTGGCACCTTCTATGACACCTCCACTGTGTCTTGTCAAAGTCACTTCTGCTCACACATGCTCAAGTGGGTCCTGCTGTTGCAACTGAGAACTCCCCCTGGAGGGAGTATCTTCAAGGAGGTCCCTGTGACTCACTGCTCTGTCCTAGATGTGCTTTCCCTACTGAGGATGGGGCTCTCTGCATGGAGGGAGAGGGAGCAGGCAGGAGTGTCCAGACCCTCATCATCATCTGTCCTGGATGGCAGGCCAGGCTGCTCAGCTCAGGTGAGTTAGGGAGCAGGAGGGGCATGGGCAAGGCCAAAGCGGAGTCAGGTGTGGTAGGGGCGGGGCCAGGGGTGAGGGGAGTGGTAGGGCCAGAAGGAACAGGAGTGGGGCCTTCCAGCTGGGCAGGTCACCCCAGGTACCTTCATCCCCTGCATCCTAGCTGCTCCTCCTTCTCCCTCCCCCCCTCAGGTCTCTGCTTCAGGGTTTCTGGAATCCCCGTTCCCAAACAAGATCACAGCGTAGAAGGAGACCTTGGGTGTCAGACTGTGACCAACACCTTAACATCACGTTTACATTATGAGCCAGAATCTCCACCTCTAGGGATCGGTCCTAAAGAAGTAGAGATTTATGGATGCAGGTGTTCCTTTCAGCATGCTGACGGGAGTGAAAAATCAGAAATGATCCGTGTTGCCCAGCAGAGGCTCTTAGGAAATTCTGAGGCCGACGCAGGGGAGGAAGAGGATTGACTGTCCAGGGTCCAGCCCTGGGGAAATCAGGTTCCAGAAGAGCACACTCCCTGCAGTGCTTCCCACACGATAGCCGCAAGTGCACACCCACACACACTTGCACATAGACATACCCATGTGCATACAGATGCACACAGCTGAATGTGCACATGCACACACGTGCACACACACGTGCATACAAATGCAAAGGACTGAAACGGTGAACACTGCCTATTAAGGGCACTCCTCAGTTTCCACTTAATTCTTAATTCCCTTAGAATTCATTCTTTTACTATAATAAAAGTTCATTTTCTTTGTAATAAAAACTTTTACAAAGAAAAACTAAATAATGTACTTCAGTCCAAAGATGAGTGATAAATGGATAACATTAACCATGTGATTTTATTCTTGTTAGAATTATAAGAGGAATAGAGGCACATTCTATCAAGTTGAAACATCACGCAGGCCCCTAAAGGAGAAGAGAAGCGAGTGGGAATTCCCATCCCCAGAGGTGAACCCCGTGGACGATTTGGTGCGTATCTCTCTGGCTTTGTCTCTCTCTTTCTGTCTGTCTCTCTCTGTCTCTTGCTCACACACAGATTCATTTTCATAGATGCGTGTCTCCCGGCTGATATCACATATACGTGGTCTTACAGATGGGACAGATGGAGCCCATCTCCTCGCCATGGACAGTAGCATTCCTTCCAATTGCTTGCTATTGCAACCAGTGCTGTGATGAATAGTCTGGAAAATACATCTTTGAAAAGTTGGGCAGGAATTTCTGTGGGATGAAGTCCTGGGATCAGCACCGCCAGTACAGGCGTGCCCCTGGGGACAGCGATGGGTCCTGCAGGCTGGTCCCCAGAGAGGAGTGTCCTTTCACACTTGTCTCTAGGGGTCTACTGGGGCCTCTGCTTCCTCACATTGTCACCAGGGCTTGTCGTCACCACATTGGACCCCTGCTCATCTGATGGGGCCCAGTGCCCTCTCCACAGTGTCTCCATGTGCGCGTCTCCTCCTCGGGGAGCTCAAGCATCTCTGACACATGCTGCCCCTGTGTAGCGCCTCTTGTTGGCGTTGAATGTGTTTGCTCTTTATCTCTTTTTAAAACTCTGACTTTTGAGCATTTTTTTGGACCACAAGGAGGCGTAACCTTTCCCTGGCCTTGTGTTATGAGGATACGTTCCAGTTTATGGTTTGACTTTCCAGCTTTCAATCCTTTTCTTGTTTTTGTTTTGGCCGCACGAAGAGCAACGCGTTTCGTGTGTGGCTTCTGGCTCTGGTGTCCCACTTAAAACAACAGTCTGTACCCCAAGATTATGCACATATTTACCAAAAGGGCTTTCTTTGATACATCAAGTCTAGACTCCATCTGGGATTTTCCTATCAATTTAGAGAAATTCTATTTCAAATAAAAACAGAAAAGGAAAAGCTATCAGGCCGTGTGAAAATGAGTGGGCAGACACAATGGCCACCTACGGCATGATTTCACTTATAGGAAACATCCAGAACAGATTAAAAAAAAAAAAGTGACAGAAAACAGATCAGGGGTTGCCAGGGCCCGAGCGAGAAATGGGGAGTGACTGCTTTTAGAATAGGGTTTCCTTTTGGAGAATGAAATATTCTGAACCCAGACAACGGTGATGGATGCACAGCATTGTGAATGTACTTGATGCTCATGAAGTGTACAATTTAAAATGAAAAACAGTAAATTGTTAAAAGATGAAAGTTAAATTTATTTTAAATATTCAAGATATAAACAATAAAAACAAAGCAATGAAAGGAACCAAGAAAGAAACAAATACAATAAGCAGGGTGGGGAAGGAAATGTGTGGTAATGGAGCAGGTGGAACAGGTGTGATTGGAGGTGCTAATGAGGGAGGTTCGCGAGCCAGATCTCCCAGGCCGCAGAATTTGGCCTCAGCTGCCTCCCTGTCTCCTGCAGGCGCCTGTGCAGGGGATGGCTCTCCCTGCACGGAGGCTGGGGCCTCAGCTGCGTCCTGTTCTCCTGCATGAGCCTGTGCAGGGAATGGCTCTGCCTGAGTGGAGGCTGGAGCCTCAGCTGCCTCTCATTCTCCTGCAGGAGGCTGTGCAGGAGATGTCTGTCCCTGCACGGAGATTCGGGCCACAGCTGCCTCCCTGTCTCCTGCAGGAGCCTGTGCAGGGGATGGCGCTACCTGCACGGAGGCAGGGACCTCAGATGCCTCCTCGTCTCCTGCAGGAGGCTGTGCAGGAGATGGCTCTCCCTGCACAGAGGCTTGGGCCTCTTCTGCCTCCTGGTATCCTACAGGATCCAGGGTGCGCCATCCCCCTGTACAGGGGATGGCGCACCCTGCTTGGAGGCTGGGCCCTCAACTACCTCCTCTTCTCCTGCAGGAGCCTGTGCAGGGGATGGCTCTCCCTGCACAGAGGCTGGGGCCTCAGTTGCCTCCTGGTCTCCTGCAGGAGACTGTGCAGGGGATGACTCTCCCTGCACGGAGGTTGGGGCCTCAGCTGCCTCTTGGAGTCCTGCAGGCGGCTGTGCAGGAGATCTCTGTCCCAGCATGGAGGCAGAGATCTCAGCTGCCTCCTCATCTCCTGCAGAAGGCTGTGCAGGGGATGGCTCTCCCTGCACAGAGGTTTGGGCCTCTTCTGCCTCCTGGTATCCTACAGGAGCCAGTGCAGGGGATGGCGCACCCTGCTTGGAGCCTGGGCTCTCAGCTGCCTCCTGGTCTGCTGCAGCACATGGTGGATATGATTGTTCTCCCGGGATTGAAGCTGGGTCCTCTGGTGGCTCTGAGGGTTTTATCACTGCCACTGCAGACCCTCTCCCTGTAGCTGCTGATCCAGTCCTGTGGGACACCGGCGCCTCCATCGGGGAGATGGATGGAATATCCCCTTCCACCAGCTCCACGCTGATCTCCTGTCTGGAGCTCTGCAAAGACAGTGACTGGCTCTGTCCCAGAGGCATCAGAGCCCTGTCCAGCTGTCTTTGCTGCTGCTTCTGCCCTCTGGACCTAATTCTCCCAGATCAGGCACATACCTGTGTCTGCACAGTATTCCACCCCTGAGGAAAAACCTACACCTCAGGGGCTTGTGATAAACCTCAGGCAGAAGTGCGCCACCCCAGCACTCCACGTCCCACCCAGCCGGCCTTGACCTGGGCTTTGAACCTGACCGACCCCCCCCAGGCTTCTAACACCTCACCGACTGCTCCTGCTCACGGTGGTCCACCCACATGAACCCGCCCTTCCAGGCACACATGAGGAGGGGATGTAGGGCTGCCGTGATGGGACCACAGTGGTAGCCTGGTTTGGAATGGCCTTCCCTGAGCCTCCCGATGTTACCTTTCCATCCTTCCGGGGAAATGGCCACAGCCGTCGACCGTTTGAGGGGCACCAGCATCTGCACCGGTGTTTGGGGGCTTTCCTGGGGCTCCGGCCCCTGGGCATCGGGAAGCAGCAACTAAACATGTTGCTCCTTCTAGACAAGTGCTAGACAAGTGAGCTCACTTGGGGGCTGTGTTTAGGATGTGGGTGCCTAGTTACCAGGGTTCCAAGTTCTGTTGGGCTCTGTGAGGTCACTTCCTGGGATCCCCTTACCTAAGCTTCCTCCTCACACAAGACCTTCCTAAGGGTCCCCCGGGCTGCTGACTGCTCACTCTCCATCTCCACACCCTGTCCAGACACAGTCACACCAACACAGTCCACCCCACAGCCTCTGGGGAGGTCTGGACACAACCAGGGCCCCAGCTTTGAGGACACAGAGTTGAATTCAGTCCCGCTCCTGCTTCTTGCCAGTGATGTCACCCTGGACAACCCTGTGCCTCTCAGGGCCTCCCCCGTGTCCCTGTCTGTGTAGTGGGGGTCATTCTAACATCTATTTCCTAGGGATGTCATCAGGTGCATAGACCTAGAGATCCCTTCAGAGCCTGTGAAACCATGGGCTGCTCCCACACGTAGCTCCTGCACAGACTTTGCAGTGCAAGGATGACAGAAAGGGCTGGCTGTGGCAGAGAATACAATGCAAAGAGGCTTCGGTCTGCTGGGCGTCTGGGAGAGGCACTTCCCCTCTTGCCTGTTTCCCAGTGTCCCTAGGGAGGGTTGAAATGAAATGACGTTCAGACATCATCTCCTTCTGGCTTGCAACCCTCCAGGGCCTCCTGTTCTGTTTAGACTCAGGTCCAAGTGCCTGAGTGGCTGTCATCTCAGCCTATGTGGTGGGCAGCCCACACAGTAGCCCCAGCGTTCCCACTTCCTAGGCACACATCCTTGGTAATCCCCGCTCCTCGAGGAGAATGGACTTTGCGGCTGGCTTCTAACCAACAGAATAGGGCCGAGTGATGGGATGTCACTTCCATGGTCGGTTTAATGAAAAGTCTGTGACTTCTGCCTGCTTCTGTCTTTCCTGTGTTCATTCTATCTCTCTGTCTCTATCTCTCTCCCTGTCTTTGTCTCTCTCTGTCTCTGTGTCTCTGGCTTTCTGTATCTCTCTTGGTCTCTCCCTGTCTCTCTGTCTCTCTCTTTGTCTCTCCTCTCTGTCTCACTGTGTCTGTCTGTGTCTCCTCTTTTTGTCTCTCCTACCCATCTTTCTATCTCTGTGTGTCTCTGTCTCTCTTTCTCGCTCTCTTTCTGTCTCTCGGATCCACTATTCAGGAGAAGCCAGATCAGATATTATGAGCTTCCATCCCTATGACACCCCCAAGTGCAAAGAACTGGCAGAGGGCCCCGGCCCACAGACAGAAAAGGCCTGAAACCCCCCATCCAAACTGAATCCTACCACTGCTCCGATACTTCCGAATGATCTCCGAGATGGCTCCTGCCTCTATCGACCTTCAGTTGAGAACACAGCCCCAGCCTCCTGCTAGACCTTGACAGGGAGCCTCCCAGCTGACCTGAGCCTGGACCCTGGTAGAGACATTGTCAGATGCTCAATGACAGGTCTTGTAAGTGCTAAGTGAGGCTAATGCTGTCACCCAGCATAGACAGCTAGTACCTCCTTCCAGGCCTGGGTCTGGCCCTGCCATCCTCTCTCTCTCACTTCTCTCCTCCCCAGCTCACTCTAGCCACACTGGCTCTTTTCTCACCTCCTCTCTCGTCAAATTCTCTTCTGCCTCCAAGTCTCTGTGCCTTTGAGCTTCCCCCCAGCATGCTGTTGGCAGACAGATGCAGGGCTGGTTCCTCTTGTCCTTCTGCTCAGGGCACAAATGTCCCCAGGGAGGCCCTTTACACCCACCTAGGGGCTCCAGGCCCTCCCTCCTCCAGCACCCTGCTTCATTGCCCTGTAGCACCTGCTCTTCTTTTTCACATGGATTTGTTCATGATTTTGTCCCTTCCACCTCCAGGGTGTGAGCTCCTGGAGGGCAGGGACCATGTGGGTGCTTTCAGCACTACCCTCAGGACTAACATGGGCCCTGCTCAGAGTGAGTGCTGGGGCCACAGTAGCTGAAAGAATCATGAGAGGATCTCAGAACCCTCCCACCTCTGAGCAGCTCCCATTGTGAACGTGGATGCCAGTAATCAAAGGTTGCTTTGGACAGGGGAACACCCAGAACGAGGCCTGGGCGTCCCTTCCCTGCTCCACTTGCTCCATTGAGCACGAGTGGACACAGAACACCTCTGGTGGTCAGCCCTAGCCTTGCAGCCCCAGGCAGGAAAGCAGAAAGCAAAACACACACATTTCTTTGTTTGGGGTCCTCAAGGTAGTGGTTCCCCCAGGGCCGAGGGTGCAAAGGATCAGGACCCGTGGGCTCCAGGAGAGATGTGAGGGACCTCAGAATCCTCTCTTGCTCCCCACTTTCCTTACACTGGCCCTGGCGTGTCCCGTTGACTCACAAGGCATCCTCATCCCAGCCAGGAAAATGACTCCATCTCACTTCCAAAGGAGGACCCCGAGGCTCCAACAAGGATGACCTTGTCCCTGGTCCCCGGACAAGTCGACCAGTGCTCTGCCATGTTCTGCACTGCCCGCGGCCCCAGTCCCCAAGCTCTCAGGCTGCCCTCTGCAAAGCAAGATCTAGAAGGAATGGAATGCATTTTACAACGACTCAGAGAACAGTGGGTCATGGATGGAGAATGAAGGTCAAGAGACTCTTCTACAAGCCTGTGAGACCCTTAGAGTCACCCCATCTATGCATCCCAATTTACAGAGGCCGAAGATCAGGCCTTCTCTCATGTAGCCCCTCCCCCCTGGGGGGGGTCATATCCTAGTTCCCGGTGCCCAGAGTGGTGGACACAGGACGCCAGACCTGGTTCTCTGCAGGCTGCTCTAGGGATGGCCCGAACCCCTGCATCCCCCTGTGCACCTTGGGGACCCCCTGCCCACCAGTCTGGCATCTCTCCCCTTCATGCTATGGGCCTGGGCATGTGGCTAGGGGACCGGATGCCCCTGCCCTATGGCAGAGCAGCCTCCAACCTCTTTCTTCCTTCCTCCTGTCACCTCCCCAGTGTGCACTTCCCTTCTGACACAGGGCTGGGCAGTCAGAGTGTGTGTTGTGTGTATGCTTGTGTGTGTGAGTGCGTCCACGTGGGGATGCATAGAGGAAAGGGCCCTACATGGGGGACGTTGGCAGGGGTCCCCCAGGATCTTAGGAGCTCTCATTCCCAAAGCAAACCCCTTGGAAGTGTTGAGGCTGGCCTAAGAGCTTGGAATGCTCTCTTCTCCTCTGGACTTTGCCCACCTCGTGGGCCCAGGGCCTGTCCCTGCTCCTCCTGGCCTCAGTTTCCCAACTATACTGTGAGGGTTGGACATGGAGCAACATCAGCCCCGATGAACATGGACATGACCCAGGATCTCTGCCCGCGTGAGTGTGGCAGGGATACCCTCATGGTCTCATAAGCCTCTCTCCTGTGGGGCAACCAGGCCTCCTGTCCACGGTCAGACACACAGAGGGGCCCTGCAGACAGCACTTCTGGGTGACACAGCCCGCAGCACTCACGTGTAACACAACGGTCCCCTGACATGGCTGCTTTCGTCTGTCCCCTCCCCAGCCAACTGCTCGGTGACCCTCACATCCCCTACGTACCGGGAACACGCCACACAAGCCAGGTGGGCCACACGGTGCACAGTTGAGTAGGTTGGACATCTGGGGATGTGAGAGTCACTGAGTATACACCGACCTCACTGTACTGGTCCACAGACTGCATCCCAGGGTCCAGCTCCATGCATGGCTGGTCCTGTGGACACGAAGACAGTGGTGGACACAGACCCTGGGCAGGGAGAAGGCCAGGCCACCCTTTTCCCTCCTCCTCTACACCCCATCCTGGCCACATGAGGTCCAGCCAATCCCTGCCTGCAGCCCTGGCGGGTGTAGGAGGAGCTGAAGGGAGCCCAGCTGGGCAACTATTGGAGGGAGTTACTGTTATTAGGAAGCCCCCTGGGTGCTGAGTTATTAAACCCCATTTTACAGATGACCAGTGGTCCCAGCGTTCAAGGTCACTCTGCTCTAAGTGACCAAGTCCAGACGTGAACAGGGGACTAGAAATCCTTACTTTTCACTACCATTGAGCCCAGCATTGACCATCGAGGCCTTGTCCTGCGTTGGGTCTCCTCCAGCCAGGCGACCTCCTGAGTCCAAGCACTTTGGGCACCTTCTTCTCCCTGCTTGAATCCCAACACACCCTCCTGAGGTTAGAGTCACTGACCCCATTTTTCATGGAGGAAACTGAGTCTCCGAGAAGACACCACATGAACTTGCCTGTCACAGGGCTGTGAGGTGACCCAGGTGTGGGTTTGACACCAGGTCAATCTGCCTCTAAAGGCTCTGCTAGCACAGGAGCCTGAGGAGGTGGCCTGTGAGCCCAGCACAGAGGTGAGTCCATCCTGGATGGGGGCTCGGGGGAGGGGCACTGCAGGCTAGGAGCTCTGAAGGGGGCAGGGGCTTGGCAGGGTCCTTGGGGAGGAAGGCTCTAGGGAGGGTGGGGTGCGGTGAGGGGTGCACTCTGGGGATGGTGTCTGGACCAGATCACACAGGGCCGTGACGCAGGCAAGGAGTCGGGCCTCACTACAGGTTGCGTGGACTTGAACGAGCAGTCTCATCAGAGCCTCAGGCTGTTAGGACCTAGATTTGGAGGGAGCTTGGTGGGCACCTTATCCACCTCCACTCAAGCCCAGATCCCCAAGAACCAACAGGATGAGAAGGCTGCTTCCATTTCCTCCCATGTACAGTGGGCACTGTGGCGGTCGCCTACCTTCTGCCTGGGCTGGGGATGCTGCCTGGAGGGCCCAGAGAGGGCTTCTTGTCAAAGTAGCCATTCAGGACAGGTCTGTGCTCAGAGAGCTCTGAGTGATGGGACCAAGGGCATGTCCCACCAGTGGGCTAAAAAGACGCTCCTGTCCATGTCGCTGTTGTTTATTGCAGGTGGACAGGGATGATGCAGCATCACCCACTGGCTGGATGCAGAGGGCCAGCGAGGAGCTATGGTTGAAGAGCCTGAGACACAACGCTTGTGTGTGACCAAAGCTGCCATGGGTGTGGTGGAGGCTGAGGAGGAAGAGGTGCTGCTGGAGGCCAAGATGAAACCAGAGACCATCGGGGACCAGGTGGCGGTTGATTTCCATAACTGGGGGGGATGGCATGATCAGCAGAGTCTCTTGACCCGGCAGGACACCCTAGGCCGGCATCCAGCTCCTGGGCTTCTTGGCCCCTTTGTAGGTGTCGATGGGGAACAGTGGTCCCGGGCAAGAAGGGACTGGGAATGGGCTGTCAGGGAGAATGGGTAGGGCAGCCACCTTCTTTTCCTTGAAATCAGGGGACTCTGGGTCAATACTCATGTTGCTCTCCTCCACCTTGGAGCTGGAGGAACCAGCCAAGTGCTCGCTGAGCATTGGACAATGTCCCTGCCACTGATGTCCTGGCCCCACCTGAGGTGTCCCAGCACTTGGAGTGGGAGCTATCCCTGGTCCTGAAGCCTGTGTTGGGGCCTGGAGGCTTGGAGGCTGGATGGAAGGGCTGCATTTGCAGAGGTCACGCCCCCTGGGTGAGTGGGGACTCTGGGACACCTGAAGTCACAGATGCAAGTGACCCACACCTGGGAAGGTGTGAGGGAGGTGCACAGAGGGCAGTGCCTCAGTGGCAGGCAGGGCTTCATGCCCATGGGCAGCACTCCTTGACAAAGGTCAGCTAGTCCTTTGGACCCTAGAGGGCAGAAGGCACCTAAGGCTGCCAGTGGTCCACGGGAGGCCAGGACAGCCTGCTGACTGGCAGGCATCAGGCTTGCAGCAGGAGAGGTTCAGGGTGAAACTGCTCCTGGGTAGCCTGGGCCAGCAGGTTGGACAGAAAAGATGGCCACTTGGTTTTTGTCACTCTAGTCTGTACGTGATCGTCTCTCCAGCTAGCCAGACCCTGGGGAGGGTGGCCTGTGGCTGAACAGCACTAGGGACTGAGGAGAAAGTGCCCTTGGCAATATCGAGTCCCTCTTCTTCATGTGAAGCAGGGTTGAGCTGGCTCCATGCCTGACCTCACCCCCTTGGTGACAGTGGGCTTCTTCAGGTCAAAGTCATACTAGGCATCAGGTTCATGGCACTGAACACATTGGCATCCTCAGGGGTCTTCAACATGGAGGGGAGGGGCCAAAGGAGTGTTGGCTGTGCTCAGGACAGCCATACCAGGGACAGGGAAATGCACAGAGACAGGAAGCAGATCAGTGCTTGTCAGGGGCTGGGAGAGTGGATATGGGGGCATGGCTGCTTCATGGGTACAGGGGTTCTGGTGGGGTGATGCAATGATCTGGAACTAGATAATGGTGACTGTACACAGCATAGAGGATGTAGTTAATGGCCGGCCCTGAATTGTACAACTTTAAGTGATGAAAACACTAAACTTTATTGAATCTAAATTGGAACACACAAAACATAAGAAATCATAAAACATAGAAAAGGGAAAAGACATCCTGCCCTCACAGGCAAGGTGAAGGACAGCTCTGGGGTGGAGCTGGAGCCGGCCGGGCCTTAGTTGCTGACGAAGAGGGTGGTGCTGCAGCTGCCGTAGTGCTGGAGCCACTGCTGTGGCTGATGCTGGAGATCCCACCAGCTCTGGCTATGCAACTGGCCCAGGAGCTGGACCTGATCTGGGGCTGGAGCTGGGTCTGTCTCAGGTGATGGTGCTAGACCTGCCTCTAGAATTGGCTCCAGTGCTGAGACCGACTCTAGCTCTGCATTGTTGACAGATTTGGTGCAGGAGCCAGTGATGGAAATGGCTGCTGCTCTGGAGCTGGTCAAGTGTGGGAGCTGGAGGGAGCTCTCCTTCTGGAGCTGGCCGCAACTGAGCTCTAGAGCTGGTGCCAGAGCTGTCACTAGTCCACAGCTGGAGCAGGATCTGGTGCTATGTGGCTCTAACTTTGTAGGTCGAGGTAACTCTGGCTCTGCTGCTGGTGACCGAGCCTTCTCTAGCTCCACAGCTGGTAAACAGCATGTCGTGACCTTTGGATGGGGTCAGTGACATCACCAACCAATCACGAGCTGTCCATCAGATGGTGGGAGCACTCCAGCAAATAACATATATTACATTAGTGTTATTTCATCTCCGTTCTAGTTACATATTTATTTTAAATATACTTAGAAGGAGAATAGGATAATAGAAACCATTTATTCTTTGCTCAGATTTAACAGAGCACACCTTATTAATGTCGTTTTTTAAGAAATATTACATACACAGTGGAAGGCACCATTCTTCTTCCTCTCTCTTTCCTCCCCAAAGGTAACTACTGTCTTGAAGTTAATATATGTATTCTATACACATTTTCTTTTGAAAAAAGACAGTTGTCCCCAATTTGCTGAGATTTTTTTATGTGTCTATCAAAGATATGTTTCTGAGCAGATGCTGTTAAAAACTTTGTCCTTTCAAAATAAAGATGACAAGTCAACCATTAGTTGAGAAAGTACCTGCTTTTTAGACATCATTTTTTAAAGAGAGGTTTGAAAATATCTCCATCATGTTACCATTGATCCTCCCTATTTGGAAGAGTTACAGTCTATCAATTTTTAGCAAACACTGCATGAGCCAGACTGAACCAGTGCTCCTAGAGGAAGGACAAGGTTAGATTCCTGCAGCCTTTGGTCGTGACATATTTGGGAACCTATCAACACATAGCCTTGTTTTATGTTTGTCTCTTTTGAAAAGATCTTATTTAGTATAGACTGTAGACACATTATTTGAACTCCCAGCCAATATCACTATCCATAACCCATGCCTGAAGGAATCTTATCTAACACAAGTGTTTTCTACATATGGCCCATCACAGGCTTCTTGTGCTTAGGAACACTACACAACACTTCAGCACTATGCGGATCATTACAAAGAGGAAAAACAGCAGCAAGAAGCAAAAAAGGTGAAAAATGTACCATTTATAATTTTATTTATTTATTTTTTCCCCCAAAGCCCCAGTAGATAGTTGTATGTCATAGCTGCACATCCTTCTAGTTGCTGTATGTGGGACGCGGCCTCAGCATGGCCAGAGAAGTGGTGCATTGGTGCGCGGCGGGATCCGAACCCGGGCCGCCAGCAGCGGAACGCGCGCACTTAACCGCTAAGCCACGGGCCCAGCCCCCGTACCATTTAATAGACCAGGAAAAGGACACTTGTTGACCTGAGAGCTGAAACAAGAGTGTCACCTTGTTCTACCTCAGCCGGGAATGTGTGCCTCAGGCAACTCCAACTTTCTGCCACTCTGCACCCATCCAGGAATTACTAGGAAAAACACAGTGTGTGTTGGGTTTGGATTCACCTGTAAATTTTAGTGACTAGGTGAATTCACGAATATCAAATTACTGAATAAGGAGGATTGACTCTGTTCTGTTGCCAAAAACAATGAGTGTATGAAACTCATACTTCAGAACTTAAACATGGAAAGCTTTCTAATCTGCTTTAAAATCTACATGAAGAGTTTCATTGTTTTGAGCCATTTGTTAAAAATGTCAAAAACATCTTCTGATTGGTTTAAAAGAACAACTGATTGACCTCAGGAATGGCTGTGTGTACTCACCATCTCTGATTTCTCTCATTCTCTCTTGAACCCATTCCAATGAACCCCCATCACTCCACTACAACTCTTTTTGCCAAGGTCACAAGTGACCACCACATTGCTAAATCCTACAGTCATTTGTCAGTCTGTGATTTACTTGATCTACCAGCACTTGACATAACTATTCACTATGTATGTTAATAAAGTCTGGTAATAGCCAATAAACGATTTTGAGACAATCAGATATTCATTTGACAAAACATTAATAAATATTCTATTTGGTCTCATACCACTCCTTAAAAATCAACTCCAAATTTGAATATAATAAACAATAAAAATGTAATGAATATTAAAAGTATTAGATTGTTTTAAAAAGATTATAGAACATCTTTATATCTTGGATAATAGACAGTCTTGCTAAACGAGACTCAGAAAGCAGAACTCTAGTCGATAAGATTCATAAAACTAACTACAGCAAAATACAACTTTGTAAGACCAAAGGCACCGTAAATTAAGTAAAAAAACAGAAGAAAACACTCCAACATGTAATCAAGGGTTTCTCTGCAGACTATATGAAGAACTCCTGTAAACTAATGAGAGATAAACCATCCAGTGGAAGTGTGGCAAAGGATACGAATAGCCAAACAATTCTCAGTGGAGGAAATATGAAATTCCAGTAACCAAGAAGTGTTCAACCTTCCCAGAGATGACAGAAATACAAAATAAATCAACAAAGAGACATGCCTTAGATATCAGATTGACAAACATTTACAAAGTTTGTTTCAGGTGTTGGTTACATGGAAAAATGAATCCACTCATACAGTACTGAAGCACAACTTTTGGAGAACAAATTGAAAATACCTGTTGAGTTTTTCAAATGAGCATTTTCTATGACTCAGCAGTTCGTTTATTAGTATCTGCCCAGGAGATACCTTCACACAGATGCAAAAAGAAACATGTATAAGAATATTATTCATAATATTGTAATAGCAAAAAATGGGGACAACCCAAATGTGCACCAAAAGAAGAATGGTTCAACAAGACGTAGTTTGTTCATAGTAACGTGTCAGAGTGACAAAGAATGGAGTAGATCCAAGCAAATTGTTACAGAATTATCTCCCATATAGTTTTGGGTGAAAAGAGGAGGCTGCAGAATGAGGTGCATATTATACCATTTTCTTTAAACACACAAAACAAAAAGAAAAGAATATTTTTTCTACAGCAACAGATATATGTGGGGCTGTGGTTAAAGGAGCCTTTAGCTTGATCCATATATAACTATAGTGTTTTACAAAGGTACTGCTTCATATATTATTTGTATAATGAAAAATTAAAATACATAAGACTAATTAAGTTCATTCTTTCCTACTAGAGAATTTCAGCTACCCCAAAGTAACTAAGAAATCAGAACAACCACAGGAAAATGTCAGCATAGGTGGGGGACAACTGAGCTTGGCTAACATGAGCAGACATTTTTCACACATTAGGGGAGCAGATATTTTGCTGTAGGACCATCTTTGCCATGCAAACCTTGGGACAAAAGTGCAAGTATTTGCCAGGATACAGCCAAGATATAAAACCAACAAGATCTTGAAAATAAAATGGAAAAGCCCAGTTGTCACTCTAAATCTACCTCTTCATTAGCCAAAACCAGCTTTGAAGCTGTTTTAGCCTGTTTCTCCACGAACAAGAGCCACAAAATTGACGGGCCAGCATCACCACCTCGTGGCTCTGCTTCCCATCGCAGGGTTCATCACCATACCCTTTGGCCCCCAAATCTCAAACCAAGAGTTCTGTCTTTTGGATATCCCTTCAAAGTTAAATGTTTTAGAAATATAAGAGACTCAAGTAGGGTTATGGATTTTTTAATTCTGACAAGGCAAGATTTTTTAAGAGACTACTATCTATCATCATTGCCAGTTTGTAAAAGAACAGCTATTTAAAACCAAGAAATCAGAAAGGCCATAAACTCGTATCAGAAGACAGTCCTGCTTATCAAAGAACAGTTGAAAGTGGTATACACATTTCATAAATACGTAAATATCCCATAACTATATTAATAATTGTGATCATTAGTTAGGCTGTTAAATAGGTCAACTTCACCAGGCCATGAGGTGCCCAGATCTCTGGCTAAACGTTATTTCTGAGGGTGTCTGTAAAAGTGTTTCTGGAAGAGATTAGCAGTTGAATTGGTGGGCTGAGTAAAGCAGATTGCCCTCCCTGTTGTGTGTGGGCCTCATCCAACCTACTGAGGGCCTGAACAGAACAAAAATGCCGAGGAACCTTGAATTATCTGTCTCTCTCTCTCTCTCTCTCTCTCTCTCTGCCTGAAGGTTTGAGCTGGGACATCAGTCTTCTCCCGCCCTTGAACTGGAACTTATACCATTGTTGTTCCTGATTCTCAGGCCTGTGGACTCAGACTGGAAGTACACCTCCAGCCTTCCTGAGTCTCCAGCTTGCAAACGGAAGGTCATGGCACTCTTATGTCTCCTAGTTGTTCTGTTTCTCTGGAGAACGCTGATTAACACAACCATATTCACATACTTCTCCTTTATCAATGTGTGTCTCAGCTTTATCAATAAAGGCAGAGCTGGAGACAAGGTCTTGTACATAGATACTTAATTTGGGAGGTACCAGGAGTGAGAGAGCAGGGAGAGGTCATGAGTAATACTGTCCTTCTCATGGAGAGGCAGCCTTCCTTTGATCCTCATTGATCAGACTGGCCAGACGGCTCTGTTGGGTTCCAGGCACCCCCAGGAAACCACTGCTTGTCTGTCCTCACTCCTCCTTGTACATGGCCTGAAAATTGGCTCAGAGAACTTATGCAATTCACCAGAGATGTACTCAAGTCGGCCTGGCAGAAGAGGCATTGAAAAACAGGCTGACACATGTTCTGGTTCCTTTTACATCAGATTTTATTCTTCCCTTTACTCACTTATTCTTTCAATAAAAAATGTATCAATATCTACCATGTCTTAATAATGATAGCAACATTTATTGAGCGCTTACTATATGCCTGGTACTGTTACTGCTTTATAGGTATTATTTCATTTAATCCTCACAACAGTGTTATGAGGTAAGTGCTTTTAGTATCCCCCATTTTACAGATAAAGAACAAAACACAGAGAAGTTAAATAATGTGCTTGAGGCCACACAGTCAAGAAATGGTGACGCTCAAATATGACTCGGGAGTTTGGGCTCCTTCCTAACTGCCAGATGTCAACTGTGTTTCAGCTGCTCTGCTTCCAGGTTTCAGGCTCATGATGGGGCATAGAGAGAAAGAGAAGGCACACCGGGAGACAGGTGGGTGCCATCCCAACCCAACACAGTAAGTCGGATGGAAGTGGGCACCCAGGTGCCATCGGAGCATGGAGGGGTACTCTCACCCCAGAAGTTGGGGCCACTGAGTTGACTCTTGAAGGACAGAAAGTGGAGAAGGGGCGATGTAAGTTGGGGAGGAGTCCAGGCAGCAGAAATAACAGAAGAATACCACTGGGAACACCACAGAAGTGCAATGGTTTCAAATTTCAGTGCACACGCTCAGATGGCAAACCATGCCATTGCCTTTTTTCTTTGGGACCTTAAAGTCTATTAGGATCCCCCATTCTCTAGGTGTCAGAAATAATCTCCTTCAATTCAGAGGCTGAGTCCACCCTGGCCCTGGGACTGTGTCCTCAACTGGGGGCTTCTGTGGGGCCATGGTATGTATCTGCATGGAGGACAAAGGTGGAGAAACCATCGTTACTCATCATCAGTCCACATGTTTCTGCTGACACTGCCCACAAGAGGTCCTTGACACAGAATACCGACTTGCTTAGTAAGCCTGTCTTATCTCCTGCTTCCTTGACCTTCTGGCCTCCTTCAGTGATGGCTCTCTGCTCTCCTTCACTGACAAGCTTCTCCAAAGACTCTCATCACCATGTCTCCACTTCTTCCCCTCCCAGTCTTCATTCACTATTCAACACACAGTGATGTGTATTCTGTTCCTACAACACACCCAAAATGTTCTGCTAAGATCGCCACTGGGCTCCACGTTGCTAAATCCAATAGATGCTCTTCTCTTCATCTTAGCTGATTTCCCGGCTATATTCAACTTTCATGACCCAACACTTTCTTACTTTTCTTTCTACAACGTTGACCACCTCCAAAAGTCATCCCTGATTTTTCTCTCATCTCCTTGATTTTACCTCTCCCCAAACATTTAATCTATCAAGTTCTATCAATTGTATTGTCAAAAATTACACATCAAGTCTATCAACTTCTCTGCAGTTCCGCTGCTAACACAGTGGCATATGCTACAATTCTCTCTCCCCTGGATGAGTGAAACAGTCTCTTCACTCATCTCTCTGCTTCCACACTTGCCTCCAACAATCCAGTCTCTGCACAGTAGACGTGGCATCCTCAGTTCTGTGCAACATCTCATCATGTCTGGCCCCAGGAAAATTCAGTTCTGTTTTTCTTATGAAAATCTTTGGTTTTGTAAAATATCCTTGATGTTTTCTGGCATATAGTTTTATTTATCTTCATTTTTACTGTCAAAAGACACATATAATCACACACACACAGAAACTCTCATTAAGGGCCTATTACTTGTAAATCATTAGCTTGATATAGTGAGACATAAAAAGTAACCTCATTCTTTTAAAAAATAACTTGATAACAGGGACTCTGGCTTAAGGAGCTCATGAATTGTTTGGAGAAAAAATAAAACAATGAAAATGTAAGCAAAGAGAAAAAGGTGTAAACAACAGTCCACCATAAAATATCATCACAAGATGGCACAAGATTAGTTGCCAAATTAAATATGAACAAATTATTTGCTACAGAAATTCACAGGAAGGAAAATACTGGAAGCTGGACTGGAAAGAAAAAACTTCAGGGAAGACAGAAAATAAATTTGAATTGGCCCCTGAAGAATGAGTAGGATTTATAAAAGCACAAAGAATTAAAAAGTCATAAAAGCTCAAGTAAACTAGTTTTGCTAAAGAAGAAAGTATGGTTTACTGAGTCATCAGAAAGAAGGCTCACACCAGAATGAGGTCAGCTCAGCGAGGACCATGAATGCCAGGGTGAGAAGTCTGACTGATTTTATAGGCAATGAGAGCCACTTAAGCATTCGATGTAGAGCTTCCCATGATCAATGTGGTACTTTAGGAAGATTATTCTGGCATGGTGTGAGACTGAAGGATGAGAGGAAGCTGTCACTAATCCACTTAGCCTCCCTATAGGGAGCTCTCATTTTTTTTTACATAAGCTTTGTGAACAGTTATCCTCCAACAACAGTTTCTGGATGAGCATCTCCAGGATGGTCATGGCTGCACGTATCTTGTTTAATTGGAAGAGACCACAGATAACTAAATCACAGGCTGACACTTTTATGATGAGACTGAAGAAGACAAGTCTTTACTCAGCCTGTGTCCACTGGGAAAGCAGGAGGTGCCCTCCACTCTGCTCCCTCCTCCCTTACATCCAGACAAAACACCAGCATCTCCAGGCCACCTCCCTTTGTTCCAGTCAGGTTCATCTGATGCTGTTCCTTACGTTCTCCTTATATCTGACATCACTGGTCATGTTATTAGGTCCTAAGACTTTGGGACTTCAGCTCCTTTGGCCTTGCCTTTCTTTGGCTATGACAACAATGGTCATCACTTTACAGCTGAGACAAAGATCAATTATTTGCATCTTGGTCTCTCCTCTTTACCTTTTAGGGCTTCATCCTCTGGGGCAGATGCTACAGAAAGAAGAATGCTGAAATGCTTTTGCTATGTGATGACAATAAGTTATTTCTACTCTTCAAAGCCCTGTAGATCTATGGGCAGGTCTGTGCATTCCGTAGAACAATATCTTGAGAATGAAGCTCAAATTGCACTCAGTGCCATTCTGTGCCAGGCATAAAATATACCCGCCAGCAGAAAACTAGGGGATTGCAACTCCAACACTTCAGTCTCAGACTTACCTTTAGTTTATTAAACACTTTAAAGGATATAACAGTTAATGATGTATCTTCCTGCTCAAATATTATCAATATCTCCTAATATTTCCAAATAAAATCCTTTGAGAGGAAAGAAACTAATACTTTGGGGGATGTCTTAGGTACCAGGCCCTCTCCTAAGCAGTTTTCATACATTATTTATTTCATCTTCTAAACAACATTTTTAGGTGGGTACTATCCCCATTTTACTGATGAGGAAACTAATGTTGAAGAAGGTTAAGTAACTTGGCCAAGGTAACACAGAATGTAAGGAGTGGATTCAACTTAGCCCCATCTTCACTGTACCACCTGGTCCACTCTGCCTTCACATGGCATTCAGGGTCCGAAAAGTGTGGCCCCAAACTGCCTCTCCAATCTAGTACACATTTTCCCATCTTTTATTTTGTTATATATAAATCACAGTTGTTTGTCCAATCTAATTTCATGATTTCAAAAACATAACATCATAGAAAACCAACCAGCAGCAGTTGCTAAGCTGAAATACACATACTTTACAACCTAGCAATTCTACTCCTAGGTAAATATCAAGAGAAACATGCACGTATGTTCATCAAAGACAGGTACAGTACTCAGAGCAGCACTACTCACACGAGTCAAAAACAAAAACATGGGCATAACCCAAATATCTATCTACAACAGAAGGGACAAATATTTCTACAAGGAAAATATAAATTACAATGAGAACAAACTATAGCCATACACACGTATGAATCTCACAAACATAATGCTGTGTGAAAGAAGCCGGGCACGAAAAAGTATATGCTCTATGATTCCATTTATATGAAGTTCAGAAACAGGCAAAACTTAGCTGACCCACTGGAAGCTGGGACAGAGGTCATCTGTCCCCAGGTGGAGGGGAGCAGATATGACTGAAGAGAGATGACGCCTCAGCACAAATCAAGGTGGTGGCACCAAACTATATTAGAATCATCGTAATCTTCACAGGCATGACCTCACGCTGGGAAAAAAAAAAAACAGTTTCACTAAAGAACATTCTTTTTGTGAGGAAGATCAGCCCTGGGCTAACATCCGTGCCCATCTTCCTCTACTTTATATGGGATGCTGCCACAGCATGGCTCGACAAGCAGTGCATCGGTGCGTGTCAGGATCCAAACTGGTGAACCCCGGGCCGCCGCAACGGAGCGCACGCACTTAACCGCTTGCGCCCGGGGCCGGCCCCTAAAGAACGTTCTTGATGGAACAGTAACTATTATTTATTTTTTAATTTTATTTATTTATTTATTTTTCCCCCAAAGCCCCAGTAGATAGTTGTATGTCATAGTTGCACATCCTTCTAGTTGCTGTATGTGGGACACGGCCTCAGCATGGCCGGAGAAGCGGTGCCTCAGTGCGCGCCCGGGATCCGAACCCGGGCTGCCAGCAGCGGAGCACGCGCACTTAACCGCTATGCCACGGGGCCGGCCCGTATGTTATTAACTTTATTAAATCTTGACCTTGAATATACCTCTTTTTAGTATTTTGATATAGTACGTAGTATGTGATGAAATGGGAAGTAGGCGGGAAGCACTTCTGTTACGCACTGAAGGACAATGGCTGTCTTGAGGAGAAGCATTTGTGTGACAATCTGAGCTGACCTAGCCACTCTTGATAGAACGTCATTTTTACTTAAAAGAATGACTGACAAACTGAGGTTATTCAGTTTTGGGTATTTGGCACACATTTTCTCAAAAATTACCTCCAAGAGCCTATCACTTCAAGGAAAACAACTGACGGTATTTGTTGACAATGACAAAATTCAAGCTCTCAGCCAAAATTATGGAAAACTTACACTTGATACAAAGAGCTTGACAGCTTTCCACTATGTAAGACTTTTCTGATAGGTCGGGGGTAGTGTTAAGCACTGTATGGTATTTTGTTTTGTTTTGTTTTCGTATAATGAAACGTGTCAACACTTGGAAGATCTGCAGAACTCAATGAGCAGAGGTCTAGAATAGTAAATCCTTAGAGACGGGAACAGTGGTTGCTTGGGGCCAGGTCAAGTGATGGAGCAGGAATGGGGAGAGATGCTAATGTGCTCGGGGTTTCATTTTGCGGTGTTGAAAATGTTCTAAAATTAGACTGTAGTGATGGTTGTAAAACTGTAAATATACTAAAAACTACTGCACTGTGTACTCTAAGTGGGTGAATCGTATGGTATGTGACATATATCTCAAAAAAGTTATAAATTAAAACTCTACCACCGTAATAATATTGTAACATCTGGAGTTTATTTAAAAAAAAAAAAAAACAGGTTGTCAACACAAAGGCCATGGTTTGCTGACCCCTGTTTTATTGTACAATGTACCATCATCTTTGAGTTTATCATTCTAGAACATCTCTGGTGTCCAGTATTTCAAAGTCCATCTTTAATCTACTATTTTTTTATTCTCCCAACATGCCCTCCTTTTATCTGTGCATCAAAAAAATGTTCTTTAAAGTGAGAATTGCCTCTATTAGTAAAACGAGCTTACTTCTAACCAACACTCCACAATCAACACACACAACAACAACAATAAAAGATATCAGCTGAGGCTACAGTCATCTGAAGACTTGATTGAGGCTGAAGGATCTGCTTCTAAAATCACTCATGTGGCTGTTGGCACGAGGCTTCGGTTCTTCACCTCAAGGATTTCTCCATCTGTTGCCTGAGTTTCCTCATGACATGTCAGCTGACTTCCTCCTGAGCAAGAAATCCAAGAGAGAGCAAGGAAGACACCTCAGTGCCTTTTCTGACCCAGTTTCTGAAGTGTACAACATCACTTTCACTTTCTTCTATTTGTTAGGAGTGAGTAGTCAAGTTTTGCCCACACTCAAGGAGAGGGGAATTAGGCTCCACCCTTTGAAGGGAATAATATCAAAGAATTTGTGGACATATCTTAAAACCACCATAGCCACCTTGGCAGTATACAAACAGGCTCTCATCTCCTCTGTGGGAAGGCAGAGAAACTGGGGACCAGGCCCAAGACTTAATGGTCAGAACAGCCAAACTCCAAAGATGGATAAATTCCCAACAAAGGTAGGTCTGCTGTACCAAGGTCAGGGCCCGGTTGGGAAAATATGGATGGAGTTATCTAGATTGATGTCCCTGAAGATCCTGAATCCCCAGATTCCCCTGAACCCTCTGAGCCTCCAGAGGCAGCCCACTCCTTTCCATTATGCACTAACCTCCTGTCTCCCACTTGCTTGGAGATGATGCAGAGGCTGCTTCCCCACAAGACAATGTTCACCCACCCACCTCCATCTCAGTGGGGTGTGGATATTCAGGATCTGCCCTTCCTGGCCACCAGGACTTTAATCCCTACAACTGTGATTTAATCTCAAAATTAGGATTGAGTCACAACATAAGCCAGCTGCTGACACATTGAGGCTCACAAGGGAGCAAAGGGACTGTGCCCCAAGGAGCTACAAAACCTACCCAGCATGGACCAGCATAAGTCAGGAGAGCGTGTGTGAGACTGGAGTCTAGGGTGCTTGATCAAGAGGACTGGAAGATAAGTTGAATAAGGGAGAGTTGATCCATTTGCAAGCTCTTTCTTAGGATCCAGGATTCAACACTTACTCATCAAGAAAATGAATAGGCAAGCTACAGATTGGGGAAAATATTCTCAACACATGTATCTGACAAAAGAATTGTGTCAAGAATATATAAAGAACTTCTACAACTCAATAATAAACAGACAATCCAACTTTTTTAAAAGGACAAAAAACTTGAGTAGACAGTGAACAAAGAAGAAATGGCCAGTGAACACATGAAAAAGTTCTCAACATCATAAGTCATCAGTAAAATGCAAATTAACCCCATGAGATACTTCCACACACCCATTAGGATGGTTAAAATGAAAAAGACTGACAATACCAAGTGTTGGTGAAGATGAGAAACAACTGGAACTCTCATATTTTGGTGTGTAAAATGGTACAATCACTTTAAAAAAGTGTTAGTCAGTTTCTTAACTGAAACCCAGCAATTCCACTCCTAGGTATACATCCAAGAGCAACAAAAATTTACGTCCACAAAGCCTTGTACAAGAATGCTTGCAGGAGTTTCATTCACAATAGTACCAAAATTGAAAACAGCTCAGGCGTCCATCAATAGAAGAGATAAACTGTGGTATGGTCATATAACAGAAAACTACTTTGCAATGAAATGGATTGAATTATTAATACACACAACAATATAGATTAATCTCAGCAGTATTACGCTGAATGAGGAAAGCCCGACACAGACTAGTACATGCTGCCATTAGTACATACTTCCATTCAGAAATTCTAGCAGACAAAAGTAATCTATAGGGATAGAAATCAGAGTAATGGTTGCTTTTGGAGGAGGAACTGACTGGGAAGGGGCACAGGGGAACTCTCTGGGGCTGATGGACATGCTCTATATTTTGATAGGACTGTGAGTTACAAGGGTATATGCATTTGCCAAAATTGATTGAATTGTACACTTAAGATCCATGCATTTCACTATATGCAAATTATACTCTGATTAGGATAAGGAATAAAACTCATCATTTTTCCTTCCAAACCTCTTCCTCTTACCATTTATCTTAGTTAACACATCACCACCTATTTAGTATTCTTCAAGCCCAATTCATCCTAGACTTCTCTCTCCCTCTTCCTGCCACTGTCTCTCCCTCTATCACCAAACACTTTGGAATCCTTCTCCTAGAGAACTCTCAAATCTGTCACCTCATTTCCATTACTAATGACCCGGGCTTAGTTCACACCCCTGGACTAATGAAATAGACTTATAGCTGGACTTACCCTTTCCTAATTGACTCCTTACAATGCCAATAAAGTGATCTTCCTAAAATTCCTAATTTATTATGTCATTCCCTCACTAAAATCTTCTTCAATAGATTTACACTACCTGTGAAAGACTATCTAAATTCCTGGCAGAACAACATGGCAACAGTTACCTAGTCTAGTCTGTGAGCATGCCCAACAGATTTCATGTCCGAAGTAGTCTGGTCCCCAAGTAGAGGCCTGGCAGTCTCATCTTCTGTCTGATGAACTATGCATTTATGTGTCACGTTCAAGCATATAGCCTAGATTTCATAATCATCTCAGTTGAGTGACAAATTCTCATCCTCCTCCTTTAATGCCTCAGTGAAAGGAGTCCAACTCCAGCCACCAAGACTCAAACCCTGGAGGCACCAGTTCTCCCCACCCCTCATCAGCCACACCAGATGAGACAAAAAAGTCCTTCCCATTTAGCCTCAACAGCATCCATTGAGCTGACTGCCTGCCTTGTTCTAGCGTCAGGACTGCAGCACCCCTCTGTAATTACGGCCGTTGCCTCTCAACCGGTTTTCTCCACTTTAAATGCAACTTAGAGGACTTACGCCCGACACATTAACATCTTGCATGGTTCAGATTTTAACATCCCAGAGATTCCCACTTTCCCTGGGTAGCACTATAACCGTTGCTTTACTTGGAGTTTTGTATTACAAATTTCAAAAAGATTAGCTTAAAAATGAGGACTCCCAGTGATCAAATCAACTCTCCATTTTTATGACTCACTTTATCTCAAAGTTAACGTCAGAGGCTGGTCTAACATCCCAGCAAAGGCTTACTTTCATGTCATTGAAAATGTCTCAGCAAAAATTGAACTGCCTTTGTTGGGGCTGCTGTTTATAAAAGAAATGTCCACAGCATGGCAGGTGAGAAGATATTACCTCTGAGATGCCTTCTAACACAGATGTTTTTCTAATATTCAAGGTGGTAGATTAAAGATGGCCATAAATTGACACTCCTCCTATTAGAGGTGGGGTCTATGTCGCCTCCTTTTAAATTTGGGCAGGTTCTATAACTGCTTTGACCAACAGAATACTTCAAGCGTGATGCTGTGCCAGCTTCTAGGCCCAGCACTTACGAGACAAGCAGCTTCCATTTCTTGTGTCTTGAAACAGTTGCTCTTGGAGCCCTCAGCCGCCATGTAAAAATTCCAACTGTCCTAAGGCCGCCGTGCTGGAGACACACGTAGGGAGGTCCTGAGACCACATGATAGAGAGAGATGCCCAGCCTGCCCCAGCTGAGGTCTCAGACATCACGGAGCATAAATGAATCTTCCTCACTGTCTTCTGTCTGAATTCCTGTCCTACAAAACTGCAAGGAATATTTATTTATCCAATGAATATTTACTGGATATCTACTATGTGTCAGGTTCCACTCTGCATGCTAGAGTTACACTGGTGAACAAAACTAACAGCTCCTGTCCTCTGGGAGCTGACAATGAATGATAAATATAAAAAGAGAAAAGCCAATAAGCCCCAGTTGGGCTCAAGAATTAACAAATGGTCTCAGTGCACAAGGTACACATGTACGCAGTGGTGGCAGGAGGGCAGCCCCACGCCTACTGGGACCTAGGCATGGAGCCCAGCACTGGCAGCCATAACTCAATTCCTATGGGGTAAAGGAGTCTTGCTCTCTGCAAGACAATAGTCTCAAGCCAAACTTGAGGCTCGAGGCCCTTCTTCTTAAAAAGAAGCTGAAAAAGACAGCTGCCAACTGGGGCTAGGTGCCCTGACCTCACAGGAAGCCGTGGGCTTGGGGAGGCGAAGAACACAGAATCCGAACTAAACTGGGTCTGAGATTCCCAAATATGATCACAGAACAGAGCATCAAAATATCATAAGATCTGGTTCTGGGCTGGAGGCGGAGGACAACACGTGATGGCAACTATCAAACCATAAAACTGCTAGACAGGAGGGAAAGAGACAACTCATCCATAAAACTGTGCACCTGTTCCTGACATGTGAAACACACCCCACTGAAATGAAACACAGACAGAACCTCTCAAGTCCACCTAAAAGGCTTTGCCTACACAGAAGAAAAGCTGTAGTACTATTTTGTAAGCAAAGTTTGTGTTTTGGTGTGTCATCTATAGAGAGTTTTTATTCTTGTTCCTATAGTGTTTGATATTGCTATGGTGGGGAAATAAAACTCAGCAGCCTGCCGAGCATCAAGAGAGTCTGACAGTCACGGCCACTTGTGAGTCTACTTAGCTGGCTGGCAGCCACCGTGCAGCCCTGGAGAGGACCGTGGGCCAGCTCGCAGTGAAGACGGGTCTCCTCTTTAAGGGAGCCACTGTAACTCTAAGGAATGGACAAAAGCTACTATAAAACTGCAAGTATTCTCACACACAGATTTGACTACCTTAAGACAAAAATGAAATAGATGAGTGTTTTCAATAGTAAGTAAGTTTTTCATAACGTGATCGCAAGTAAAATAATTTCCTAACATACGTCTTTTAAATTCAGGTATGAATGGAACACATCAGGTGACCCTGGGTGACTTTTGCCTCATCTATTAGTGACGCAAATTAGTATCCAGGATCCAGCCATTTTATTATTTATGAAAAATAAAGCAATTGAAGTAAATAAATGTCTAACCACAGTTTGACAAGAACGTAGCCTGGAGGCAATATTGAACAGGCAAGAAGCGCAGAGTTCTGAAGCCGGAATGTTGAGTTTCCGACCTTGACTCTGCCCGTAATAGGTGTGAAATCTTTGGGAGGCGACTTTGCTTCTCTGTGCCTGTTCCCTTATGTGCTCACACACTATATTGGCATTCATATATTACATTTTACAGGGGTCTTCAGAAATGAAACTGAGTAGTAGAGCAATACTTTGATAAGAATGTATTTTATTTTGTTTTGCTTCAAGAAAAAATACAAGAACATACCTTTACTGTGGCAATCTAATGGAGGTGCCCCTAAGAAGTCATTTCTAGATGGGACTGGGGACTTTGTTTTAACTTTAAAATAGGTAATCTTTCACAAGCTCGGGAAGCAACAACTGTATTTAAACGGAAAACTCTCCACAAGGGAAGAAGCAAACCACCCAGGGGCTGCATTGGTTTTGCAAGTGCCCCCTGACGCCGGCGCAAGGATGCAGGAAGCACCTCCTGCGTCGTTGTCCCACTCCCGACAGGACTTGGGGGCTCGGTCCTAAGTGAGCGGAGGGACCCCGTCACACTCTGCACCAGCAACGCCTCGCTTTCCCTTCCTGCAAACAAGCCGGTGCAAATAACCTGGGGCCCCTGCGACCGCCTCGCTGCACTCACCTGCCGCTGCACAGCAGCTCGCAGCCCGGCCGCTTCGCCTCCCCCGGGCGGCCCCGACCAGGAGGCGGGGATAGGGGCGTGGCTTAGGGAGGGGCGGGGCTAGGGGCCGGGGCTCTTCCCCCGCCCACCTCACTGCGCCTGCGCCCAAGGGTGCGTGCGGGGCAGGGTGGGAGGTGGTGCCCCCGTGGTGGTCGGTGCTGATGTGGGTCCACCGGGTGTTTGCCGCCCCTCCTGTTCCGATCCTCTGAGCTTTCCAGCCGTCACGGCGCCCAACTCTGGTCACTCCTGCCGCCCCTCCGCCCGCCTGCGTCAGGTGCCAGCAACCAGCCGGAGTCTCCCCCGCGAGGTCAGACTACCTCCCCCTGCTCCTTTGGAGAACGTCGTGACGCCTCCTCGCCTGTGTCCCTGGCGCCTGGCTGGTTAGGTGTATCGTGTCGTTTAATCACCTCTGCAGCTGAGACAGTGAAACCAAGAAGTGAAGGAACTTGCTTCAAGTCACAGACCCAAAATGCGCTCCAGCTTGAAGTTGATTGCAGGCTGCCTGCCGCCGCCCTTCCACCTCGCGTGGCGCGCCCAAGTTGAGTGCCTAGCCAAGTGCCATGGGCTTTACCTGAGTTTTCACTGTTTCTTAAGCCCTGCGAGGGCGGTATTATCTCTACAGAGGAGTCTAAGTGACTTGTCAGTCCAGCTTTGTCTCATGGCAAAACCTGGGCCATTTAAAACACCGTATGTGGCCTCTGTGTTCCTCCACACCTTTTGTCTTAAATGGCTTTATTGAGGTGACTTACAAAAAGCCTGTACATATTTAAAGTGTACAATTTGATTTTTATGTATGTATGTATATGCCCCTGAAACCGTCACCACAATCAAGAGTGAACGTAGCCACCACCCCCAAAAGTTTCCTTCTGCCCATTTGCAATTCCTCCTCCCAGTCACAGACTGCCATGACCACTCCTCAGATAACCATAGATCTTCTTTCTGTCACTATAGATTAGTTTGCATTTTATAGAATTGTATTATGAATGTTTACTGTGTGCTTTTTTGGGAGGAGGAGAGTCGGGCTTAATTATTTTGAGATTCAGTAGTGTTGCTGAGTGTATCAATAGTTCATTTCCTTTTTATCACTGAGTAGTAGTCCGTTACATGGATATACCACAGTTTGTTTATCCATTCACACATTGTTGGACTTTTAGGTTGTTTCCAGTTTCTGGTTTTTTTTTTTTACAAACAAAGCTATCAACATGGTTCTTCATTTTCTTACTATTCAGTTTTGAAAGTTCTTTACATTATCGGGATATGTCTTTCCAGTTATATGACTCAATATTTTCTTCCAGTCTGTGGCTTAAAAGCATGTTTCAGAAGCAGACTTTTTAAATACTTCAAAAGCAAACTTTTTAAATTTTGATAAAGTTTAATTTATCAATTTTTATTTATAGATTGTGCTGTTGGTTCCATATCTAAGAAATTTTTTCCTAACCCAAGGCCCCAAAGATTCTGTCCACTTTTTCTCAAGAAATTTTATAGTTCTAAATTTTAAATTTATGTCTGCGATCTATGCTGTATTAATTTTCATATGTAGTGTGAGATATGGGTAGAAGTTAATTTCTTTGCATGTAGATACCCAGTTGTTTCAACCATTTGTTGAAAAGACTAGTTATTCTCTACCAAATTGCCTTTGCCACGTTTTTGAAAATCAATTGATCATATAAATGTGAGTTTATTTATGGAATCTCTATTCTGTTCATTGATTTATTTATCTGTATTAGCATTGATATCACATGGTCTTGATTACCATAGCTTTATAATAAGTCTTGAAATCAGGTCATTTAAATCTTTCAATTTTGTTCTTTTTTCTCAAAGTTGGCTTGGCTATCCTATACCCTTTGCATTTCAAAATGAATTTTAGAATCAGTTTGCCAGTTTTAACAAAAAAAATTGCACAGATTTTGATTGAGATTGCAATGAATCTATAGATAAACCTAGGGAAAATTGACACCTTAAAAATATTGAGTCTTGTGATCTGTGAAAATGGTATGTATCTGCATTTACTTACGTATTATGTAATTTCTCTCAGAAGTGTTTTGTAGTTTTCAGTGTACAGGCCTTGCACATCTTTTGTCAGATTTAACTCTAATTATTTCATACTTTTTATGCTATTGCAAATAGTATTACTTATAAATTTTTAATGGTTTATTGCTAATATATAGAAATAAAATTGATTTTTGTATATTGATCTTATATCCTGAAAACTTGCTAAACCCGCTCATTAGTTTGAGTAGCTTTTTATACAATCTATAGGATTTTATTTGTAGACAATCATGTCATCAGTGAATAAAGACCATTATCTTCTTCCTTTTCGATCTGGACCTTTTATTTCTTTTTCTTACCTTAATTGTACTAGCTAGAACCTCCAGTACAATTCAGTGGGGGAATGGATGGTCTTTCCAATAAATGAGGCTGGGTCAATTGGATAGTCATACGAGAAAGCATGAACCTTGACCCCCATCTCACACAATACACAAAAATTAATTTCAGAACCTTCATGGACCTGAATGTGGAAAATGAGACAATAATACTATCAAAGAAAACATAAGACAATGTTAATTGTAAGGGCAGGCAAAGATTTCTTAAATGAGACACAAATAACAGTAGCTATAAAAGGTTAACAAATTAATTCAATTTAATTTATAAATTAAATAGGATTAACTTATACATTAATTAAATTAGTAGAACTTGTATTCATCAAGACACCGTTAAGAAAGTAAAAGGTAAATGACAGGCCAGGAGAAGATATTTGTGAAATGTATCTGACGAAGGACTCCTATAAATTGATAAGAAAACATCTGAATCAATTTTTTAGAGGAGAGGAGGGGCAGAAGGCTTGCATTGACCTTTACAAAAGAGGATAGCCAAAGGGCAAGGCATGATGAGAAGTCATTCAGTATCATTAGTCATCAAGGACATGCAAAGTAAAACCACAATTGAGATACCACTACAAACCAAGACTCTCAACCCCCACTGTGGTGCAACCACTTTGGAAAACTGGCAGTATTTGCTACAGCTATACTTACATGTTCATCCTACGACATAGCAGTGCCATTTCTGGGTATATACCCAATGTAAATGAGTGCTTATGTCCACCAAAAGACACGAATGAGAATGTTCATAGCAGTTTTATTCATAATGATCAAAAACTGGAAACAACTCCAATGTCCACCAGCATTAGAATGGATAACTATATTATGTTATATTCATATAATAGAATACTATTGTATGGAATGGAATACTACAACAAGGAAAAAGAAAAACTACTGCTACTTGCTCGCACTTGGATGAATATCACAAATACAGTGTTGATCAAAATAAGCCAACCACAAAAGGTTACATCTGTATGATTCTATTTGTATAAAGTTCATAAACAGGCAAAACCAACCCATGGTTACTTTTGATGGGGGAGTGATAATGACTGAGAGAGAGCACAAGCAAACCTATTGGGGTACCAGAAATGATCTATACCTTGATCTGTGTGGTGGCTAAGCAGATGTATACACATGTAAAAATTCACTGCTCTGCACCTAAGATTTATGTGTTTTATGTATAGATGTTATATCAACATAAAAGAAAACTGAAGTGTTTTTTCTGAACATAATTATTCAGCTCTGCTGATACGTACACATATTTCTGAGCCAAAGCTGCACTTTTGATCACTATAACTTTCTAGTAGGTTTGATATCTACAAAATAAGTTCAAGTCTTTTCTTCCAAAATTTTCTTGCACCTGTATGCTTCCAAGCTAAACTTTAGGATCAGTTTTTCAAATTCCTTAGAAAAATTCTACTGGGATTTTTATTGGTATTATGCGATATTTGTAGTTTATTTGAAGAGCACTTACATCTCTCCAGTATTGACTCTTTCCATCCAATCAACATGGTTCGTTTATTCAGGAATTTTCAATCAAGATTTAAATTATTCTTTATGTAGGGCTAGAACATGTTTTGGTATATTATGTATATGATGTATATTAAGTCATTATGGTTTCTGTTCCTATTATAGGAGAAATATTTGTCCCATTACTTCTCTAATCATTGCTGGTATATAAAAAGGCTCTTTTTCCCCCTATCTGGCCACCTTGCTGAACTCCTTCATTCATTTTAGGAGTTTTCCATTCGATTCTTTTAATTTCTAGGTTGTAAGTAATGTATTAAAATATTTTCTCCTTTATATGAGAATCTGACTTCTGATTAGTTTCCTAACTATGTTTTCCTGAAAACAGAAAGATGGTATCTGTAGACTATGTGACTAGGCAACTTTGCTTATAATAAAAATGACTCCTGGTTTGTAACTTTTGTCTGGACTGGGAGTCACCATGGCCTTAGGTTCCTTTTCTAACCCACCAGTCCCTTGTGGGGACCCTGGAAACCATGCCTATGGAGTTGTCACCAAAGATATTTTCGCGGGGGTCGGGGGCATGAGGTTTTTAAATCAGAGTGACTGCCTGGTGTAGCTCTTGTCTTCCTGCACCTGAGCCGTCTGCTGAGTGGACTGCAGTAAAGATTCCCACTGCTAGGAATATCTACACTGCCTTGCTAGCATGTGTGGTTCCTGCCCTATGACCTTGAATAGGCCAGGATGCTATGTGGCCCACAGTGGTCTTGTGAATCTGAATTAGTTGAATCTAAGAAGACCCACCCCCTGGGCATTGCAGAGTGGTGGAGCAGTGGGCTAGACTTTCAGACCCTCGATGCAGTTTGACCAATGGACTGTGAGATAGAGGGGTGGGGAAGGAAAGCTGACAAGGCATTAGATGTCTGAGAGGGAGAGTCCATCTGCCTGTTCTCTGAAGTTGAAAACTCTGCGGCATATGACAAGAGATTAGGGCAGAAGCGGGCTGGAGTAAAACCAGATTCATACCAAGAGGAGACACTGCTCACTGTTTATGAAGGGGACCTGGGCCGAAACCCACTGCAGCTGAGCTACCGGGATAGGTTAATGTCTCGCTGGGAGGTTTGGAGGGGGACTGCGAAGACAAAAGAATGAACCTGAAGACCCCGTGCTTGTGATGGGCCGCCACCTGATAAAGCAGGCGGAACTGCCAAGTTGACTGCAATTCCACTCAAACTTGAATCTACATGGAGAGAGGTTTGAGAGCACCCAAGCAGACAAAGGGCTGTGCGGTGGCCAGCAGCTCCAGGCAGAGCTACAATGACAGCAGTTTAATATGGTTTGGGGTCACCAATACAAGGTTAAAGAAAGCTCTCCATGTGTGGCAAAGGGTAACCCCAGGCCACCTAAACAGCATCCTGGAGTCTGACAACAGCTTTGGACCCAGAATGCTTGAGTCATTTTAAGGCTGCGCTGGAGCCTGAGCAGTGTCCTCTGCTGCCATCTAGTGAAAATTTATGGGAATGCAAACATTTTCAAAAGCGACGCAGATTTTTAAAGCAATCATTGGTTATTGTAAATGCCTAAGCTCTACTATTAGACTGGATAAAACTCTTGATTTGCGCTTAGTGTATAGGGAAAAACTACACTTTTTCTAAAAAGGTTAAATAAATTTCATTGTAGTATATTTGATTTGCTGAAAACTATGGTGTAATATCATTTGATATAAAATGCCTAGAATTCCCAGAATAAAGGGGGTATTTTAGGCATTATAAAGACAGATGGCCAAAGACTATTCCAGTTGCACAGGACATGGAGGGGACATCCTTACCCCACTGGTTAATACAAATCCTCGTGATCACAAAATGTGCTAACTTGTCCTTTTCTATGTTGAAAATGTCAGCCAAAGTCGTGGAGGTGGACTATGGGCAAAGGGTTAACGAACACTTCCGCATGAGAATCTAACCTTAGGTTATCTCCCTGAAAGTATGTGTCAACTATTTAACTAGGCAACATTGCTTACAGTAAAAATGATCATTAGTAAATTGCACCTGGACTGGCGAACCTCTAACTACCCGATGGGGAAACGATTGTTTTGAGCTTCCTGCGTGTGAAACTCTTGTAACTGGGCACGACTCGTGCAGAGACCCTGGAAGCTACGCCTGTGGAACTGTGAGATCGTCTCTGTGAGGCATGGGGCTTTACATCAAAGCAGTTCTCGTAAAGGCCCCAGTGTGGATCTCGACTCCTTGCACCTACTGAATGAAGTGCAGCAAGGACCTCGCTGCAAAGAACACCTGAGGCTGCTCTGTGATTGCTGCAGGTCCTGCCCTGTAGCCTTCTAGCTGCGCCGAGGAGGCCTGGGTCGTCTTGGGAGTCAGCAAAGCCTAAGAAGACCGCTGCGGGCCTTGCAGTGGTCATTACATCCACTGCCAAAAATGACTTTTTTTTTTCTTTTTCCTTTCCATAACTATACTCATGTCCTTTTCATTTGTTATTTGTTATAGTTTGTTGAATGATAGTGAGCACAATGGTGGGAGGAGGGGTGCAGTGGGTGAGGAGGGGAGACAGAATGCCTTGTCCCTATATTTTATTTTTCCACTTTTTATTTGGAAATAATTTCAAACTTATAGAAAAGTTGCAAGAATACAAAGACATCCTAGAAAGACTTCACAGAGATTCACTGTTAACATTTTTCCACATTTGTTTTGTTTTTATTTTCTCTCTCTACATGTATGCATTTTTATTATCATTACTTGAGAGTAAGTTGCAGCCATCATATCCCTTTATCCTTATTATTTTATTGTGTATTTCCTAAAAAACAAGGCATCTACTTACATTATCACAGCATAATTCTCAAATTGGGAATTAAAATGAATACAGTGCTATTACCTAATTAACAGACCTGTGAAAATTTTTCCAGTTGTCCCAATATTGTTTTTTTTATAGCATATTTTTTCCCTGCTCCCAGATCCAGTCTTGTAGTCATCTCACTGCTTTTAGTTGTCATGTCCCTTTACTCTTCCTTAATCGAGAATAGTTCCTTAATCCTTTTTTGTCTTTCATGACATGGGCATTTTGAAGAGCACAGGCCTATTGTTTTAGCAGAATTTCCTTCAGTTTGGGTTTGTCTGAAGTTTCCTCACGGTCAGATTCAGGTTGGGGTCTCCACCCTTTAGGGAACTCCACTCTGGCCTCCCTCTAGCCACATCTCTCAAGCCTGGAGCCAAGGAGGCAAGCCCATTGGAGCCTGCCCACACCCACTTGGTCCAGAGAGTAAATATTTTAGGCTTTGCAGGCTATATGATCTCTGTCACAACTACTCAGCTCTGCTACTGTAGCAAGAAAGCTGCCGTAGATAATGTGTAAATGAATGAGCATGGCTATATTCAAATAAAATTTTATTTATAAAAACAGGAGGACGGCGCATATTTGGCCCATGAGTCAGTTTGCTTGACCCCTCTTCTAATCCATGCCCCAGCTACCAAGAAGTCCAGAATTCCACGCCCAAACAGCCTCAGCCCCGTTCCCAGAGTAGGCCTGTGAGGGCCTCTCTTCCCCGGGTCTGCCATAGTGAGACGTGGCATCTTGCCACTAAGGAGTGCGTTTCTCTAGGCTTGCGTGTGCCCAGGAGATGACAGTTTTGAGGAATGTGGACAGATTTAAACGCAGAGGTGGGGCCTTCACAGTGTCAGAAAGAGCTGAGAGTGAGAAGAGAAGGGGTAAAGAGCTAGCCGGGTCGGCTCCCCTCCTCTCACCATGTCTGGTGCAAGACTCCAAGGAGCCTAAGAATTACATTCGCATCTGGCCTTCCTGGTCAGTGTGAAGGGTTAGTTTATCCAGAGAAAAAGGAGTGACATATGTTATTCAACCATTTGTTGCTTGATTTATATGTATATATATTTGAACATTTAGCTATATGGTACGTGGTGTCTATTTGCACTTTGCCCCAGCCCCATAGTGCAAGGGCAGCCTGTGTGACAGCATGAACACTTCTCAGAACAGCCTCAGCGGGCTGACTGGTCCCCACAGGTGTTTACCTGTGAAGGGAACCTGCAAACTGGCTCCTGGCTCCACTCTGCCCCGGGAGAATCAGGGACGATCTGTGACAAGGCCTCCCAGCCTTCCTTGCCTGCAGCCACTTGGGTCGGCAAAAGACCCCAGGTTCAGTGCTCAGCTTCTAAGCAACAGAACAAGGAAGATACTAACGGGCCAATTCTCATTCTTCCCACTTTCTACTTCTAGACTGTCTTTTCTTTCTGGTTTATCTAACTGATTTCTTTGGACCTCTTCATATTTGAACAACCAATTCCCCTGACAGACTTCAGACCCCTGGAGGTTTCTGCATCTCCCTCTCTCATTCATGTAACACACCCCCACCATGACTGCCACCACCCCTGCCATCGCCACGCTGCCATAGCTGCCTCTGGTCAGCATGGGGCCTTAAGGCACCTGTCCCTTAACCAGAACACTCCAGAGCCAGGAGATGTTGTAGGGGTGCCATCTTACCAACACTAGTGCACACTCATGTCCAGACACTTTGGAATTCCAACCAAGTAAATAACACCAATATGGTACCCGGATCTCGTAAGTAGTGAGGTGTATCTGGAAAGATAAGCAGTTCTTTAAAATGTTACCTCATGAAGTACCTCCAACTTTTAATATCTTTTAGAGGAAAGTAATGTATGTAAAGTATTAATCTAAATATCACTTCCAATAACATAATACTTTTGGTAAGGCATCCGATAACATCGAAATTTAAGAATTACTGCTATGCAATTTACATAATTCCTATAATATGGTAGCATATAATTTACTGTTATATAATTTACTATTAGTTTGCTGAATTTTTTAACTTTTGTCCTAAAATTGTTTTCTATATATATAAACTCTAAAAGTTGTTCCATTGTAATTTGTTTCTTTTTATAATGCTTTGAATCTCCAGAAAAAGGTCTTTTTTATGACAGTCTTTTGCAATAATATATTGATTAGTTACTCTATCATTTAAAAAAAAAATTTTATTGAGGTCATAATGGTTTATAACATTGTGAGATTCCAGTTGTACATTATTATTTGTCGGTCACCATATAAATGTGCCCCTTCACCCCTTGTGCCCACCCCCCAACTCCCTTCCCCCTGGCAACCACCAAACTGTTCTCTCTGTCCATGTATTAGTTGATATTCCACATATGAGTGAAGTCATACAGTGTTTGTCTTTCTCTGTCTGGCTTAGTTCACGTAACATAATACCCTCCAGGCCCATCCATCTTGTTGCAAATGGGACGATTTTGTCTTTTTTTATGGCTGAGTAGTATTCCATTTTATATATATACCACATCTTCTTTATCCAGTCATCTGTCGACGGACACTTGGGTTGCTTCCACATCTTAGCTATAGTGAATAATGCTGCGATGAACATAGGGGTGCATAAGCCTCTTTGGATTGTTGATTTGAGGTTTGTTGGGTAGATACTCAGTAGCGGGATAGCTGGATCATAAGGTATTCCTGTTTTTAATTTTTTGTGTGTGTGAGGAAGATCAGCCCTGAGCTAACATCCATGACTATCTTCCTCCACTTTATGTGGGATGCCGCTACAGCATGGCCTGACAAACAGTGTGTCACTGCACGCCCGGGACCCAGACCTGGGCCACCAGCGACAGAGTAAGTGCACTTAACTGCTACACCATGGGGCCAGCCCTGTTTATAATTTTTTGAGGAATCTCCATACTGTTTTCCATAGAGGCTGCACCAATTTGCATTCCCACCAGTAGTGGATTAGGGTTCCCATTTCTCCACAGCTCCTCCAACATTTGTTGCTTTTTGTCTTGGTGATTATAGCCGTTCTAACGAGTGTAAGATGATACCTTGTTGTGGTTTTAATTTGAATTTCTCTGATGATTAGTGATGTTGAGCATCCTTTCATGTGCCTGTTGGTCATCTGTATATCTTCTTTGGTGAAGTGTCTGTTCATTTCCTGTGCCCATTTTTTGATTGGGTTGTTTGTTTTTTTGTTATTCAGTTGTGAGTGTTCTTTATATATTATGGAGATTAATCCCTTGTCAGATTTATGGTTTGCAAGTATTTTTTCCCAGCTGGTGGTTTCCCTATTCATTTTGATCCTGGTTTCATTTGCCTTGTAGAAGCTCTTTAATCTGATGAAGTCCCACTTTTTTATTTTTTCTTTTGTTTCTCTTGTCTGAGTAGACATGAAATTCAAAAACATCCCTTTATGGCTGATGATGAGTAGTGTACTACCTATATTTTCCTCCAGGAGTTTTATAGTTTCAGGTCTCACCTTCAGGTCTTTGATCCATTTTGAGTTAATTTTTTTGTATGGCAAAAGAAGATAGTCTACTTTCATTCTTTTCATGTGGCTGTCCAGTTTTCCCAGCACCATTTATTGAAAAGAGTTTCCTTTCTCCACTGTATGTCCTTAGCTCCTTTGTCAAAGATTAGCTGCCTGTAGATATGAGGTTTTATTTCGGGATTTTCAATTCTGTTCCATTGATCTGTGTGTCTGTTTTTGTACCAGTACCATGCTGTTTTAATTACTATCACTTTGTAGTATGTTTTGAAGTCAGGGATTGTGATGCCTCCAGCCTTGTTCTTCTTTTTCAGGATTGCTTTAGCTATACGAGATCTTTTGTTGCCCCATATGAATGCTACTATTCTTTGTTTTATTTCTGTGAAGAATGTCCTTGGGATTCTGATTTGGGATTGCATTGAATCTGTAGATGACTTTAGGTAGTATGGACATTTTAACAATGTTTATTCTTCCAATCCAAGTGCATGGAATCTTTTTCCATTTCTTTATGTCATCATTGATTTCACTCAGTAATGTCTTATAGTTTTCCTTGTATAGGTCTTTCACTTCCTTGGTTAAATTTACTCGTAGATATTTTATTCTTTTTGTTGCATTTGTAAATGGAATTGTCTTCCTGAGTTCTCTTTCTGTTAGTTCATTGTTGGTATATAGAAATACAACCGAGTTCTGTAAGTTGATTTTATACCCTGCCACTTGGCTGTAGTTGTTGATTATTTCTAATAGTTTTCCAATGGATTCTTTAGGGTTTTCTGTATATAAGATCACGTCATCTGCAAACAGTGAGAGTTTCACTTCTTCATTGCCTATTTGGATTCCTTTTATTCCTTTTTCTTGCCTAATTGCTCTGGCCAGAACCTCCAGTACTGTGTTGAATAAGAGTGGTAAGAGTGGGCTCCCTTGGCTTGTCCCTGTTTTCAGAGGGATGGGTTTCAGTTTTTCCCCATTGAGTATGATGTTGGCTGTGGGTTTGTCATATATGGCCTTTATTATGTTAAGGTACTTTCCTTCTATACCCATTTTGTTGAGAGTTTTTATCATAAGTGCATGTTGGATCATGTCAAAAGCCTTCTCTGTATCTATTGAGATGATCATATAGTTTTTATTCCTCGTTTTGTTAATGTGGTGTATCACATTGATTGATTTGTGGATGTTGAACCATCCCTGTGTCCCTGGTATAAATCCCACTTGATCATGGTGTATGATCTTTTTAATGTATTGCTGGATTCTGATTGCCAATGTTTTGCCAATGTTTGTTTGTGTTCATCAGCGATGTTGGCCTGTAATTTTCCTTCTTTGTATTGTCCTTGCCTGGCTTTGGTATCAGAGTGATGTTGGCCTCGTAGAATGTGTTGGGAAGTATTCCATCTTCCTCTATTTTTTGGAATAGTTTGAGAAGGATAAGTATCAAGTCTTCTTTGAATGTTTGGTAAAATTCTCTAGAGAAGCCATCTGGTCCTGGACTTTTATTTTTTGGGAGGTTTTTGATTACTGTTTCAATCTCTTTACTTGTGATTGGTCTATTCAGGTTCTCTATTTCTTCTTGATTCAGTTTTGGAAGGTTGTATGAGTCTAGCAATTTATCCATTTCTTCTAGATTCTCCAATTTGTTGGCATATAGTTTTTCATAGTATTCTGTTATAATCTTTTGTATTTCTGTGGTATCTGTTGTAATTTCTCCTTTTTCATTTCTAATTTTATTTATTTGAGCCTTCTCTCTTTATTTCTTGGTGAGTCTGGATAAGGGTTTGTCAATTTTGTTTATCTTCTCAAAGAACCAGCTCTTTGTTTCATTGATCCTTTCTACTGTTTTTTAAATTTCATTTTCATTTATTTATGTTCTGATTTTTATTATTTCCCCCCTTCTGCTGACTTTAGGCTTTGTTTCTTCTTATTTTTCTAATTCTGTTAGGCATAGTTTGAGGTTGCTTATTTAGGCTTTTCCTTGTTTGTTAAGGTGGGCCTGTATTGCTTTGAGTTTCCCTCTCAGGACTGCTTTTGCTGCATCCCATATGAGTTGGTACGGTGTATTTTCATTTTCATTTGTCTCCAGCTATGCTTTGATTTCTCCTTTAATTTCATCAATCATCCATTGGTGGTTTAGTAGCATATTGTTGAGTCTCCACAGCTTTGTCACTTTCCCAGTTTTTTCCTTGTAGTTGATTTCTAACTTCATGGCATTATAGTCTGAAAAGATGCTTGTTATGATTTCAATCTTCTTAAATTTATATAAGCATGCCTTGTTTCCCAACATATAGTCTATTCTTGAGACTGTTCCATGCACACTTGAGAAGAATGTGTAATCTGCTGTGTTTGGATGGAGTGCTCTGTATATGTCTATTAAATCAATCTCATTTAGATTTTGTTTGGGTCCATTATTTCCTTATTTATTTTCTGTCTGGGTTATCTGTCCATTGATGAGAGTGGGGTGTTAAGATCCCCTGCTACTATTGTGTTGTTGTTAATATCTCCTTTTAGGTTTGTCAATAGTTGCTTTATGTACCTTGGTGTTCCTGTATTGGGTGCATATATATTTAAAAGTGATACGTCTTCTTGGTGGAGTGTCCCTTTTATCATTATATATTGCCCCTCTTTGTCTCTCATTACCTGTTTTATCTTGAAGTCAACTTCGTCTGATATGAGTATGGCAACACCTGCTTTCTTTTGTTTGCCATTAGCTTGGAGTATTGTCTTCCATCCTTTCACTCTGAGCCTGTGTTTGTCTTTAGAGCTGAGATGTGTTTCCTGGAGGCAGCATATTATTGGGTCTTGTTTTTTAATACATCCCACCACTCTGTGTCTTTTGATTGGAGAGTTCAGTCCATTTACATTTAGGGTACTTATTGATATATGGGGGCTTATTGTTATTTTATCACTCTTTTTCTGGTTCTTTTGCATTTCTTTTGTTTCTTGTCCCATGTGTTTCAGACTACCAATTTAGTTTGGTAGTTCTGTAAGGGAGTTCCCTTAGTTTTCTCTTTCTTTATCATGTGTGATTCTGTTCTGGTTATTTGATCAGTGGTTACCATGAGGTTCGTATAAAAAGTATCTTGTATGTGATAGTCCATTTTTTGATGGACTCTTATTCTCTTAGACTAAGTTGATTCGATCCCTTTCCTCTTCCCTTTCTAAGTTATTGCTGTCATATCTTATTCCTTCCTGTGTTGTGAGTTTGTGTTTAACATGATGAGGTTTTATTCATGCTTGGTGCTTACCTTCCCTTGATCTTTTTCTTGTGTGTGTGAGGAAGATAGGCCCTGAGCTAGCATCTGCCAATCTTCTTTTTTTTTCTTTTTTTGTTGAGGAAGACTGGCCCTGGGTTAACATCCATGCCCATCTTCCTCCACTTTACGTGGGACGCCTGTCACAGGCCACATGACCTGACAAGCGGTGCGTGGGTGTGCGCCTGGGATCCAAACTGGCAAGCCCCGAGTCACTGCACTGGAGCACGTGCATTTAACCACTTGCGCCACTGGGCCAGCCCCTGATCTTTGGTTTTATATTGAAGTGTTTGCTAATCTATTTTGATAGGGCCGGCCCTGTGGCTTAGCGGTTGAGTGCTCGCGCTCCGATGCTGGCGGCCTGGGTTTGGATCCTGGGCGCACACCGACGCACCGCTTCTCCGGCCATGCTGAGGCCGCGTCCCACATACAGCAACTAGAAGGATGTGCAACTATGACATACAACTATCTACTGGGGCTTTGGGGGAACAATAAATAAATAAAATTATAATCTATTTTGATAGAGGACTGCATTTTTTCTGGTTTTGTTGACCTATTTTCCTCCTTGTTCAAAACTTTGAATCCCCTTTCTCTTTTTTTCCTCAGGTATGCGGGCCTTCATGAACACTTCTTGTAGTGGGGGTCTTGTGGCAATGAACTCCCTTAGCTTTTGTTTATCTGGGATAGTTATTATTTCTCCATCATATCTGAAGGATATTTTTGATGGATAGAGTATTCTTGGCTGAAAGTTTTTGTCCCTCACAATTTTGAATATATCGTTCCACTCTCTCCTAGCTTGTAAAGTTTCTGTCAAGAAATCAGCTGAGATCCTGATAGGAAATCCTTTGTATGTTATTTATTTATTTATTTTTGTCAGGCTGCCCTTAATATTTTTTCTTTGTCATTGACTTTTGCCACCTTTACTACTATATGCCTTGGAGAGGGTATTTTTGTGTTGATATATTTAGGAGATCTATTGATTTCATTCACTGGTATTTACAGCTCCTTCCCCAGGTTTGGGAAGTTCTCAGATATTATTTCTTTGAACAAGTTCTCTGCTCCTTTTTCCCTCTCTTCTCCCTTGGAATATCTATAATCCTTATGTTGGATTTCCTAGAGTTGGATATTTCTCAGAGAGTTTCTTCATTTCTTTTTAGTCTTAGTGCTCTTTCCTCCTCCATCTGGAACATTTCTGCATTGCTGTCCTCAATATTACTAATTCTTTCCTCTATATTGTCGGCTCTGATGCTTAAGGTTTCCAGATATGTCTTTATCTCCTCTATTGTATTTTCATCTCTAAGATTTCTGATTGGATTTTTTTTTACGGTTTCAATCTCCTTTGTGAAGAAACTCCTGATTTCATTGAATTGTCTGTCTGTGTTTTCTTGTATTTCATTAAGCTTTTTTATGATGGCTATTTTGAATTCTCTGCCATTAAGATTATACATTTCTGGGGCCGGCCCCGTGGCTTGGCAGTTAAGTGCATGCGCTCTGCTGCTGGCGGCCTGGGTTCGGATCCCAGGCGTGCACCAATGCACCGCTTCTCTGGCCATGCTGAGGCTGGGTCCCACATACAGTAACTAGAAGGATGTGCAGCTATAACATACAACTAGCTACTGGGGCTTTGGGGGAAAAATAAATAAATAAAATTATAAAAACAAAGATGATACATTTCTGTGCTTTCTGGGTTGACTTCTGGGTGCTTGTCATTTTTCCTTTTGGTCTGGAGATTTAATATATTTTTGCATGGTGCCTGTCAGTGTTGGCTTACTTTTCCTCATAGTGAAAATATATGGTCGCAGTTTCCTTTTGCTGCTGCTGGTTGGGAGTCAAGGGGCGTATATTCTGGCCTGCCTCAATCTGCAGGCACTCTTGTCACCCCTGGCTGATCTGAGGCTGAGTGGAGGTTGCTGGGGGGGTAAGTGTGGGAACAGCTGGAGCTGGAGTGTGGGAACAGCTGAGACTGGAGTGCAGGTAGGCTGAAGCAGCTGGGGCTTGGGTGCATGTGGGTTGAAGCAGCTGCAGCTGAAGTGCCGCTCGGCCAAAGAAGCAGGGGCTGGAGTGCCACTGGGCCGAAGAAGCTGGACCTGGAGTGCACTGAGCTGAAGAAGGAGGAGCTGGGGTGCCACTGGGCCAAAGAAGCTGGAACTGGAGTGCTGTGGGCCGAAGTTGCTTGTGCCAAGTTAGCTGGAGCCTAAGCACAGGCCAAGCCAAAGCCACTGGAGCCAGGGAATGGGGGGCAGTCCAGCCAAAGGAGCTGGGGCCGTGACATGGGGAAGCCAGGAAAGCTGGGGCCGTGGCTTGGTCCAGCCAGAGCAGCTGGGGCTGTGGCCTGGTGGGGCCTGAGCTGCCACTGCCTCTGGTGCGGGGACACAGGTTCGCCTTGCTGGTGGTTGGGCCCGGGCACCTGGGGACCACTGCCTGTGGGGGTGGGGCATGGTCATGCTGCCCCTGTTTGTGGGGCCTGGGCTCCTGGGGGCTGCTGATTCTGGGGATGGGGTTGAGCTGAAGCACCACTGTGCTGAAGCGCCAGTTGGGTGGGCCGGGTGGGGGAGGGGCGCTTACTTTCTCCTCCCCTATCTCAGAGGTTTCTCACCTTGCTGTCACTCTCTGCTCTCCTGAGGGGCTAGCTGGTTGAAACTACCCTCGCAACAGTTCAGCTCCCTCCGTAGGGGGATCCCTTCAGGCCGTGAGGGGTCTTGGAGAGCTCCAGGTTTTCACGCGGTGACCCGCCCCTCCCCCTCCTCTGAGAGCTGCGTGGTCTCAGTCTCTGGGACGCAGTCCTTGGGGAAGGAAAGGAGCTCCTCTAACCCCCTTCCAATTCCTCTGGTGATTCCAGCACCTCCATCCTCGGGTGTATGGCTGCCTGAGTGCCTCAGATGTCGCCTGTGTTGTGTGAATAGCTTCTGTTGGAATATGAATGCCATTTTTGTTGTGTCTTAGAGGGGGAGTGTTCAATGGGGGAAGCTCACTCCACTATGATGCTGACATCACTCAGTTGTCTTTTCATTTTGATCCTCATTTCCTTTGCCTTGCAGAAGCCCTTTAGTCTGATGAAGTCCCACTTGTTTATTTTTTCTTTTGTTTCCCTTGTCTCAGTAGACATGGAATTTGAAAAGATCCCTCCAAAACTGATCTCAAAGAGTGTTCTGCCTATATTTTCTTCTAGGAGTTTTATAGTTTCAGGTCTTACTTTTAAGTGTTTGATCCATTTTGAGTTAATTTTTGTGTATGGCAAAAGATAATGGTCTACTTTCATTCTTTTGCATGTGGCTGTCCAATTTTCCCAGCACCATTTGTTGCAGAGACTTTCCTTTCTCCATTCTATGTTCTTAGCTCCTTTGTTGAAGATTAGCTGTCCATATATGTGTGGTTTTATTTCTGGACATTCAATTCTGTTCCACTGATCTGTACGTCTGTTTTTGTACCAGTACCATGTTGTTTTGATTATTATACCTTTGCTGTATATTTTGAAGTGAGGGACTGTGATGCCTCCTGTTTTGTTCTTTTTTCTCAGGATTGCTTTAGCTATTTGGGGTCTTTTGTTGCCCCAATGAATTTTAGTATTCCTTGTTCTATTTCTGTGAAGAATGTCATTGGAATTCTGATTGGAATTACATTGAATCTGTAGATGGCTTTAGCTAGTATGGACATTTTAACCATGTTTATTCTTTCAATCCATGTGTATGGGCTGTCTTTCCATTTCTTTATGTCATCATCGATTTCTATCAACAATGTCTTATAGTTTTCATTGTATAGGTCTTTCACCTCCTTGGTTAATTTTATTCCTAGATATTTTATTCTTTTTGTTGCGATTGTAAATGAGATTGTATTCTTGAGTTCTCTTTCTGACAGTTCGTTATTAGAGTATAGATAATGCAACTGATTTTTGTAAGCTGATTTTGTACCCTGCAACTTTGGTGTCGTTGTTGATTATTTCTAATAGTTTTCTGATGGATTCTTTAGGGTTTTCTATATGTAAAATCATGTCATCTGCAAACAGCGAGAGTTTCACTTCTTCATTGCTTATTTGGATTCCTTTTATTCCTTTTTCTTGCCTAATTGCTCTGGCCAGAACCTCCAGTACTGTGTTGAATAAGAGTGGTGATAGTGGGCACCCTTGTCTTGTCCCTGTTCTCAGAAGGATGGGTTTCAGTTTTTCCCCATTGAGTATGATGTTGGCTGTGGGTTTGTCATATATGGCCTTTATTATGTTGAGATACTTTCCTTCTATACCCATTTCGTTGAGACTTTTTATCATAAAGGGATGTTGGATCTTGTCAAAAGCCTTCTCTGCATCTATTGAGATGATCATATAGTTTTTATTCCTCATTTTGTTAACGTGGTGTATCACGTTGATTGATTTGCAGATGTTGAACCATCCCTGTGTCCCTGGGATAAATCCCATTTGATCATGGTGTATGATCTTTTTAATGTATTGCTGGATTCTGTTTGCCAATGTTTTGTTGAGGATTTTTGCATCTGTGTTCCTCAATGATATTGGCCTGTAATTTTCCTTCTTTGTATTGTCCTTGCCTGGCTTTGGTATCAGAGTGATGTTGGCCTCATAGAATGAGTTAGGAAGTATTCCATCTTCCTCTATTTTTTGGAATAGTTTGAGAAGGATAGGTTTTAAATCTTCTTTGAATGTTTGGTAAAATTCTCCAGAGAAGCCATCTGGTCCTGGACTTTTATTTTTTGGGAGGTTTTTGATTACTGTTTCAATCTCTTCACATGTGATTGGTCTGTTCAGATCCTCTATTGCTTCTTGATTCAGTTTTGGAAGGTTGTATGAGTCTAAGAATTTATCCATTTGTTCTAGATGTCCAATTTGTTGGCATATGGTTTTTCATAGTATTCTTATAATCCTTTGTATTTTTGTGGTGTCCATTGTAATTTCTCCTCTTTCATTTCTAATTTTATTTATTTGAGCCTTGTCTCCTTTTTCCTTAGTAAGTCTGGCTAAAGGTTTGACAATTTTGTTTATCTTCTCAAAGAACCAGCTCTTTGTTTCATTGATATTTTCTACTGTTTTTTAATGGTGACAAAGGGGCCATACTAATGTAAGGTGCTAATCACAGGGAAAATTGGGCATGAAGTACATGGGAACTCTGTATTATCATCACAATTTTCTGTAAATCTAAAACTATTCTAACATTAAAATTTTATTTAACAATTTTTTAAAAATAAAGACAGGGCTCCCTGATATCAATAAGCCTCGTGAAAATGCATTCATTAATAATCAGAGGAAGCACCCCCCACATGCTTGTACATGCACACACACACGCACACACACACACACACACAACTCAGGCATAGGGAGGGAGCCCAGGATCTGACTCTGACATCACAATGAACAGAATCCAAAAAGCAATTACACTGCCAAGTATTATGCTAAAACAATTATTGAAATTGCTAGTCGAAAACAGTTAATGGAATAATTAAGACAGATTGACCTAAAAGCTGATTTAAAATTAACCTGACACGTGCATGCTATCTAAATAAAGACTCTCTCCTATGAGCTAGCTTCTCATTAAAATCAAATTCCACTGGGAGAAATTACACACTTGCACCGTGATTGGGAAGAACAGGCCGCGTTCACTCAACCACTGATGGAACTGGAGGGTCATCAGACGAGGTAAATGGAAATGAGTGTCCTGTCCTTCCAGGTGCGCTGCTATCTGTCTCAGTAACAAGCCACCTCCCTCCCATTTTTCCCTTTGGAAATGATGGAAACTCATTAAAATTGCGTCAGCTCAGGACCCCAAACCACTGGGTGCCTGAGTGGGCACATCTGAAGCTTCCAAAGGGAAAGATCGGAAGGGAGGGGCCGTGGGCTGGGCTCCCGTGGATGCACTGAGGGCAGGGAAGGGAGCTGAGCAGATCTGAAAATGAGGTCCCTCAAGCACTCGAGGAAACTCGATGGCTTCCACCCCTCGTTTCTCTAAAGGTGAGAAAACCCACGCTTGTTGGAGACCAAACTCCAGGCGGGTGGCAGAGGCAGGAGCTCTTTTCAGCGTAATGCTTTTCCCCGCCCAGCACCTTCTCCTTTCCACTGCCGTATCCAGATGGAAAGAACTCATGGTGAGGTTTGTGGGTCTACAGGCCTGGATCACACCTTGCTCCTGAGTTTAGCCCAGGGGTGTCCCAGTCTGAGTGAGCAGTTTTCGCTTGTCCCCATATCCCTAGCTGGCTGCCTGCCACTGGCCAACCTAGGATCCTGTGGTGTGTGCGCCTATGCGGGGGGACGCACCTGAGAAGGCCCGCCCTGCTGGAGGAGGGTCATGGCCACCCCTCCCTCCGAGGGCCCTGGCTCCTTGCAAGAAGGTCTCAGCTGATGTCTGGAACACAGGGATGCAGGCTCCTTGTTCCTTGTAAACCCTTGGAGTTACCTTGATAACATTTTTTTAAATGGATCCCCTGCTCAGCATTTTTATGAGATAAAGAATTTCCCCTATTAAAATTATTCAAGTTTAGTAATAACATATTATTGGGACAAGCAGGAAAACACAGGATACTCCAAAACGATCCATTACTTGGAGGATTTTAAAATTCTAATGAGAGAAACCACTCTCTCTCATTGTTCATCCTCTTGGCCATCAGCAGGATTAGTCTGGGAGGAGGACAAGGCAGGAATTGGCTGCATTCCTTATTTATCCCTCTGATTTCTCCAGAGTTTTTCTTTTCTTCAAAGAGACATCTCTGGGCTCTGCAGGGCTTGTCAGTCGTGATGTCAGGCGACTCTGAGACTGTGCAGAGCAGGAGGATGAGAACAGGGGAGGGAGAGGAGGAAGAGATGGGACCATCACTTCCCATCACAGGCTGAGGCTGAGTTAATCTCCACCTAGGTCAGGATCCCAGGAATCGGATGTCATCAGCCTTGTCACACCGTGGGAGTTGGGAACAGGGAACAGCCAAGGTGCCACGGCCACTTTCAGAGAAATAAACAAAGTGGGAGGGCACCACTGGGAGCCAGTTTGAAAATGGTCACTAATGTGAAATAATAAGACACACTTTTCAGAAAAGTGAAGACAATTCTTTTGGTTCTCAGACTTGCAAACACTATGTGTTCTTCAGGAGCAGACTGAAGCCGTTGACCTCTAGGGTGATTGTGAAAGGAATCTGGGCTCCATCACTGTTTCTGAATAAGTCAGAACAGTCCAGCACTCACTCCTTGACAATGCGGAAGATGACCAGCGTCCAGGTGCTGTGGAGTCGAGACCTCTATCACTCAGAGCATCCTGTCAGGCAGAGGGGGCTAGCCTGGTGGCCACTAGACCTTTATCAGATGTGGGATTTGCAAATGTTTTCTGCCATTTTGGATTGTGGATTATCTTTTTTTCCTTCTTAATATTCTCCTTTTATGCACAAAAGTTTTTCATTTTGAAGAAGTCCAATTTGTCTAATTTTTCTTTTGTTGCTTTTGCTTTTGGTGTTATATCTAAGAAATCATTGTCAAATTCAAGTCACAAAGATTTACTCCTATGTTTTCTTCTATGAGTTTTATAATTTTGGCTCTTTTATGTAGGCCTTGGATCCATTTTGAACTCATTTTGTGGATGGTGTGAGGTAAGGGTCCAGCTTCACCCTTTTGCATGTGGGTGTCCAGTTGTTCCAGCACCTGTACTAACTGTGGGTTTTTCGGATTTTTCCTCATCTATGATTCTATCTGCATAAAGAGGCATAAAGAGGCAACTCTATTGCATTTCCAATTGTTGTGATTTTTATTTTTATTTTATTTCAAACTGTCTGTGCCTTTATATTTAAAGTGCAATTTTTGTAAATAGTATACATTTGGGTCTTATTTTTATATCCATCCCAAGAATCTCGGCCTTTAACTGAACTCTTCGGTCCACTAATGTGTAAAATGATGAGCAAACAAGATGGTGGGATAGGAGTTTCCAGCACAGGTTGTTCAGCAACAGCCTTGAACAAAAAGAACAAAGTTGGAGGCATCACACTTCCTGACTTCAAAATATACTACAAAGCTATGGGGGCCGGCCCGGTAGCATAGTGGTTAAGTTCACCTGCTCCACTTCAAAGGCCCAGGGTACACAGGTTCAGATCCTGGGCGCAGACCTACACACTGCTCATCAAGCCATGCTGTGGTGGTGCCCGACATACCAAAAATAGAGGAACATGGGAACAGATGTTAGCTTAGGGCTAATCTTCCTCACCAATATATATATATTGTATATATATATATTGTATATATATATATATATACTACAAAGCCATAGTAATCAAAACAGCATGGCACTGGCATTAAAACAGACACACAGACCAATGAAACAGAAGAGAGAGCCCAGAAATAACTCCATGCATTTATGGTAAATTGATCTTTGACAAAGTTGTCAAGAATAAACAATGGGGAAAGGATAGTCTCTTCAACAAATAGTGTTGGGAAAACTGGTTTTCCACACATGGAAGAACTGAACCCTTACCTCACTCCGTATGTAAAAATTAACTCAAAATGGAGTAAAGACTTAAATTTAAGACCTGAGACCATAAAACTATTAGAAGAAAATATAGGAGAAAAACTTGAGATTGGTCTGGGCAATGCTTTTTTTGGACATGACCCCAAAAGCAGTGGCAAATAAAAGTAAAAGTAGATAATGGGATGCATTCAAACTAAAAAGCTTCTGCACAGCAAAGGAAATCATCAACAGAGTGAAGAGACAACCTACAGAATGGGAGAAAATATTTGCAAACTGTAATCTGATGAGGGGTTAATATCCAAAATATATAAAGAACTCATACAACTCAATAGCAAGAAACAAGTAACTCAGCTGAAAAATGAGCAAAGGATATGAATAAACATTTCTCAAAAGAAGACATATGAATGGCCAACAGATACATGAAAAGGTGCTCAACATCACTAGTCATCAGGGAAATGCAAATCAAAACCACAATCAGATATCACCTCACACCTGTTAGAATGGCCATGATCAAAAAAACACAAAAAATAACATGTCTTGCTGAGGATGTGGAGAAAAGGGAACACTTGTGCACCATTGGTGGAAATGTAAATTGGTGTGGCCACTGTGGAAACCAGTATGCAGGTTCCTCAAAAAATTAGCAATAGTATCAATAGAACACCTTGGTATGATTGATAGAACCAATCATTGTACATAAAACAGATCTACACATATATGATAAATAAAAGAACATAAGGGAAAAAATTAACAGTAGAACTACCACGTGATCCAACAATCCCACTCCTGGGATATATCCAAAGGAAATGCAATCAGTATTTCAAAGAGATATCTGCACCCCCATGTTCACTGAAGCATTAATCACAGTAGCAGAGATATGGAAACAACCCAAGTGTCCGTTGACAGATGAATGGATAAGGAAGATGTGGTACATATACACAACAGAATATTATTCAATCATGAGAAAGAAGGAAATCCTGCCATTTGTGACAACACGGACGATCCTGGAGGACATTATGCTAAACGAAACAAGCCAGACAGAGAAAGACAAATATGGTATAATCTCACTTATACGTGAAATCTAAAAAAACAAAAAAACACATGGAACTCATAGAAGCAGAGATTAGAACGGTTACCAGGGGCTGGGGTTGGGGGAGGAGATGGTGGTCAGGGGTACAAAGATGCAGTGACATGGGTTGAATAAGTCCAGAGATCTCACTTACAGCACGATGACCACAGTTAATACTACTGTGCTGAATACTTGAGATCCGCTAAAAGAGTAGCTGGGTGCTCTCATCACAAAAAAATGGTAACTGTGTGAGGAGATGAGGTGTCAATTAGCTTGACTGCAGTAATTATTTCACTAAGTACATGTACATAAAATCAGCATTGGATACTTTAAAATATATAATTTTTATTAAAAGTATGTAAAATTAAAAATAAATAGCTATTGACATAGTTTTGGGTCTGTAATTTTATTTCTTTTTTCTATTCGTTTCCTCCAGTTTTTTCCCCTTTATTTGTCTTTTTAAAACTTTCCTATTAGTTTTTTCAAAAGAAGTAATGGAGGCATGATTCACATGCCATAAAAGTCAAGTTTTTTTATTTTACAGTACTATTTGTTATGAACACATACATTCATAAACCACCACAGAAATCGAGACAGAAAACAGCTCTGCTGCTCCCAAAATTCCCCGTCTGCCCCTTGTGGCAGCCCCTCCTCCCCACTAGCCAACACTGATCTGCTCCCTATCAGTAGTTCTGCTTCTTCCTGAATCTCACAGGGGTGGGATCACACACTGTGTAACAACTTCTTGAGATTTACCTTCTTTACTTAGCAGATTGTATTTGACATTCATCCATTTCGTCTCACATATAAAATGCTTATTCCTTTTCATTACTGAATAATATTCCATTGGATGGATGTGCCACTTATTTACTAGCTGAAGACCGTTTATATCTACAGTTTGTCTGTTTGGGTTGTTTCGAGTTTTTGGAAATTGTGAATAAGTCTGCTATAAACATCAACATACAGATTTTTGTGTGAACGTAACTTTTTGATTCTCTTTGACATATATCCAAGAATAAGATTACTGGATCAGAAAGATTACATGGTCAACATTTCTTTAACTTTACAAGCAACTCTCAAAAGGTTTTCCAATATGTGAAACATTCTGCTTTCCCAACAGGAGTGTACGAGCATTCTGGTTGCTCTGCATCCTTGCCAGTACTTGATATTGTTGCTAATTTTTTAAGCCATTCTGAAAGGTGCACACATGTATCTCATTGTGGTTTTAACTTGAATTTCTCTGATGACTGATGATGTTGAGCATATTTTCCTGTACTTTCATTCCATTTGTGTATCATTTTTGCTGAAGTGCCTCTTCAAATCTTTTGTCAATTTTTTACGAGGTTGTTTGTTTTGTTATTCAAATTTAAGGGTTCTTCATATACACCGAATAAAAAGCCTTCACAGATATGTGTTGCAGAAATGGTTTCTCCCAGTTTTTGACTTGTTTTCCTTCTCTCAACAGTGTCTTTTGAAGAGAAGGAGTTCTTAGTTTTGATAAAGTTTAACTAAACACAATTGGTTATGGGTGTGCTTTTGGTTTCACACCTGAGAAATCTTTGCCTAATCCAAGGTCATGAATATTTTCTCCTAGAAGATTTATAGTTTTAGATTTTACACTTACTGCTATGATTCACTTTGAGTTAATTTTGTATGTGGTGTGAGACATGGGTCCAAGGATTTTGGGGTTTTGTTTTGCTTTGAGTTATATATTATGGTGGATATTTTTGCATATGAATATTCAATTTTTCCAGTGCCACTTTTTGAAAATACCATTCTTTCTCCATTAAGTTATTTTTGCAACTTTGTCAAATATCAATTGCTCATACACGTGTGATTCTGTTTCTGGATTCTCTCTTCTGTTCCACTGATCTGTGTGTTTATTCATTCACCAGCACACTATTGATTATCGTAATGTTATAATATGCCTGGAAAGCAGGTAGTTTAAGGCCTCCAACTTTGTTCTTCTTTTCAAAATTGTTTTGGATATTCTAATTACTTTGCCTACTCAAAAAAATTGTAGAATCAACTTCATAGTTTCTATCAAAAATATGCTGGAATTGTAATTGGTATAGATCAACTTAAGGAGAATTAATATTTAAAATACCGAGTCTTCCAATCCACGAACACAGCATATTTCTGCTGGGGTTTTAATGCTTATGTCCTCCCAAAATTCCCATGTTGAAATCCTAACCCCCAAGGTTGAGAGTGTTTGAAGATGGGGCCTCTGGGAGGTGCTTGTGTCATGTGGGTCGAGCCCTCATGAACAAGATTAGTGCCTTTAAAACAAAAGAGGCTCCAGAGAGAGCCCTTGTCCCCTCCACCGTGTGAGGACCCAGCAAGAAATCACCGGCTATGAACCAGGAAGTGGGCTGTCACCAGAATGTGACCATGCTGGCGCCTTGATCTTGGACTCTCAGCCTCCAGAACTGTGGGAAATAAATGTCTGTTGTTTATAAGCTATCCAGACTGTGGGTTTTGTTATAGCAGCCCGAATAGACTAAGACCATTTCCCTGCTTATTGAAGTTTTCTTTTACTTCTTCCATCAGTGTTTTGTAGTTTTCAGCATAGAGATTCTACAGGCATATTATAGGACTTATTCCTAAATATGTTATGATTTTTGTTGCTATTGTAAGTTGCACTTTAAAAATGTCAATTTCTGGGGGCTGGCCTGGTGGCACAGTTGTTAAGTTCGCATACTTCACTTCCACGGCCCTTGGTCCTCCAGTTCGGATCCTGGGCATAGATCTACACACTGCTCATCGAGCCATGCTGTGGGAGCATCCCATACAAAGTAGAAGAATATTGGCACAGATGTGAGCTCAGAGACCATCTTCCTCAAGCAAAAGAAAAAACATGTCAATTTCCAATCATTTATTGCCACCGTATAGAAATACAAATGATTTTCGTATGCTGACTTTGTATCCTATGACCTTGTTACACTCATTTATGAATTCCAGTAGCCTTTTTTTTTTGTTATATTCTTAAGGATTTTTTACGCAGACAGTCATGTCATCTGTGAAAAAAGACAGTTTTACTTCTTCCTTTCCAATCTGTATGCCTTTTATTTGATTTTCTTGCTATTTCACACCAACTAAGAATCCAGTGTGGTGTTGACTGGAGACAATGAGAGTGGATGTCTCTGCCTTGATCCTGACTTACAGGGGAAGCCTTTAGTCTTACTGTCTGTGATAACTGCAGGTTCTCATGGATGCCTTGTATCAAGATAAAGTTCCCTCTACTTCTACTTTCCTGGACTTTTATAAATGGATGTAGAATTTCTTCAAATGCATTTTCTGCATGTCACATGATTTTCCTCTTTAATCTGGTGGTGTGGTGGATTACATTGTTTTATTTTTTGTCCTATTGTCTATTTTTTTTTCCAGTCATTTCTCCAGGGTTCACAATCTCCATCTCTAACTTTTCCTGTTCCACTTACAATGAACATTTTAGTACTTCAGGTAAAATATGGAAATATTGCAGCCATATTGGGCCACCCTGCCCATCCTTTATGCTGTAGTAACTGTATGTACTGCATCTACATATCTTATGAACCTCAGAAGAAAATATTATCATTTTTTAAAGACTTTATTTTTTTAGAGCAGTTTTTGTTTCACAAAAAAATTGAGTGTTTGGTACATATATGCCCTGCTCCCATATGCACAGCCCCCCCACTATCAACATTGCCCATCGGATGGTGTATTTGTTACAGATGACGAACCTGCACTGACATGTCATCATCACCCAAAATCACAGTTTACACCAGGTTCACTCTCGCTGTTGTGCATTCTGTGGGTTTGGACAGATGTCTAATGACATGTATCCACCATTATTGTGTCATACAGAATAGTTTCACTGCCCTAAAATCCCTCTATGCTCACCTATTCATCCTTCTACCCTCCCCATAATATTACAGTTTTTACTGTAAGTTGTGTGTATTATACAAAAGTTAGAAGGAAAAAGCAGAAAAAATGAGTAGCCTTTGACATTTACTTAGATATTTACCATTTCTGAAGCTACTTATTTCATTCTGAGGATCTGAGCTTCCTTTTCTGGTATAATTTCCCTTCTCCTAAAGAATTTCCTTTAGCATCTTCTATTGTAGAGATTTGCTAGTAATAATTTCTCTTAGTTTTTCTAAATCTGAAAATGTTGTCTCTCAACAGTGATTTTCAAAAGATATCTTTGCTGGATATACGATTCTGGATTGACAGGTCTTTTTTTTCTCTCTCTCAACACTTTAAATCTCTTTTCTCATTCTCTTCTGGTCCCCATAGTTTCTGATGAGAAGTCAGCTATTAATCAAATCATTACTCCACTCTGTGTGAAGTGTCATTTTTCTCTGTTGCTTCCAACGTTTGCTTTTCGGCCTTGGTATCCAGCTGCTTGATCTGATGTGTCTTTATGTGGGACTGTCTTCATTCTGCTTGGTGTTAGTTGAGCATCATATTTGCAAATGTCTATCTTCCATCACTTGGATAATTCCAGCCACTATTTCTTCAAGTATTTTTGTCTGCACATTCTCTCTCTCCATTCCTTCTTTGAAGCCGACCATATGTATATTAAAGTTTGATCTTACCTAAGAGTGACTGGGGCTCTGTTATTTTTCCACCCTTTTTTCATTCTATTTTCCATGTTAATTTCTATTGCTCTACTTAAATTCCATGTAAAGAATTTGTTATTTCTAATATTGTATTTTCCAATTCTAAAATTTTCTTTTTTAAATTTTTCTGCTGAGTTTTCCTACTCTTTCATTTGCTGCAAGCATATTTGTTTACCTTCACGGAGGATAGTTATGACAATCACTTTAAAATCTTTGTTTAATACTTATGCTTTCAGCCAAGATGAAATAACAAGGAACACATTTACCCTTCTTCCCACAACAACTGAAAATCTTGGGGAACATATATCAAACAGTAGTTTTCACACATTGGGTCTCAGGCAGCAGAGTTCAGTGATCCCTGAGAGATCTGGAACCGACAAGGTGGGCCCTGTGGTGGCCCTGCTGCCTGGAGAGAGAATTCCAGGCTCCAGCACAAGGAAGGAGAACCCAGGTGGACCCCTGAACTCTCCCTGAGTTGAAGAGATGGCACTGGGTGTCCTGGGAGGCTGAGGTGACTAGAGCACATAGAGAAGACCACCCAAGAAGAGAGAACTGCAGCAAGAGAGAACGTCACAGATTCTCAGTGGGCCCACTGCATCTTCCACTGAGTACTGACCAGTGCACTCATGTGAGGAAACTACCCAACACTACAGAATCAAACACCAAAAAATTAGAGGAAATAATTCTTGGAGCTCACACAGACAGGAATGGTTTGGGTTCAACTAGTCCACACATGGCTTAGGAAAGCCCCATAACTCACAGGAGATTGTGTCCAGTATTCAGAGTGGCCTCAGTGGTGGAACACAGTCAGCCTTGGACTAAAGTTTACTCAGATCCCACCTAACAAAGCTTAGAATCAGCCTGAATGTTTCAAATTGTTTCAAAGTAACACAACTCTGTCCCAGGAAACAGCTCAAGAATATTTTTAGGAGTACAAACTATCCAGGTTCCAACAAGGAAAAATACACAATGTCTACCAGCCAACCAAAAATTACCTGGTACGCAGGAAAACACATCATGTAATGAGGAGACAAATCAGTCAACTGATACTGACCACAAATAGCACAGATGACGTAATTCATAGACAAAGATGAGATGTTATTACTGTCATCATATTCCACATGTTCAAGAAGTTAGAGACAAGATTGACAATGTGGGGGGTTGGGAGTGGGTGAAATAGGTGAGGGGATAAGAGGTACAAACTTCCAGTCATAAAATGAATAAGTCATGGGGATGGAATTACATCATGGGGAACATAGACAATAATATTGTCATAACTTTGTATGGTGACAGATGGAACTAGATTTATCACGGTGATCACTTTATAATGTATATAAATGTCAAATCACTATGTTGTGCCCCTGAAACTATCATAATATTGTATGTCAATACTTCAGTAAAAAAAAGAAAAGGCTGATGATGTTAAGTAGAAATATGGAAGATATGAAAAAGACCCAAAAACTTTTAGAGATGAAATGTCTGTAACTAAACATCTGTAATGAAAAACTTACTAGATGAGATTAAGAGAAAATTAGTCAAAAGATTAATGAAATTGAAGACATATAATAGAAACCATTCAAAATAAAATACAGAGAGAAAATAGACCAAAGAAAATGAGCAGAAAGTTAACTGTAGGACAAATTCAAATGACCTAAAATATGTGTAATCAGAAAGAGAAAGAGAAGAAAACAGAAAAAACAATTTGAGGAAATAATGACTGAAAATTTTCCATATTTTATTAAAAAAAAACTATAAACCCACTTATCCAAGACACTTAATGAACCCCAAGTCTAAGAAGTATGAAGACGGCACATCATAATTAAATTGCTTAAATAGGGTGATAACAAGATAATCATGAAATCAGACAGGAGATAAAAAGACCTGCTGAGTGCAGAGAAACAAAGGTTAGGATGAAGGCAGATCTCTTACTGGAACTGAGGCCAGAGCAGAGTAGAGCAAGGTCTTCAGAGAATTGAGAGAAAAAGCTGCTAATTTATGATTCTATGCCTGGCAGCAAAGGGTACAAATAAGATAAAATATCAACTTTCTCAGACACACAAGAGCTGAGATAATTCATGGTCACCAGCAGATCAGCGCTGAGAGATGCTGAAGGAAAATGACACAATATGGAAACCTTATGTGAAGAAAGGGATAGAGAGCACTTTCTGTGGGGTATGTAACACGTCGAATAAAACGTGTGACAACGTGGACACGGAGGCTGCAGTGGGGGTGGGAGAGCACTGTTGTGACGTTGTTCAGACGTCATGAAGTGGTCTGATATTATTTGAAGATAAACTGTGATAAGTTAAAGATGTGTACTGTAAACACTAAGGCATGCACACACACGCACACATAGAGCAAAGACTTATCCAGAATAAGCCAAAAAAGATGATTAAATGGAATCATAAAAAATACTTAAATTATCCAAAAAAAAAGCAGTCTAAGAGGAAAAAGGAAACAAAAAACAGATTGGTCAAATAAGAAACAAATCGCAGGATAGATTCAAATCTAACTATTATCAGCAGTAACATTAGATGACAGTGGTCTAAAAACCCCATTTAAAAGGCATAATTTGTCAGATTGAATAAGAAAGCAAACTCAACTATATGCTGCCTACCCCAAACCCACTTTAAATATAAAAACACAAATAAATTAAAAATAAAGAGATTGAAAAAACATGCCATGCTAACACTAGTTGAAAGAAAGCTGGAGAAGCTATACTAATACTAGATAAAGCAGATTTCAGGCGCAGTGAATATGACCAGGAATAAAGGAGGTCATTGTGAAATCCAAAAGGATCCATTATCAAGAAGACATTATATAGACTGTTTATGCACCTAATAACCGAGCTTCATGGCACATGAAGAAAAATCCTTATCTGCCAGTTCCAACACCTGGGTCATCTTGGGATCTACCTCAGTTGGTCCTCTTTTCTCTTAATAATGTGTCCCATTTACTTGATTTTTGGATATTGGGTGATTTTGCACTGTGTCCTGGACATTATGAATGTGGTGTGGTGGAAATTTTGGATTCTGTTATTTTCCACCAATAACTGTGTCTCTTGGTTCAGCAGGTAGTGATCTCAGCTGGTCTTCAACTGCAAACTGGCTCCTAGCTGCAGCTCCAGCCTCAGTTCAGATCTTCTGTTGTTAGCGGGTGGCTTGCGCATGTGTGGTTCAGTCCGTCAGAAAGGTGGGGGCAGAGTCTGAAGTTTCCCCTGCACATTTCTTCCCCTCCTGCAATCCCCCTCCCTCTTCAGTGACTATGTCCGGGACTAGGTGCCTGGAGAAACTCAAAGGTGGGTTTGGAAGCAATTAACTGTTTTTCCAAGCTGTTTCTTTTCCTTTTGTAGGTTAAGGAGATGTAACCACCAGCCATCCTGAAACTGACCAAATGAGGCACTCAAGGGAGATGTAACCACCAGCCATCCTGAAACTGAACAAGCCACACCACAAGAGCTATGCCCATGACCTTTGCTTTATTTTTAATGCAAAGATCTCTCCAGGAGGAGCTTAGGCCTCATTATGTGGAAGCATGTTCTCGAACTGAGCTTGTGGAAGTGAATACCCACCTCTCCCTTTTGAATATTATTCCCCAACTGAAATAAAATTTCCTGCTTCCCTTCGTTCTGGGACGCCATGACTTTGGAAATGATTCCTCATGGCCTCCTATTTGCTGCAAATACAGTTTACTTTGTGAGACAACTTCCACTGGTATAGTCTTGTTTAACTCATCAGGAGGTGAGCCCACTTGGTTTGGTAACAAGCCCACTTGGTTCGGTAACAACCACAGCCCCCCAGTTTCATTTTTCTCGTTCTTGGGCTGTGAAGACTGTGGTTTTCCCATAGCCACTGCCTCCCATGCCCTGCTCTGACTGCACATGGCCCCAGACTGGAAGCCACAGAAATTCACTTCAAACTACTCCCCAGGAATCTGTCTGCTGCTGTTCATTCCCCAATGCCATCAAGCGGCTCCTGGTTGCATTATGTACAGATTTTCTAGTTGTTCTCTGCGGGGGAGGCAGTGTGGCATGATCTTACAAAATCATTACAGGACGCAGAACCAGCAATTACCTGTCCACTTTTAGAACTGCCTTGTGCACGAACCTCACATCCTTTGAGTCCCAGTTGGAAAAAGCGTACGTTTCATCTGTTTCAAAGGTCGAGATAGCTTCACTGCAGGGGACTTGAGGAACAGATTACCATCTTCCAGAGGACATGAGTGCAGCATAGTGAACGGAACCCCTGAATAGCCACGGGTGCACTAGACGGGGGTTGGGGCCGGCTACCACAGGAGGGAAGAGGAGAGGACAGCTGGAGCCTATTCTGTTTTCAGAGTCCCCATCTCAGCACAGCTGTCTGCTCCTGCCCAGAAGCCACCTCCCCTCCTTCTTTCTATGTCCTTAGAGAAAAATAAAGCCAACCTCCTTCCCCCCCCATCCCCACCAACCCGCCAGTCATTCAGTGTCACCCTGACACCATGCCCACTGGTCAGAGTGGGCCCAGGATCCAAGGACAAACCACTGAGCAGTCTGGTTTCTGCCTCACAGCTCAGCAGAGATAGTCATGCTAACAGACGCCAGGTGAGAGGGAGATGGGTGAGGGTCAAGCCAGAGGAGGTTACACCTGAGGGAAGTTGGGGGGCCCCCTTGTGCCACGGAAGGAGGGTGGTCCTCACTCTGCAGGCAGCAGGAGCTGGGGCACCGAGGAGTGTTGTGCCAGGAGCGTTGTGATCCGACTGCATTTCACTCAACATTAACAAGTTCCCATCCAGCCTCAGCCCCTGACACGCCCAGTGCGTCTCCAGAAAGGGGTAGACGCAAGCCAGAAGGATCCCGGCAGCAGTATTTCCCCACCGAGTGCTGGGGGAAGGGCTGTGGTCCTGGGTTTGGAGCTGAGAGGAGGTGGAGAGATCCAGCATGGGAGGGCGGGGGTAAGCAGGGATTTGACGGGGAGCCCAGCCAGGGACATTACCAGGACAGGAAAGCGGGTGCAGGTCATGGTCCTGGGGGGCTCGGTGTTCAGGTGATGGTCTAAGGGCTGGAGGTCTCACCTGCACACTCAGTTCCTGTGGATGGGGCGGCAGGGCCCCAGAACCCGGACACACTGTTGTTAAGACAGTAAATCTTGTAACAGCAGCCACCGTGCATCGAGCGCATGCTCCTGCCGTGCTTCACCTGCACCACCTCCCCTTCTGACCACCTCCCGGAAGTGGGGATTCCTCTCCGTTTTTGATGCGGGGCAGCCATCAGGGTCCAGCTTGAGATGAACACATGGGGCCCACGGGAAGCCTAGATGCAGAGCCACCTCCGCCATCCCCGGCCTTAGAGGGTCAGCTTCCCCGTCTCCAACAAAGGGTTGACAGTACTGTGACCCTGTAGACCCCATGGGGTTGTCTGATGGTCCTGGTGAGCTGACAGGGTGACACGGTGGGAGGAGATGAGGGGGATGCTGCTGGCTCTGCTAGCCACGCCACAGCCGGGACTCAGGGCCAGGACACGAGCTTCGTGGGGGTGCTTGCCCTCCATACAGATGCAATGCCGTGACTGGAGCCGCTCAAGAACTTGGTCCAGCCATGTGGTTCCTGAGTGGGGAGCAGCCAGACTGGCCAGACTCGGGAGCTCCTGGAACATGCGTGCGGAGCCTCTGCTCCAACTGTCTGCATCCTGGTCCCCTCGAGAGCAGCTATGGGAACCAAGTGCTCTCTCCTTCTTGAAGGTTGACTGCACTTGTCTGAAGCTGGCGGACACAGTCAAGACGGTGGGAAACGCTGGGTATCGTGAGGGGGACTGGGCCCACCCTCAGAATGAGCACGTGTGTGTGTTGTGTGCCACTGCTGGCTTAGGCATGCTTATAAGTGACATACATGTGCGCACATGCACACACACACACACGCACGCACACTCACAGCTCACTTTCACTGAAAGTGTTTCCCAGGGAACACCAGCCCAGCCACGGCGTGTGTCCAGGTCTCTGTCACCGAGGACATGCAGCTAGAGGGCGTGAGCTGAGACAAGGAGAGAGAAGAGGACAGAACCAGGAGAGGAGAAACTGCCTGTTCCAGGAGGTGACAAGGAGAACAGCGCCCCATCTCTGAGGAAGAAGCTGGGGCCCTCTTGGGTACTCTGAGGTCTTGCCCAAGTCACTTTCTACAGAGGATTTGGGGTATCCACAGCATGTCCAGGGCCCCCTCCCTAGCTCTACTGAGAAAATACAGACTACTTTGGACGGCACCCACAAGGACCACGGTGAGACATATGTGCGGGGCAGCGGCCTGGAACAGGGCCTGTTCAGAGGGGCAAGGAGACATCACCAGGCTATTAGGAGGATGGTCTGGGAGGCTCAGAGCAGGATGTCACAGAGGGCCCATGCAACAGGTGCCCTAGGGAGAGGGGGAGAGAGAGAGAGAGAGAGACAGAGACAGAGACAGAGAAGAGAGACAGAGAGGGAGAGAAGGAGAGAGAGAGAGAGAGATCCCTGACCTCTGAGTTGCTGCCTCCACCGCTGGCTGGTGCCAACTCACACGCCATCCCACTTCCGCCCATCACCCCCATGCCTGCCCCGGGGCCAGCCCCACCACAGAGCGGCCGGTTCCTGGTCACCTCTGTGCCGTCCCTTCCCGACCTGACCCCAGTGCAGGGGAGAAGGTTCAGACAAGTCTTTCCATGTCCCTCTGCATGACAATAGACTTCCTCCCCTCTCCCATTCCACAGGCCCATCCGGAACATCCACCTTAGTCATTAGCTCAGGAGAGGATGCAAGATGAGAATCTCTGCTATTGTGTGGGGAGACTCAGTTTCCCGGGTTTCCCCCACGGACACATGTTCTTCAGCTGGGTCTGATTTTCTCCAGACAGCCTGTCTTGTTAAGGATTTGGCCAGCCCTAAGCACCTGAAGGGAAAGGGCGGAGGGGGGTTCTCTCTCTGCCCCCGACAGCCCCGAGCTGGGTCGGTCCCTCAGACCTGGCCAGGGGCAGCCGATCCCCTGGCGCCCTTCCCCGAGGCATCCAAGGGCAGGCTCGGCGCCAGCCCCACCCCGCTCGCCACTGCCCGACCATCGTCCTCCCTCGGGGGGCCTGGGCAGGACAGGGACCCGGCTGTGGGAGGCCTCCAGATCTCAGGCCTGGCACACCGTTTACCAGGCTGCTTCCTCCTCTGACGGGGGCCCAGCACACACCCCAGGAGACTTGGCAGCCGCCCCCAGGGCTCTATCCTCTGGAACTCGTCCCCTTGGAAGGGGCCTGGCCCAGGTGCCAGGTTCGGCGGGTCGGCCAGCCTCCTTTGGAGAAAGCAGGCAAGCCGAGCCAGGCTTGCAGTGGCCCTGGCGTGACACCTGCGACCTCAGGCAGAGGGCCTCCCGCGTGCCCTCCATGGCGGATTTCTCCCCGGAGCCGTGGCCTGGGCACTAGGAAGGCCGGGCCTCCCCGACTCCCGGGAGGAGGGGCTAGCCCAGTTGCGCCCTGGCCCCCAAACCCTGCGGTGCCATCTGCCTGTCTCGGCGCTTCTGACTCCACAGAGCCTTTCCTACACCTGGGCTGGCTGCAGTGGCAAAGTGCAGGCGTGGGGTGAGGCCATGGCTTTGTCTTTCCAGGAAAAAATGAGCCCCTGGCCGAAGCAGCTGGCCCAGGCAGAGACTTGAGTTCGCAGCCCAGTACGTCTGTGGCCATCAGGGCCAGAGCAATGCTTCCAAGGCTGGGAAGCGGCCTCCAAGCTGAGTGGGAGTGGGGGAGGGGAGGGAGACAACAGCTGAAGCCGAGTCCAGAAGAGCGGCGATGGGACAGCTGCAGCTGGGTCAGAGCCTGGAGGGAGGGCGGGGCCTTCACTGAGGACCCCCCGAGGCCAGCCCTAGGCCCCCGGATGTCGCGCATGCACCCTTGGCCTGGGCAGTGTGTGGTGGGTTGAAGCCAAGCCCGCAGGGCTCCCGGAGCGGCCAGAGAAAGAAGGGCCCATGGAGAGGTAGGCGAGGTCGGCAGGGTGGGCCACCTGTGACCCCAGGCTCAGGGTCTCACGTGTGCCCTCCATGGCGGATTTCTCCCTGGGGCCTTGGCCTGAGCACTAGGAAGGCCATGCCTTCCCGACTCCCTAGAGGAGGGGCTTGCCCAGTTTGGCCATTGTCACACTGGCCACATTTCTGACCTTCCTTAGTCAAACTCACTTCTTCCTGTGAGTCTCTGCACCAGGGTGCCTTCTCCTTGTCACACTACCTGTTCCCAGACCTAGGCAGGAGTGCTAACACTTGTCATTCTGGTCACAGCAAAGTTCTGAAATGCCTCAGGGAGGCCTTTCAAAAGCACCTAGCACAGTCTCTACCATCACCGATCTCACATCAGAAGAGCATTACATGATTTCCGCATCCTTCCTCCCATAGAGATAAAATGAGTGCATGAGGAAGAGCTGTCTGCTTTGTCTGAAGCAGGTAATACCTGCTGGTAATACCAGGCACATGACTGTCTCTTCCAGGCCAAATTTTTCCCACCACGAGTCCACTGTTTAAGGAAACTGTCATTCCCTCTCTTTCATGGGTCTGGTTTCCCCCAAGAACACAGTGAACCATCCCCTCTCCCTGTGCTGCATCACCATAATCCCACAGCCAGAAGATATGCACAAGTTTAAATCACCACCATATCCTGAATTCAGGCACTGCTGAGACCTTCCCATCAATTTTGTCATTCAATGGTGACTCCTGAGGACACCTTTCCCCTGAGACCCACTCCCAACCTGTCCTTAGCTTCTTACAGTAACACCGAAATATCCTCAGAGTTCTCCCAACCTGGGCAAGAAACATTCTGAAATGTTCTCTGTATTAATTTTCAGGGACTGGGGATATTGGTAGATGTAATTTGAGTGTGTATGTGCAGTAGTTTCTACGCAGGTATCCTGTTTTTCAGACACATATAAAATAGTGTGGCTACTCAATGCACCAAGAAAATGGATAACTGATCAAATTTTTTCATGATGTGAAGTCTTTAGAGAATAAATGTCACGGTTAAGAGCGCAGACTATGGAGCTAACTCCTCATGTCCAAATTCCAGCTGCATCCCTTACTAGGTATTTGTATTGGCAGAGTTATTTACCTGATTGGTGCCTCAGTTTCTTCATCTCTCAGTTGGCAATAATGATCAGCATACCTACTTTGTAGGTTTATGGAGAGTATTAAAGGAGTTAATGTTTGAAAAATGTTTGGAACACCTAGTGTATTGCCAGTGCTGTACCTATATATTAGAAATAAAATTTAGAAATTCTTCTGACACTGCCTGTGTGCCCCAGAGTGTGAGACTGTTGATGGATGTATGTAGAAAGCACTCCATGACATACGATGAATAAATGAGTGAACAACATTGGCGAATGCATTACCAATGTCACCTATGTCACCCTACAGGCATCCCCAAGCTGAACCACATGCAGACATTCCTGCTCTGTCCTGCATCACATTTCCTGGAGGAATCACTGGGGCTTCTTAGACCCTGGTAACCGTGCCCACTAAAGGTTCTTTTCTGTCAGCAAACCCCAGTCTTTGTCCAATTGCTGCAGCTCACAGGGTCTGCACTCTGATCCTTGTCTTCACTCGAGGGAGAAGTGCCATCCCCAGAGCTGGGCACACGCAGAGGCTGAGCCTTGGAGAAAATGATTCCCTGGCCCTGGGGCAGGTAGAAGAGCGCAGGGACAGAGTGGGATTTGGGGAAAATCCTCCAGGTGTTTTCAGAAGGGATGGAGGCAGGGGATGTGTCAGCAAGGACTGGTCTGGTTGGTGGGCCTTGGTGGTTAAATAGTAGGGGGGCTGGGAAATTTCCTAGGTTCTAGCATAATACAATCAATATAATGGTCATGAAATCAGAATCAGCCTAATTAAGGCCAAGTTAACCCAATGTCAGCTGTTCCCTGACTCTCTAATCCAGTAGTGACTTATAATAAAGGTATTAGTGTTCTATTATCTCCTTTTCATTGATTGGCTAGAGTAATTATTCTTTACATAGCCTGTCTGTTTTTACATAGTAAAGAAAAAGTGAGTTTTAAAACAACTCTCCTTGGAAAAGTCTCCCTAACATATTGAATTAATAACAGAATCCACGACAGGAAATTCACCACATATCTTGAGCTTTAGTCTCTGGTTTTAGATCTTCCTAACTGGTAAATTACCTTGACTTCTGCCTTCTTTCTTGAGATTAGTGCATTTAGGACTAAGTAGGAGTGCAACCTCATGCCATGTGAGAAGTGGTGACTCTAGGAAGAGGTTTGTTTCTTTCTGTCAGTGTGTGTGTGTGTGTGTGTGTGTGTGTGTGTGTGTATGACAGTTTTTGCTGCATCTTGCAGTGTGGGCCAGTGTAGACTCCTTTTCTAGGGAAAAAATTTCCCTAACCACTTTCTCCGGACTTTCTTTTCACTGGTGGCTTACTCGGCACTGTCCAATAGTAACATTAAACACTCTATATTATAGAATTTAATTTTTTTCTTAGTAGCCACATTTTAAAAAATGAAAGCAAACAGGTGAAACTAATTTTAATAGTATATTTTAACCCACTAGAACCAAGATATTATCAATGTGGGTGCAATCTATACAAAAATTAATAATGAGAAAGTTTACCTTTTTTTCCTGGGTTTCATAAATCCAGTGTGTACTTCCCACTCTCAGCACAATCTCCATTTGGAAGTTGAGTTTTTTCATACATTCTCTGTACTGAGATTTAATGTTCACAGTCGTCAAATAAGAGTCACTAGGAGTGGGGTGGATGATAATTTCACTACTGATTTAAGCTCTAATGGAGCTATGAACACCAACTGGTCAATGGGTTAATCAAATGAATAGTCATATAGTACAGAAGAATGGTACGATTTGGGATTTAGAAAAAGACTGGGGACCGTGTGTCCTGACAGGGAGCACCAGGGCTTTTCTTGTTGAGAGTGACAAGGACAAAAAGAGAATAAAGTCATACTCATAAGTGTCTAACAACATGGGGGAGAAGAAATGACCTGCCGTAGTCCTGAGTTTTGACCTCGAGCTTTCTGTTCTTTACACAAATCTCTTTGATGATGTCCCAGGACACAGGTCAGATTAATCCCCACAGGGAAAGAGGGAGGGTAGAAGTACAAGGCATCTGACATAATTGTCCTGGGAAAGCAGGCTTCATTTATCACTCTGATCCACATTCACAATTTATTTTTATAGGGTAAGAGGAAAAGAAGTATGAGGGTCAAATCATCACAGAGGAAGCGACATGATTGTGGAAACCAATCCAACCCAAAGCCTGGTTTGAGCATCTCCATCCCTTTGAGGATGTCCAGTTACATATTCAAGATGCCAGTTACTAGAATCACATCCTATCCTGGCAATGAGGTCAGATGCCATCAATGGGAGGAAACGTTGGAGCAGCCCCAACAACTCTGCTGGCAGAAGAGACTGCAAGGTCTCCAGGCCTGCAGAGTGCAGGAGAACTGTTAAGACCTTTGGACCTTGCCAAAGCCCTGCTGAGTCTTGCACCTAGTTGCACAGATGCATCCCTGCCAGGTGTGTTCACAGGTGGTCTGAACTCTAGCCCCATGCCCACCCCTGCCTGGTCTTCAGATTCAGCAGAGACGATCCCAGGAGCTGGTCTGTACATCCCACAGCTCCTTTGCAAACAACTTCTGGTGACTGAGGAGGATATCAGGAAACAGGAAAAAAAAGTGAAGACGGCAAGAGAGAGACTGGCGGTAGCACTGAGGCAGAGAGACTCGCTAGCGAGGCAGGGAGAGTGAGGGGCCAAGAAGGACGTCCCGACAAACACGATGAAGAAAAGACAAGACGGTGCAGATGACATGGAGCTCACACTACATTAATGCCTCTGCAGGGCTCCTGATGTCTTCTTGCTTTGAGCTCTTGAGACTTTAGTATATACCAATAGTTTTCTTTTCTTTGATTCCTTTGCATGACAGAGAAGATACAGACAGTGATCCTTCTGAGGTGAGAGATTGGGTTTCAGGTGAGGAGAGAAAGGAGAGCTTTTCTTCTCATTTTGTTCTCTCATTTTCCTTTCCTGAGTGTTACGCATTTGTATTTTAAGATCAACAGAGAGTTATTACAGTCAGGGGATTCTTTAGAGTTTTGCCCTCACAGTCACAGAGAAAACATACCTAGTCCAAATGGATTGTCCTTTTTGTGTAATATTCCAATAGATTCCAACATATTTCACTAAAGAGCTGTTATATCTGTCTTCTCAAAAAAGACACCTACTTCTGGGTCTCTATTTTTCTGGTATTTGTTGCATGTTGAATCACAGTTGCATATAATGAAATACTGGATTGTCCCTTTTTTTAGATTTATATGTGTTGGAAATTTGATTCATGAAAATTGATATGCCATTGTGGTATCATGCTCTCAGGAGAATGACTGTTTTCAGCATCACAAGTCTCACAATAAGCCAGTGTGTTGGGATTTGTCTATTTGTCTGATCGAGTACGTTGCACTCTTCAAATCCTCTTTATCATTACTTACTTTTGTCCCACAGATTTATCAGTTTCTGAGAGCAATGTGTTAAACAATAATAGAGTATCTTAGTACTTATATCTTCCCTAAAAAATGAGTTATTTTTTAGCTAAATCTTCTCTCCTCTATTCTTCCATGTGGTAATCATCTGGAATTTTGGTTCGAATGTGTTTTTAATGTCTTGTTTTAAAACTAATACTAAATTAGACAGACGGTTTTTTCCTTTCCTCGTGACTCCTGTTATGTTTTCCTGGGTTCACATTTCTTCTTCCTGATGTACATTCTTTACCGGTTCTTTCACTGCAGGCCTGTGGGAGGTCAACTTTGAGTCTGTTTGTAGGTCAGATAACGTCTTTCTTTCTTTGACACATAGTTTGAATAGGTATTTAATTTAGCTTTGGAGTAATTTTGTTCCTTCTTTGTCAAGTTATTTAATATATCTGAGCCTCCATATCTTTAGATTAAAATGGGAATAAAACCCTAAAAATGGTGACTGTAACTGAGATAATACACGCAGAGCATGCCAGTCATGTTGCTTAGCAGAAATTAAATAATCAATAATGATTATTATTAATCATTATAATGATATTATTATAATAATGTAATATATAATAATATATTAATGTATAATAATAATTATACGTTAATTTATAATTATAATGTACAGTGTATAATGTATGCAATGTATAATAATAATATATTAATATTATTAATCATTATAATCCTCAGAGTGTGCGTTCTCAGAAAATCACTGCCTAAGATTGAGAATATGAAGCTCACACACAAAAAGTCTGAGAGAGTGGCATGACCATGACTTTAATTCTCAGCCCTTGCGTATCTTCAGCTGTGGTCATCTGCACAGTGTGTGCAGATAATGTAATCTGTTCCCACAGACCCACAGCAGAACAGCGCAGCCTGCCTCATGCTTGGGATGCTCTGGGCTGCTTTTTGGGGAGCCTCTGCTGTGAGGCTAGTTGGACTCTGTACAGAGAAAGATGAAAAAAGACTCTTTCTTTTCCCTCAGATTTCTCTCCCCGAGTTTTATTCAGTTTTACATCCAGAGCAGATACTCTCTTCCCAGAGCCTTGGTGTTACTCTGGGATTCAGGCTTCCCAGACACCTCGTCATTTCAGCTCCCAAGGCCCAAGGTGACTGCAGAGTCATGTCTCACCCACTCCTCCCATCTTGGCCTGTTTCCCGTCATGGAGGACCCATGAGTGGGGAGAGGAGCCATCGAGGGAGATTGATCTGGAAGTCCTGGTGAATCTGAGCTTCAGAGAATGAAGCAGAAAAGGGGAACTTAAGACTGCCAGGCCTTCAGTGGGGGAGGAATATGGAGGAACCGAGAGGGGTGTGATGGCTGCACAGAGTCAAGGGGAGGGATGTTCCAAAGTTTCCTAAGAGAAGGGAAACCTTGCACTGATGTGGAGATTCGATTTTACATGATGGCAATGTCTGTGCTGGTTTCACCAATTCTGGTGTCCCTGAGGGATGAACTGGTGTGACACCACAGGACAGAAGTTGCAGTCACTTTCAGGACTTAAAGAAGGTGAAATCTTTCAGCTTAGTCCCCTGTGAGCCAGTCAGGGGCCAAGTCTAGAAAGGCTTGGAGCCTGAGTCCATCCAATGTGGTTTCGTTCTGTTCCAGCTAAGCTCGTCTGGACCTCAGCTGGGAAAAGGGGACCTCAGATCTAGTCAGATCTAGTCGTCGCAGCTTCCGTAGTTCACCATGAAGCAGGTAATAGCCCAGGCGTCGTCTCTGGAGCTCATAGTCGCCCTCCTTCTACCGCCGGCAGACAATGACTTGTGAGGTGAGGAGAGCACATCAGAATGGTCCAGTCAGATGCCCAGTATGGGAGACGCCAGGGGAAGGAGATGCCAAAGCCACAGAGACCTGATGCCTCCTGTGTCTCCCTCTTCCTTTTGTCCACTTAATTTTCACCCTCAGTCCTTCTTTTCCTTTCCTTTTCCCTCTTTCGGCTCTCTCTCCCTCTCTTTCCTCTACATGTTCTAGCTTAATTGAGGTATTAACGACATACAGTAAACTGCATACATTTAAAGTGAACAATTTGATACATTTTGATTATAACTTATTCAACCAACACCACAATCAAGAAAAGGAATGCCCATCCTCCCCAAATTTTCTCATGCTCATTTTAATTCCTCCTTCCTTGCCGTTTGCAAAAACATTCTCATTCCCAGGCAACCAGTGATCCGGTATGTGTCCCTATAGATTTTCCTGTATTTTCCAAGGATTTTGATAAATGGGATCATATACAATGTACTCATTTTTTACTGGCTTCTTTCACTCAGCATAATTATTTTGAGATTTATGCTTGTCATTGCATGTACTATGAATTCATTCCTATCCCCAACCCTTCCCTGGCAGCACTGTGCACACACCCGAGTGCTTCCCAGGTTGGCATGAGAGCCAATAGTACTGCTGCACCCCCAAAAGTAGGAATGCGCCTTGGTGCAACTCTGGGAGGTGTTGGCAGCAGCCCTGGACCTGCAAATGAATGCTTTCCTGGATGGTTGGAAAGCCCACCGTGCCACTGCAGTCCCAATGATTGGCCAATGCTTAGAACCCGTGAAGAAGTCCCACATACCAAGTACAGAGACTGGCATGAGCATAAGAAAAGGCAGCAGCAGATATATGCGCACATGCAAATGCTTTCCCAGATGGCACAAATAACCGTAGTAGTGCTGCGGTCTCACAAGTGGGTAGGTGCCTCCGTGTGACGGCAGCTCTGAGCCCAGTGTGAATGCTTTCCCAGCGGATGGGAACACTCACTGTACCCACGCAACTTCCAGCATATGGGGTGGGATCAGAAACACAGCTCATGCTTCCCCCACGGTGGTAGCAGGTGGAATCTGTGACCTGATACTACCACAAATACGCAGGCAAAAGATTAGTTCATCAAACACCATCAGAAACTACACTAACAATTCAGAGCAGAAGGAAATGACAAGTCTCCAGAAACCAACCTTGAAGTCACAGAAATTTACAATCTAAATGACAGAGAATTCAAAATAATTGTCATTAAAGAAACTCACCAAGTTACAAGAATGTTAAGACAGTTCGATAAACTCAGGAATAAAATTAATGAGGAAAAGGAATACTTCATCAAAGAGACTGAAACTATTTAAAAAAAAGACAAGCAGAAATTCTGAATATGAAGAACATAATTAATGAGATAAAAAAGAATCTAGAATCCTTAAAAAATAGATCTGATGTTATGGATGAAAGAATTAGTGATTTAGAGGATAGAAATATAGAAATGCTTCCAGTGGACGAAGAGAGAGGACTCAGATTTTTAAAAAATGAAGGAATTCTTGGAGAAATATATGACTCAATTATAAAAGCAGCCTAAGAATTATACGTATCCTAGAGGGAGAAAAGAGGGAGAAAGGAGCAGAGAGCTTGTTCAAAGAAATAATAGCTGAGAACTTCCTAAACCTGGGGAAGAACCGGACTTACAAATACATGAAGCCAACAGAACGTCTAATTACATCAATGCTAAAAGACCTTCTCCAAGGCATATAATAGTAAAATTGGCAAAAGCCAATGGCAAAGAAAAAATATTAAGGGAAGCGAGACAGAAGAAAATAACCTAAAAATGAACCCCTATCAGGCTTTCAGCATATTTCTTGGTAGAAACTTTACAGGCAAGGAAAGAATGGAATGATATATTAAAAATACTGAAAGACAAAAACTTTCAGCCAAGAATACTCTATCCAGTGAAACGATTCTTATGATACAATGGAGAAATAAATGTTTTCCCAGATAAACAAAGGCTGAGGGAGTTCATCGCCACTAGATCTCCCATACAAGCAATGATCAAGAACGCCCTCATACCTGAAACAAAAAGAAGGTAAATGTCTACAAAGCTTTGAGCAAAGAGATAAATAGACAGACAAAATCAGAAAGCTACAGCTCTGCTTCACAACAGGGTAGCAAATACTTAATTATAACTTAAAAGAAGAAGGGAAGGAAAGCATCAAAAGTAACTATAAACACTTCAGCTTAGTCACAAATGCACAACACAAAAATAAATAACTTGTGACAACAATAACTCAGAAGGAGAAGAGGAAAGGAACGGAACCTGCTTAGACTAATGGAGATAAGAGTCTCTCAGAAGATGGACTATGTCATCTGTGAGATCTTCATACAAACCTCACAGTAACCAGCAAACAAAAAGTCAGAGCAGAGCCATAGATCATAAAAAAAGATAAAACCTCCACAGAAAACCCCCAAAATGAAATGGTAGTCAGAAAGACAAAGGAAGAGAAACAATGGAAATATAGATTAGGTGGGATTAAGCCCTCATGTATCAATAATCACTCTAAATGTAAATCGATTGAATTCTCCAATCAACAGACACAGAGTGGTGGGGTGGATTAGAAAACAAGACCCAACAATACGCTGCCTCCAGGAAACACATCTGAGCACAAAAAACAAACAGGCTCAGAATGAATGGATGGGAGACAATACTGCAAGCAAATGGCAAATAAAAGAAAGTAGGTGTTTCCATACTTATATCAGACAAAGCAGACTTCAAGATAAAAAAAGACTATGAGAGACAAAGAGGGGCAGTATATAATGATAAAGGGGACTTTCCACCAAGAGGACATAACACTTATAAAGATATATGCACCTAACACAGCAGCACAAAAGAATATAAAGCAACTATCAATAGACCTAAAGGGAGAAATTAACAGCAACACAATAATAGCAGGGGACCTGAACAACCCACTTACATCTACGGATAGATCATGCAGAGAAAGGCAACAAGTAAATAGTGGAATTAAATGAAACATATGATCAGATGAACTTAATCGATATATAGAGAGCATACCCTCCCAAAACAGCAGAATACACATTCTTCTTAAGTGCACATGGAACCTTCTCAAAGATATACCATATGCTGTGAAACAAGGCAAGCCTGAATAAATTTAAGATTGAAATCATATCAAGCTTCTTTTCTGACCACAATGCTATGGCACTAGAAATCAACTACAAGAAAAAAGATGGGGAAGTCACAAATATGTGGAGACTAAAGAACACACGACTGAAGAACCATTGGATCAATGAACAAATCAAAGGAGAAATCAAAAAATACCTGAAGACAAAGGAAAATGAAAAGACAACCAAACAACTCTTATGGGATGCAGCAAAAGCAGTTCTAAGACGGAAATTCATAGCAATGCAAGCGCACCTCAACAAACAAGAAAAATACCAAATAAGTAACCTTAAACTACACCTAATAGAACCAGAAAATGAAGAACAAATGAAGCCCAAAGTCAGCAGAATGAAGGAAATAATAAAAATTAGAGCAGAAATAAATGAATTAGAGACTAAAAAAACAGTAGAAAGGATCAATGAAACAAAGAGCTGGTTCTTTGAGAAGACTGAAACAAAATTGACAGACCCTTAGCCAGACTCACTAAGAAAAAAAGAGAGAAGCCTCAAAGACCTAAAATTAGAAATTAAAGGGGAGAAATTACAACAGATACCACAGAAATCAAAAGGACAATAAGAGATGGGCCGGCCCCATGGCTTGGTGGTTAAGTGCGCGCGCTCCGATGCTGGCGGCCCGGGTTTGGATCCCGGGCACGCACCGAGGCACCACTTCTCCATCCATCCTGAGGCTGAGTCCCGCATACAGCAACTAGAAGGATGTGCAGCTATGACATACGACTATCTACTGGGGCTTTGGGGGAAAAAATAAATAAATAAAATCTTTAAAAAAAAAAAATTGTTTGGGCCGGCCCCGTGGCTTAGCGGTTAAGTGCGTGCGCTCCGCTGCTGGCGGCCAGGGTTCGGATCCCGGGCACGCACTGATGCACCGCTGCTGAGGCAGCGTCCCACATACAGCAACTAGATGGATGTGCAGTTATGACATACAACTATCTACTGGGGCTTTGGGGGGAAAAATAAATAAATAAAATCTTTATTAAAAAAAATAATAAAATAAAAAGGACAATAAGAGAATACACTGGACAATTTACATGCCACCAATTTCGATAACCTAAAAGAAATAGATAAATTCTTAGATTCTTACCACCTCCCAAAACTGAATCAAGAAGAAATAGAGAAAATGAACAGACCAATCACAAGTAAAGAGATCAAAATGGTCATCAAAACCCTCCTAAAAAAACAGAAGTACAGGACCGGATGGCTTCTCTGGAGAATTCTACCAAATATTCAAACAAGATTTAATACCTATGCTTCTCAAACTATTCCAAACAGTTGAAGAAGATGGAACACTTCCTAATTCATTCTATGAGTTCAACATCACTCTGACAGCAAAAGCAGGCAAGGACAGCACAAAGAAGGAATATTACAGGCCAATATCACTGATGAACACAGATGCAAAAATCCTCAACTAAATATCAGCAAATCGAACACAGCAATATATTAAAAGGATCATATACCATGATCAAGTGGAATTTATACCAGAGATGCAGGGATGGTTCAACATCCGCAAATCAATCAATGTGATACACCATATTAAGAAAATGAGGAATAAAAATCACATGATCCTCTCCACAGATGCAGAGAAAGGATTTGACAAGATCCAACATCCATTTATGATAAAAACTCTCAATAAAATAGGTATAGAAGGAACGTACTGCAACACCATAAAGACCATATATCACAAACCCACAGCCAACATCATACTTAATGGCGAAAAACTTAAAGCCATTCCTCTGAGAACAGGAAGAAGACAAAGGTGCCCACTCTCGCCACTCGCATTCAACATAGTACTGGAGGTTTTGGCCAGAGCAATTAGGCTGGAAAAAGAAATAAAAGGAATCCCAATTGGAAAAGAAAAAATGAAACTCTTGCTGTTTGCAGATGACATGATTGTAAATATAGAAAACCCTAAAGAATCCATCAGAAAACTATTAGAAATAATCAACAACTACAGCAAAGTTGCAGCGTACAAAATCAACTTACAAAAAGCAGTTGCATTTCTATACCCTAACAATGAACTAACAGAAAGAGAACTCAAGAATACAATCCCATTTACAATTGCAACAAAAAGAAAAAAGTGTCTAGGGATAAATTTAACCAAAGAGGTTAAAGACCTATACAATGAAAACTATAAGACATTATTGAAAGAAATCAATGATGACCTGAAGTAATGGGAAGATATTCCATGCACATGGATTGGAAGAATAAACACAGTTAAAATGTCCATATTACCTAAAGTAATCTACAGATTCAAAGCAATCCCAATCAAAATCCCAATGACATTCTTCATAGAAACAGAACACAGAATCCTAAAATATATATGGAATAACAAAAGACCTCAAATAGACAAAGAAATCCTGAGAAGAAAGAACAAAGCTGGAGGCATCACAATCCTAACTTGAAAATATATTACATAGCTATAGTAATCAAAATGGCACAGTACTGGCACAAAACCAGACTCATAGATCAATGGAGCAGAACTGAAAGCCCAGGAAAAAAACCACACATCTGTGGTCAGTTAATCTCTGACAAAGGAGCCAAGATCATACAATGGAGAAAGGAAAGTCTCTTCAATAAATGCTGTTGAGAAAAATGGACAGCCACATGCAAATGAATGAAAGTAGATCATTATCTTCCACCATACACAAAAATTAACTCGAAATGGATAAAAGACTTGAATCTAACACTTGAAACCATAAAACTCCTAGAAGCAAATATACGCAGTACAGTCTTTGACATCGGTCTTAGCAGCATCTTTTCCAATACCATGTCTACTCAGGCAAGGGAAAGAAAAGAAAAAATATACAAATGGGACTACATGAGACTAAAAGCCTTCTGCAAGGCAAAGGAAATGATGAACAAAACGACAAGACAGGGCCGGCCCCGTGGCTTAGTGGTTAAGTGCGCGTGCTCCGCTACTGGCGGCCCAGGTTCGGTTCCCGGATGCGAATAGACGCACCTCCTGTCCGGCCATGCTGAGGCCGCGTCCCACATACATCAACTACAAGGATCTGCAACTATGACATACAACCATCAACCGGGACTTTGGGGGAAAAAAAAAGGAGGAGGATTGGCAATAGATGTTAGCTCAGAGCCGGTCTTCCTCAGAAAAAAAGTGGAGGATTAGCACGGATGTTAGCTCAGGGCTGATCTTCCTCACAAAAAAAAAAAAAAAGGAAAAGACAACCCACAAACTGGGATAAAATATTTGCAAATCATATATCTGACAAGGGGTTAATCTCCAAAATATATAAACAACTCATACTACCCAACAACAAAAAAACAGATAATCCAATCTAAAAATGGGCAGAGGGTATGAACAGACATTTTTCCAAAGAAGATATACAAAAGGTCAACAGACACATGAAAAGATGTATAACATCACTAATTGTTAGGGATATTCAAATCAAAACTACAATGAGAGATCACCTTACACCTGTCAGAATGGCTATAATTCCCAAGACAAAAAATAACAAATGTTGGAGAGGAGAAGGAGAAAAGGGCACCCTCACACACTGCTGGTGGGAATGCAAACTGGTGCAGCCACCAGGGAAAACAGTATGGAGATTTCTCAAAAACTTAAAAATAGAAATAGCATACCTTTCAGCTATCCCACTACTGGGTATTTATCCAAAGAAATTGAAATCAACAATTCAAAGAGATTTATGCACCCCTGTGTTCACTGCGGCATTATTTACAATAGCCAAGACATGGAAGCAACCCAAGTGCCCTGCTACAGATGAATAGATAAAGAAGATGTGGTATATATACAATGGAATACTACTAAGCCAGAAAAAAAAGACAAGATCATCCTGTATGCAACAACCTGGATGGACCTTGAGGGTATGAAGTTAAATGAAATAAGCCAGACAAAGACAAATATGCCTGATTTCACTCATATGTAGAAGATAAACATACACAGGGATAAAGAGAACAGATTAGTGCTTACCAGAGGGGCTGGGGGCTGGGGCTGGGGGTTGTGTGAAAGTGTTAAAGGGGCACATATGCATGGTGATGGATAAAAGTTAGACTACTGGTGGTGAGTAGGATGCAGTCTATACAGAAATTCACAGATAATGAACACCCGAAATTACACAATGTTAAAACCCTTTATAATTTCAATAAAATAATTAAAAAAGAAAAAAAATAATTCATTCTTTTTTATGGTTGAATAGTATTCCACTGTGGGGATATACCACACTTTGTGTATCCGTTCACCAGTAGATGGACATTTGGGTTGTTTTCCGTTTTTGTCTACTATAAATTGGTTGTTATCAACATGTGTGTACAAGTCTGTGTATAGACATACGGGTTTATTTCCCTTGGATGGATTCCTAGGGGAGGAATGGCTGGGTAGACGTATATAATTATTAAAGATGCATCCAAGCTATTTTTCACCAGCACTCGATGAGAGTTTCAGTGACTTGACATCTTCAACAACACTTGCTATAGTCAGTTTTTTTAATTATAGCCATTCTCAAGTATGGTGGAATCTCATGATGACTGTCACTTACATTTCCCCAATGACTCATGTAGTGAAGGAGAAGGCAAGCCACACACAGACTGGGAGAAAACATCTGCAAAACATATCCCTAGAAAAGGATGTGTATTTTTAATATATAAAGAGGTCTTACAACCCAATAGTAAGAAGACAAGCAACACGTCATGGCTTACCAGCAGACAGCATATCAGGCCTGTGATGAGCACCAGGATTCCCACCAAACAGCTGAGGATGAGGGCCCAGACAGGGTGGTCTGGGGAGACATGTGCTGGGGTGAGCCACCTCCTGTCATCGCCCCAAGGCTCCTGCTGACCCCACTGTGCCTCAACCATCCTTGACAAGGGTTGGCCAACTCTCCTCATCATCCAAGACGCTGTGCGCATGGTTCTCTTAGATGAGGCACAGCATCAAGATACTCGCCCCCTACCGTGGGCTGGGGCTTCCTGCAGGTTTACCAGGCTTATCAGTCAAGGTGTCATCTCTATTGGGAGAATATTCTGGAAATGAATGAAATGGAGAAGGCATATGAATGTGTTTCACTCTTTTTAATTAAACTTTTTAGACGCAGAAAAATAAACGGAACAGTCTCATAAACATCCATCATCTAATTTAACCATGTATATTCCATCTAATTAAAACAATATTTCATCAATTTATAAATTATTAACACTTGCCACCCTTGATTCATCCCATGTTTTCAATGAAATATTAAAGTCAAGTAGACATCATGATGTTTCACCCCATTTTAGTTTCCATCTCTAAAAAGTGAGCACACTTTGCTACAAAATCCAAGACCATTATCACAGAACAAAAATGTAATAAATTAAACCAAATTCATACCTCTGGGCACAGAGGACTGAATTTGGGCTGGACTTTCTTATGACGGCCGGGGGGAGAATGGGTCATCACAGTTGGCAAGCTTATGGGATCTCTCTAAATTTGTAAATTCCCACTCAAAAGTGTTCTTCCGTGCCTAGAAACACATTCATCCCCTTCTCCTTTATCTATTTGCTTAATATTAATTTTCTAGGATTAAGCTACAATGTAATATCCTGCAGGAAGTCTTCTCTGATTTCCACCTGCAAGTATGAGTTTGTTCACATCAAATAATTGATAAATTTCAATTCTCTATTCTTGTTATTGCCAGCTACAACATAAACTCCAGGAGGGTAGGACACACAGTACCCAGTGGGCATGGGGGGAGGGGTGCAGGTCCCCCTACTTGTACCTCTATCCAGACAACCTCTTAGAGGTGTGCTGTCTGATATGCAGCAGCAACAAGTCTCTTTTTAAGTTAACATTAATTTTAGTTACATAAAATACAAATTCTAGTACCTCAATAACATTAAATATCAGTAACAATAAAGACCAGTCACAATACCATCCTTTGAGGACTCAACAGCCACATGCAGCTATGCACTGGACAGCACAGATAGAACATTCCACCACTACAGAAAGTTCCAGCGCATTGGTGCACATCTAGAGTGGGACTTGGCAAACTATATCCTGTGGATCAGGAACCACATGACCACCAAACCAGTAAGTCTGCTTCACACACAGCTGGAGTCCCTCACTGACCATCTGGCCCAGTGGCTCTCAGTGCAGAGATAAGGAAACAAAAGTCCAGAGAGGGGAGGTGATTAGTTTGAGGTCACAGAGCTGTCTAGGAGAAGGTGAGGGCCTCCTATACTACACTGGTGTCCTTTTCTCTCTCTCAATGGTGGGTAAAGACTGGGGGACTATGCCACCTCCTGCCAGCCTGAGAAAGTTCAATGATCTCTCAGCCCCAGGCATCCAGAGTCCCCAGAAAGGCCTCACTTCCTTTTACAATGACCAGGGAGCCTTACCATCCCCAAGGACACTCTTCCTGTCCAGAGTCAAGTTCTGCAGCTGGGTACCATTCTGGGTCAGCCGCAGGAATTCCTCATAGATGGCAACTCTGTCCAGTCTCTGTACCAAGGCGGCAAGGTACACAGGGAGTCCACTCCAGTGTGGTTACTGTGGGGGACAGACCTGGAAGGGCACAAAGGATGAACAAGGGTGCCTGGAATTCTACCCTGATTCTAGATTCCCTGCTTCTGGGTCCTGTCCAAGAGGACTTTCTGCAATAATGTAAACACTTGTCTGCACTACCAAATACACTCATTATTAGCCCCATGTTGTTATCGAGCACTTAAAATGTGGCTAGTGTGTGTGAGTGAGGAACTGAATTTCTCATGTAATTTCATTTCAAGTAATTAATTTATAAATAAATAACTACAGGGAGAATATTTTTGAAACTTTGGAGTAAGGACTTCTGCAAATGCATAAAAACAATGAGAACACTGGTAAAAATGGTCGAAATCATCTTTTCAGAAGTCTAGAAATTAATCAAAGGCTTGTAAGAATCTGAGGGTTTAGTGAAGACACACGGTGGAATCTTGATAAAGGGAGCAAACTTTGTGGCACTACAACTTTCACTATTCCCATCCTGCTCTCACAATATCCTCCATAACTTTGAAAGCCATCAGTCTCAGAACCATGGTAGCTGAGACAACCAGCAGCCCAGCAGCCATAATGGGTTTGGAGCTCTGAAAAGACCCATCCCCATCGAACTCTCACTAGCTGACCTGCCTGGCAGCTCCCCGAAAAAGCCCCATGTTCAGGGTTTGACGTTACTTGACTCAGAGCTTGCCCAGGGTGGAAAGTCTGTCCCCAGGACACTTGATAAAAATATTCAGGGCTAATTGTTTTCTATTGTAGTTGCCTGAGGGAGTGATACCAGCTGAGACAGGCAAGAGGTGAGCCAAAAACTTAGAAGAAAAATTGGGGGAATGAGATGTCCACAGGGGGCTTTGAAAAGCTCCAGTGTATTTGCGGGCATCTAGAAGGCCACAAGTGCTCAGGGCTGTGGCACGCCCAGGAAAGACTTGAGAACATCTTAATCTCTCACCTCTAGTTGAAGGGTTAGCTTAATATCTGAAAACTTGGTTATGTATTACACAATATTAATAGAATACGGGCCAATACCATGCAATCTCCATCACATATACAGAAAAGAATTTCACAAAATACAACGCCCTTCATGTCTAAAAAAGAAAACACTCAACAAATTAGGAATAGAAAAAAACTTTCTCAACCTATAAACAGCATCGATGAAAAACCCACGGCTAACACCATATTCAATGGTGAAAGACTGAAAATTTCCCCCTAAGGCCAGGGACAAGACAATGATTCTTCCCATATCTCGTATGTTAATCACAGGTACTAGAGGTTCTAATGAGGGCAATTAGGCAAGAAAAGGGAATAAAGAAACCCAGATTGGAAGGGAAGAGGTAAAACTATTTGTTTTGCAGATGAGAAGATATTGTATATAGAAAAACCTAAAAAATACACTCCTCCCCACACATAATATGTCAATCGTATCCTAATAGGTGTATAAAAAATTTAAATTGCCCCATGTGTTTAGTGGCTAGACTATTGGAGAGCACAGTTAGACTGCTGATATTTGTTGAAAGTCTCCAGAAGAGGAGGAGGAGGAGGATGCTGGAGGTTGGTGACACTAAACGTTAATGCTTTCCTCATCCCCCCAAAACCTATGGAAGGAGATGTTAGGATTAGCTGACAGGGATGTGGGGCAGAATGGTCACGATGTAAGTGACTTCCAGATCAATGATGTGTCACGGGAGCTCATAGTCATCAGCCACCAGCTCAGCCAATGCTTCCAATCTCCTCAACCTACATCAAGTCGGTGACCAGGCAGGAATGAAATATGTCTCAAAGCTGGCTGCCGCTGTAGAGCTTGGTGACCTAGAACAAACATGAGGGAGAGTGGGTGAGGTGGAGGTCTCCCGGGGACGCAGGGGGCCACTGGAGCCAGTGAAAGATCATAGACCTTGGGGCAAGGGAGACCTGACTTCTAATCCTGGCTCTGCCCCTAACTCACTGTGTGACCTTTGGCACAATACTCCCCTTTCTGAGCTTCAGTTTACCCATGCGAGAAATGGGGAAGGCAGCTAGGACATCACATCTGGACACTGAGAGAACCCAGACATGCAGGGAAAGTGAAGGGTTGAAACAATCACACAACAGATATAAGTCAGACAGAGGAATGACGGTGCCCTCAGGGCAAGGAGAGACGGGAGAGGGAAACCCCACCTGGTCCTGGGTGTCCCTCAGCAGGGCAGTGTACTCCGAGGATGTGGGCTCCGAGTTGTTGAGGTTCCAGCTGATGATGTAGAAATGTAGCTGGTGCTCTTTCTTGATGGATAAACTCCAGGCTGCAGAGCCTGGAGCCACCGAGAGGAAGAGCAGACAGGTGGAGATTCTCAGCTCCCTGCACAGAGGCATGGTGGCCCACGGGGTCAGGGTGGTGGGTGCAGACAGCGTCCACACTGGTGGCTGGCCCATCCTTCTCAGGCCTGGGGAGAGAGGGATGTGGGGACTCTAGAGAGAGGTCCTGAAAGCTCTGGGGGTGGGGGCCAGACCAGGAAGGAAGAAATGGGAGGACAGTGGGGAGACAGAGAGGGGTGGTCACAAAAGTGGTCATTAGGGGCAAATGCTCAGGGGAGGGTCTCACCTGAGGGAGACCAGTCTGCAACTCGAGTAGAAGGGACCCAGGCTGCTCTTCTTAAACAAGGATCCAGCTGGGGAGGAAGGAGGAGGAGGAGGAGCAGGAGGGACAGGGGTTGGGGGAGGGGCTGGGTGGGAATTAACCCACCAGGAGCTGCTGGGACCAGGGTCTCACCAGGATCTGCAGGAGCCTCTCAGTGGAGTTGAACGTGGCTGAGCCGTTGCTCATGTGTGATGAATACCGAAGGGTGGAGATGGTGACATTGACTGTGAGGGTCTTCAGGTTGTGCCCCAAAGCTGCAAGACGAGAGGGAGAGCGATGGCCATCTCTGAAAGCTGGCCTGAGACCACACCAGAGTCCTGTACTCATTATAATCTGTCGTCTTCTGTCCCAGTGGCACCACCACCCACCCGTGTGGTAACCCAAGTCAGAACCAGCATATCTGCTCAGCTCCTCCTCCCTCCCAGTAACACCCATTCACCTTGCACACTGGTCCTCACATACACTCCCTCTCTCCATCCCTGTCCTAGCTCAGGTCTTAACTTCCTTCACCCGGACCAACACCCCAGCAGACTCACTCGATGCTCTGTCTAAATGATGTTCTACGTGGACTACTAGAAGAATCTTTCTGAAATGAATACCTCACTAGGGCCACCACTGCTCTAGTACCACCCATGGCTCCCTATGGCCTTCAGTGTTTAGTTCAACCTTCTTGACCTGGCACTCAAGGCTCTACTCAATCTGGCTCCTGCTGACCTTTCAGTCTCATTTTATTCATCTTCTGCAGGTTAAACATTATGCTTCTTGCAACCCAAATTCGTTTCAATTCTCCCCATAGGGCATGTTGTTTCTGGCCGGAGCCTTTGCTCATGGAATCCTCTCTGCCAGGAAAACCCTTCATCCTCTATTTGCCAGGTACCCTCCTACTCATTCTTAAAGTCTTCATTCTGGTGTAACTTTCTCTAGCAAGCTCTTCCCCTCAAAATTATGCCAGGTGCCTCTCCCCAAAATATCCCACATTGTATTATAATGGTGTGTTAATTTCACAAGACTAGGGGCTCTCTGAGGGCTGGCCTCAGACTGAATCGTTGGTATAATCTTTGTGATCAGCATGATTGCTCTAAAACCAGAATTTCACACCCTGGCTTCCCAGCTCCTGGATCACAACTGGCTCGTGGGGGAGTGGGGCCAGAGAGCTTCTCTTGGGAAGGAAAAGGGGCCCCCAGATACCTGTGGTGGCTTCTGGTGGCACAGGTGATGATCAAGTATGCAGGGACGTGGTGGCCGGCTCGGGAGCTGTGGAGAGGGCTGTCAGCAGGGAGGGACAGAGTGGGAGGAGCCTCCAGGCTCACACGGGCTCCAGCACTGGCTGTCTCAGGACCACCATTCACAGGTGAAGCATAAATGAGAGTGAGGGGATGGGTGACTGTGTGAGCAGAGGGATGAGCAAGCCTGTTGGTGAGAGGAGCCCAAGAGAGAGAGATAGGTGAACAAGAGAGACTGAACTTGGAGGAGAGACAGATAGACAGGCAGAAAAATGGGCAGATGGATAGGATACCTGGAAAAGGAGGACCAAGGGGGGGGGCTTTAGGAGAATTAAAGTGAAAACCACGTGGGGTCAGAATGTGGTGGAGAACATGTTTGTGTCTAAGGCTTTCTCACACTGGGCTGGGACTCTCCACCAGAACCTGGGCGGGAGAGAAGGGATGATTTAGGGCCCTTCCAGGTGCTTCCCTCACCAAGGACAGCAGGTGAAGGAGAACAAGTGCTCCCCAACCCCAAATGCAGACGGGACACAGGAGATCAGGGCCAGGAATACTCATTGGTGGTAGTCGGGGCCACGGCTCCATAGGTGTAACCTGTGGAGAGAAGGCGAGAGGAGCTGAGCAAGAGTTGGGGTGAACATAAAGAATTAAGGGAGAGGAAGGATGTAGGGACCTTTGTGGGAAAAGCAGAGGGGAAAGCAGCGGGGACGAGTGGAGGGGTGTTCAGGGGGAAGGCAACGAGATGGAAGGTGGCTGGACCCAGTGATCACACAGTGATGAGAAGACTGAACCCAGACCAGGAGGATAGAGAGATGGATCATAGCTCACTTTAGAGCAACGGAGGGAACACAGAACTCCGACTGGGAGAGAGAGTGTGGCTGTAGCACAGCCCCTCACCACCGACGTAGAGGCTGTCCCCGTCCAGGGTGAAGGCGCCCAGGTGGGTGACACACTGGGTCTCATGGCTCAGCTTCCAGTAGAGTCCCTCTCTGTCCAGCCCGGGACCTGTGGAGGTCAGAGTGGAAGGTGCAGATCATGTCCACCCCAGTGGCTGCCCCATCCTTCTCTAGCCTGGGTGAGGAAGATCATGGGGATGTGGAATACTGAGCAGGGTCATTCTGGGTGTGGATAGCGAGAGAGGGGAAGGGAGGAGGCTGATGGAGATGCTGAAGGGGCTGCTCTGATGCCTGCAGGGTCTCTCCTAGGTGTCTCCCGTGTGAGACACCCCCCTCACAAGTAAGGCCTGGCTTCTTTTAGGATGTGGAGGGGGGCCTGTGAGTGGCAAAGAGGGGTGAACACACAGACCTGTGTGAGGGGGTGCCTGCAGGTCTGCACGGACAGCAGCGAGAACAGTCAGTGCCCTGTGCCATCTGACACATGCAGGCAAGAAAGTACCGTTATGTTCTCTCGGTTCTACATTCCAAGGTCTTTTCTTTCTACTTCTTTCCTACTCCACAGCCATCACCCAGGCCTAGGGAACAATCATCTTATTCCTAATCTTATTCCCAGCACCTCCCATCTTGCCTACTAAGTCTTCATTCTTAACCATGAAGTCCATTTTAACCCACGTGCTTAGACCAAACGCTAATCACATCATCCTTCTACTCGCATCTCTCCAGAGTCTTCCCACTGGTCTTAGAACAGAGTCCCAAGTCACCTCTGATCTGGTCCTGCCTGTCCTCCCCTCGCAAGTGTGGCTCACACCGCTCCCCCTGAGTTGACTCGGCTCGGCCATCCCTGTTCTCAGTTCATGGACACACCAGGCTCTCTGCTTCAGGGGTGTCCTCATGCGGGTCCCTCTGCCTGAAACGCTCTCTTGAACACACTCCCACACCCTCACTCCAGTCTAACCCTCCGACCAGCTAAATCCAGTCCCAACTCCAGCTCTCAAGCTAAATATCAGTCCTTCTCAAGAGGGCTTCTCTGCCCGCTCATGTTGATTCCCCTTGTGCCAAACTCCCACATCACTCTTATCATTAACTTTTCAAAATCCAAATTCCCAAATACAATATAAATTCCATGGAGGTGGGACAAGGTCTCTCTGGTTCTCCAGGTCCCCATGCATGTGTCCCAGGGCCTGGCTCATGAGATGAGGAACCATCCCGGTTTGTCTAGGACTGCACTGGTTTGAACACTAAACGTCCTGTGTCCTGGAAAACCCCACTGTCCTGAATAAACGAGGATGGTTGGTCACCATAAATTATACACTCAAAGACTATCTATTGCATGACAAGCACACATTCCCCTCAAGAACATCACAGGAAAGCTAGAATGAAAAAGGCACACACACATACACACACAATTAGTAGAGGCCAACAACTAAATACAAAATTACTTAACAAGATTCTCTGCAACGTGAATCATCAGACCGTTATTTCAGAAAAGTTTCAAAAACAAAGTTAATTCCCTTTAAAAGGCAAGGTGGTGAGGACAGTCTTTTTGGAGACTAGCGCCCTTCCCTTCAATCTACAGTGTTGTTTAGTACTCCTCCAAATGATTTGAAATGTCATAAAGAAAAAAAATGCTCAAAATAAATCTGGCTACTGGCAAATTCAATTTTAAATTTCTTATTAATACAAAGAAGTTCAAATCATCTTTTTCCCTGAATGCTCCTTTATTTCAAATTTTTGTGGATCATTTATAGGACTTTAGAACTCAAATTGAATGGGTCTAAGGAATGTTGTTGAGTATCCCTGCTAATATTTCATGGGATGTCTTCTAATACTACATACACATGCAAAACATTTCTGTATTTATATTATATATAAATCCTGACTTTTGAGTATTATGCAATGCAAGTAAATCTATATTTTCTTCTATAATACACATTTGCAGTTATTTACGTTTGTTTCATGTGTTTTCACTTGCATATAACTGTACTTACTGAAATATTTACCACACAGAACCACACACAGCTTACCATATTTCCATCCATCCAACATCAATAATATTTCTCAAGATACCCTCACTCTCAATGACTCCCTGTGGTGAGAACCTGAGCCCAGGAAAGCCCACTGGCAGGTCTTCTGCACAACGGAGGCTGCCGGAACCTGTTGGTACCAGGTCCACAGGGTACTCACCTGGTCACACAGAAATCCATGGATCAGCAAGGACAGGTGGACCCTCAGCCTGGTTTCACCTCAAACTTGATCTCCACGGATGCTTCTTGTGTCTGAGGGGGGAAAAAAAAGCACAAACAAGCTTTTGAGGCCTTTTATAGGGTGTTGGATGGAAAGTTCACCCCATTCACTTTTCTTTTTCGTATTTACTGATTTAACTGTAACCGTTGGTTGTGACTGGATTTTCCCGATTCCTATCCAGCCACCTGCTGCTCCCAGAGAGGGGAGAAAGCAGCTTCGTGCTGTGTGCACTTGAGTCGCTCAACTCACTTGGCTGGACAGAGACTTTTTGGTGACTCTGGACCCTTTAAACAAGCTTGTCATTTAGGGACCCTGTAAGTGACTCGCTGACTTGTCAACAATTTCCACACTTCATTCAGGGCTCGGGAGATTTTCAGACCCTGGAGCAGGTTTCCCAACCTCGGCATCACTGACATTTGGGGCTGGATAATTCTCTGTCAGGCTGTCCTGGGCCCTGGAGGACGCTGAGCAGCATCCCTGCCCCCCCCCTAGATGCCAGGAGCGCCCCATTTGTAACAACACAAACACCGTCTGCAGATGCGGATAAGCCCTCTGGGGACAAAATCACACGGAGGACGATGACGGGGACTCTGAAGAGGGGACGGCGGCGCCTGGAGCCAGGAGGAACAGCAGCCTCGGGCGCCCTGAGCAAACAGCCCAGGGGAAATGGGGCTCCGGGAGGACGGAGGGAAGCCGGGCCCCGGCGGGGCTGCCCCTGGCCCAGGCCCCTCCGTGGACCGTGACTGGAGCCGGGACCGCCCACCGCTCACCACGCTCCGCCCCTTCGGGCGAACATCCACGGGAATGCGGTCCGCTCCGAGAAGACGGAACACACCTTGCAGAACGCCCGCTCCATCCACGGCGCCGCACGCGCTTCCGGTTCCGGTCTCAGGCGGACGTTCGGGGAGGAGGAACGTTTGGGGAATGCCGGTTGAGGCGGCGGGCGAGGCGAGGCCGCGCACCACAACCTCGGGGTAGGTGTCTAGTTTCTAGAGTGAGTGAGAAGCTGGAAAGCGGTCTGGGTCAGCTCCAGGGACAGGGACAAAATCTAGGGCGGGGCTGTGTGCGGGAACCAGTTCTAGGGGCCGGCTGTGGGCGGGGACAAGGCTGTGAGTGACAGCAGGCTGGGGAGGCGCTTCTGTGGGCGGGAACAAGGCTCCCGGAGGGGCAATGAGCCGGGACCAGGCTGTGGGCGTGGACCAGGCTGTGGGCTGAGCCAGGCCCGAACGTTGTGGGCGGAGACCAGTTCCAGGGGCGGGAAGAGGCGGGCGTGTGGCTGGAATAATTCAGGCAGACTTCACAGGGGGAGGAAATCAGCTCCAGGGGCGGGGCTGGAGGCGAGGCTTTCTGTGGACCCCTAGACTGTACAGGTAGCTGGATGTTGAACAGCTGTTCTTCATTCCTTTCCCCACCTTTACACAGCCTCATAGAATGATGTGCCCATATTTAGAATTCTAAATTTTTTGTGCGTTTGCTGTTCTCAATTTCGTTAAAAAATTGGATCATATATTCACATTTGTCTACAATTTGATGTTCCAAGCCAGTAGATAAGGATATAACGCTATTTTAATTTTAAAAATCTGGGGGGAGGTAGGCCCACGTCGTAGGTGCACGTATACGAAAACTTCAAAGAGTGGTGCAAAGTCAATAAAATATTCTCACTCTACCACTGTCTCTCGGTACTTTTGCACAGAGATAAACATCCTTTCCTCCTCTATCCTTCCAGACATACTGCGTATATGTGGGACTGTGTATATGTTCAAGCCCAAGAGGGATGTCCCCAAGCAAAACCTGAAGCCCATGAATTGTCTCATGCATCATAAGTTAATGAGAAGAGATTTAATTTTTTGGTGGAAGGAGATGAACCAGTGATGAATCCATAGGAAGACAACAAAGAAACAAGAGAATTTTACCATTTAAAAGGTCAAAGGAAAAAGTGAGAAAGAAAATGTATTCATACTATCTGACGTAGCACATCTCTGGATAAGATTCATCTGCTATAAAATTGTAAACACTTATGTCATAAAACAGAGGACATCGAATTTTGAGTTATCCTAATTCATTAAATAGTTATATTGGGCAAGGGGAATTATGTTTTTAACATATGTAAGAACTCTTCATGCTGATTTTTTTCAGAGAAGAAAGAAACTATAAATAGTCAAAACCTGAAGAATGAAAAAGCTGTATGAGTAGCTAATTTAGAAATATAGATTTTCAACCAGAAAATTAAAGAAGTTGTTTTTGGAACCAGAGTCAAGAGTGGGGAAGGTAGCTTTTCATTATCAGGTTTGAAGTATTATTGGAGAGATGTGCGTATACATACACACATATACACACACACGGGAGCCTGAATTTGTATTCCAAAGGGATCATCTAACTCTACAAAGAATTTGTAAAAAGGATTCACTTTACAACAGTAGAATGTATTTTGAAAACTACAGACTTCAAGCATTAAAAAAGCTGTCATCATCCCGGTGGAAAAATGAATGGGGCATCACTTTCCAACCCACATGGTGATAAGCATTTTACATACATTACTCTTGACTTTTCTCACAGCAACCCATAAGGAAGATGGTATTATCTATCTCCATTTTGCAGATGAGGAAATTGGTGACAACAGATTGCTAAAATTTTCATATAAGTTCTCAATAGATATTGTTTTATGTTAAAATTGTTTATTGAATTTTCTTTTCATTAATAAAATGATATGTGTCACTCTTACAAATAAGCAAAGGCTGTGTAAAAACAATTTAGCAAAACTACAGTTTTCTTTTGATATAATTAAATATAACAGTCACTTTATTATATTTCTGCTCTCTGCCTCACATCTACGAAGATATTTCCTATCTTAAAGGCTTACTAGAAAACTCTACTAAAAATCAAGAATCAGGGAATACCCATATTATGCAAGGTTCCTGAATACATGCAAAAAAAGCCATTATAACAAATTTTTGTACAAAAATCTTAGATCATTCATGAACTGATAACAACACAAATCATGATTAGGCAAGGTATTTCTGTAGAATGACAAATATTTAAACTTTAGACATTTAGAAAGGTAGTTCATTACAGTAACTAATGTGTATAAGAAGAATTTTTTCAAACTCACTAAGTGCCAGGAAATTATTTGACAAAATGCACTGCAATATTATTCACAATAGCCAAGAGATGGAAACTACCTAATTGTGCATCCGTGGGTGAAAGGATGAAGAAAATCTAGGGCATCTATACAATGAAATATTATTCAGCCTTAAAAAGGAAGGAAATCCTGTATTCAGAATTGCTTGCCTGGATCATTTCAGTAGCCATGTGCTTTCTTCCTTAGTACCCTCTGATCCATTCGCCAACCAGGAACCAGGGTGATCCTTTTACAATGTAAGCGCCACAACCTCTAATGGATCCCTAAAACAGATTTTGGAGGTGGACTGCCTGGGTACCGGTTGTGTGACCTTGGTCAATTATATAACCTCTAATATTCCTCATCCATACAATAGAGGTTAATAGTATTGTCTCCATGGCATTGTTGTGAGGATTAAATGAGTGAATACATGTCAGATGCCTAGCATGTGCCTGGCATATGGTAAGGCATCATGAAAAATTTAACTGTAATTATAACCAAATTAAATATTGTGATGGCCTATTAATTAAGTTAAACCATATGAAATTTCTAATATTCAACCATTTTGACCCATTATTATTGTTGAATAAATGATAAAACTCAGTCAAGGCAGGTTGCATAGAGTCAAAAAGGATTGGATAAATGAAAATATTTTTAGAAAAAATAAGCTGAAATAGATTGCTTTGTAATTTACAAAGCAGTTTCTCATACTTTGTTTCATTTAATCTCTATAGAATGCTTTTCAGGGTATTATTACCACTGTCTCTGAAGGAGTAACTGACTTTCCCCAAATCACACCACATTAAATAACACAATTAGAGTGGAAACATCATTTCAAGTATAAATCCCATATGATATTTTATTTCCCCTTCATAATAACATCTGTCCTCTCAGGAAAGTGAGGAAATAATGCTGATTCATAGGAACTTAGTCTTAAAGAGACATACTCTCAGATGATAAACACTATGTCTTTGAAACAAGGGTGTTGAGAGAAGAAACTTGGGACCAATGCTTTCTGGGTTTTCAAGTCCATGATTAGACTTCTGGTAAACAGCCAAAGAAGGGAAAGGGTGAAAAATAGTCCAGAATGAAAAAAGTTTGACGTATATGTAACTTTATTGATCACCTCAAGATTCTCTTTTTGTTTATGGTCTGTGTCACCCTACTAGAATATAAATGCTCTCAGGGTAGATGACTGCTATCGTGCAGCAAGTGGTAGGCGCTGAGTAAATATTTATTAAAGGAATGAAAGTGGCCTTGAATACATCTGCTCTTTACTCACCAGAGAACAGCCCCATAGCAGGCAAATGGCATCATTAACAAAATTTTAAAAATCATATCCTTATTAGCTCATAACCATGGATACAAGGCTCCCATTTATTTCATACTTTCTAAGTAGTTCAGCATTCTGTTTTATTAGGGAGTGTTTCCACAGCCTTGCTGTAAAATAAAGCAAGACTTTTTGGCCCATTGATTGCTGTTTCCAGCAGAGCCCATCTCTATACTTACCTCTAAACAATGAACTATAGATTTGTTATCCCAATGAACAGCGATTTGTTATGGAACCTGTTTTATCAGTGTCATGCGAAGGTAGACATTTGACATGTCTTTAAGGGGTGATATGGATAATAATGTTGATGCAGAAGAAAACTAAAAATTCTCTCTGGTCTTTGTCAAGTGCATCTGGGTGAAGGGTATCTTGTTGTCACTGGATTTGAGAACTCAAAAAGACTCGCCCAACTCTTCATGTTACAGGTGAAGAAAATGAGGTCTAAAGAGGTTGAGAGATTTGACCAAGACTAATTCCTGGGACTAGAGAAAGATCTTCTGATTCTCAGCTGGCCACATTGTCATAAGATCTCCAGCTCCAAACAGCCAAGAGACGCAAGTCTGTTGATTTCCAGGCAGAAATGATTCCCCTTCACATTTTTACTTTTTCTCCCTTAGATGCCTGCTCTGCCCTGACAAGGAATTTATCTGATGTTTACGCTACACTTAAGAAGAGGAAAATGCTCCTGGCAAACACTACTGTGATTCAGTGTGGCATTGGAGAGCCCAGTCATGAAAAAACGAGAATCAACAGAATAAGAGGTAAATAAAATTAGAGAAGAAGAGAAAATCTATTATTTTAGTGGGACATAACTTATAAAGTTTAGAACTGGTAAATAAATGCAGTAATGTGTAAGGAAGCTAGATTTCTATATGAAACATCAAAAATACTGTTACATGAGCAAGAATTAGTTTAAACATGTAAATAATTATTCCATTCATAAGAGCAATGAATTATTTAAGATGAGTAGTGAAAATAATTGGAACTACACATTAGTTATATGAAGAAGATTATAAAAAGATACAAAGCGTGTAAAAGCTCTGATTAAATGGAGAGATATACTATACTTGTGATTGAAAACAGTGTTTCAAAGATATAAGTTTAATGTTTCCAAACATTATTCAGATTCCATATGCTTCAAATCAACTTTTAAAATGATGTAGTGTTTGTTTTATAGACTAAAAGATATCCATTTGTAAAATAAAACACTGGACCATCAACTAACATTATTCACAAGTAAATCATTCCAAATGGATTATAAGGGCTAAAATTAAAAGTAAAAATCCCCTGCGTATAACAGTAGTGGATGACAATATAGAAGAATATCCATAATCTTAAAATTAGTGAAGATATTCTTAATATATATGCTTAAAGATGTCTGGTTGAAAAGAGGAAGGAGAAAAAGTAAAATGGAACGTGATATTGTCTCTGATTTTCTTTCAGAGACTTAATCTAGAGAAGAATATTCCAGTCTACGATATTGGATAAAGAAATAGAAATCTGTGATAATTACACAAATAATGAGATGACATATATAAATGGTAGCATAATGTATCAGTTAGCTTTTGCTGTATAACAAACCATCCTAAAATTTGGTGGCTTCAAATAAGAATAGTTTACTTTTTCTCAAGATTCTGTGGGTTAACTGGGCAGTTATTTTGATCTGGACCTATTGGTTGCTCAGCTAGGATTGGCTGGTCTAGGACGGCCTTACTCACATATCTGATTGTTGACTTGAAGTCACCTGGAGTGATGGAGATGTGCAGTCTATCTAGACTCATTCACATATTGATGGCCTCAGGCTTCCCAAGGGCAGCCAGAGAAGGACAAGTACCAACAATGAGCAAGTGTTTTTCAAGCCTTTGCTTATGTCATTTGTTAATGTCCCATTGGCCAAAGCAAGTTACAAGGCCAAGTTTACCCAGAGTCAACGTGGGATGGTACAACCAAAGAGACAGTGGGAGAGAACTAATGTGTGGCCATTTTTGCAATCTTTAACACATAAGTTTAGAGGAGAATTAGTATGAATGTTTTTGTATTTGTTCATTTGAATGCCCGAGGAAAATTGCACAAAGCCAAAAGAAACATAAAGCAAAAAATTAAGTGGAGATGTAAGGTAAGTTTAGTTGGTACTTAAAGTGGGTCTGCACAAATGTCGTAGTTTATTTTTCAAGTGTAGGCAAGTTCTTGTGACCTATGAAAATAACTTACATTTCGATTATTTTCTCGCTGAATGTGTTTTATTCATTAACACATTTGATGTGTTTCTCTCTGGCCTTAGGAAAATAACGTAGCACTTGGGAGCAAAGATGCAGCCTAATAGCCCCACACTGGAGGCCAAGATAGAGCAGACATCCATGGCCACCATGACCTTGCCCTTGGTGCTGTGGTAGATGGGGAGGAAGGTGACCCAGACACTGCAGAACACCAGCATGCTGAACGTCAGGAACTTGGCTTCATTAAAGGTGTCAGGCAGGTTCCGTGCCAGGAAAGCCGCAATGAAGCTGCCCAGGGCCAAGGAGCCCAGGTATCCCAGGACACAGTAGAAAGCAGTGACCGAGCCCTTGTTGCACACGATGAAGATGTGGCCGTGTTGAGAGTGTGCATCTGTGTCAATGAAGGGAGGAGAGGTTCCCAGCCAGATTCCACAGAGACTCAGCTGGATAAAGGAGCAGATGGGAAAGATGAAGTTAGGTTCCTCTGACACCAACCACTGCCTCATCCTTCTCCTTGGTGCAGTGACCTTGAAGGACACAGCCACAGTCATAGTTTTGGCCAAGACACTGAAAACTGCCACAGTAAATACAACTCCAAATGTGATTTGTTGAAGACTGCAGGTGGCTGTGTTGGGACGATCAATGAAGAGTAAGGAGCAGAGGAAGCAGAGGGTGAGGGAGATGAGCAAGATGTAGCTGAGAGTCTGATTATTGGCCTTGACTATGGGAGTGTCTTGGTGCTTCACAAAGACCCCCAGCACCACAGCTGTGAGGAGAGAAAAGCACAGAGCTGTGCACCAGGGCCATCCCTAAGGATTCCTCCTAAGCCAGAAAAGTCACAGCTTTTTTTGAGGCAGCAATCTCACCCTCTGTTGGCATACTGATGATCTGGACACTTCACACACTGATCCATGTCTGGGGAGAGATGCAAAGTGTCCTCAGCCCAGGTTCAGTCATTCTCTCTCATTCGCATGCCCCCAAAGAAGGCATGGGGTAAGCTTAGCCAATTGTCTTCCTTTGTTGCTCCAGGCACCAAATAACAGAATGCTCTGCAGAGAATCATTCCCAGTTAATACTGCCCATCTTATTTATGGTTAAGTAAAGCTATTATCCATCTCAGTATTTATCTTGCATATTCATGAAAGCACATTTTTCTCAGCAGAAAACCAAACGTCCTCCCTGTCTCTCTGAGCTATACCCCTGTAAACTATGGCCTAGATTTACTCATTCAATGAGCAAGCAGTTATTGGAAAACCTCCATGAGGCAGATAATATGCTACATACTAGGGAAACAGAGATGACCAAGTCATAGACCTCACTCCTCGGGAGTTTCAAAATGAGACCATTTCTACCATCTAAAATGATCTACAAAACATTTCATCTTAATTTCACTTCCACCACTTCTGTTAAGATTTTAGTCACTTCTCTCCTACGTTATCATAAGATCCTTTTACTCTGGTTCCCTGCCCTTGTCCTGCATCACAAGTGATACGTCTACATGTAAGTGGGATCATGTTTATCCTCCATTAAAAAATCCGACAAAATCGTAGGAAGACCAAAAAGACTGTATAACCTTGGTCACGCCTACCTCTACTACCTCTGCTCTGATTTTTAAGATTCCCAAATCTTCATGTGGTTCTGAAAGTGTTCCGTGCCCACTCATCCCTGCAGGTATGAATACATGCTTTTTCCTTCTACAGGGGCATTGCTCCTTCCTCTTTACGTCCTCTTAAATTCTCTCACTTTTCACGTTTAGAAGTACAATCTGCCTGATAACGTTTAACGTTTTCTGTGGATGGTGTGAGTTAGGGTTGGTGAGTCATTGCCTTCTCCATGAAGACAGCCAATTTACCCAACATGGTTTATTGAAAAGGCTTTCATTTTCCCACTCCTCTTCAGTGTTTCCTTGTAAATCAGACGTCTATACGTGAGTCCCTATATGAGCAGCTTTTATCTGAACTCACCATTTGGTTCCGTTGATTTTCTTGTTTATCCTCTTGATGAACCTCCTCTATTGTGATGCTATAATACTTGATGTCAGGTAGAGTAAGTCCTCCCACTCTATTCATTGTTTGCAAGATTTTCTTAGCTAAGTTTTTCCTTTATCATTTCCATAAGAATTGTATCAATTGTAATTTCCACAGAACAGGTCAGCATTTTAGCGGCAATTTTGTGGAAGCTGTAGATTAATTTGGAGAGTTTTGATATCTGTAGAATTTTGAGTCTGTTCAGTCACGAATTTGATTTATCCCTCCAGTTCTTTCAGTTTTCCTCCATTTATCTAAATGCTGTTCTATAAATTAATGGACAGAAATCTTTTGAAAGTCTCATTAAAGTTATTTCTAGGTACTTCATACTTTAAGATGTTGTAAATGTCATTTTTTTAAATTTAAATTTTGAATGCTTATGACGGGTAGATGGAAGCAAAACTTTCTATATTAACCTTGTATTCAGCCACCAATAAACTCAGTTAATACCTTAATTTATATGGATTTTACATTTATACCATAATATCATCTGAAGATAACATCAATTTTACTTCTTCCTTTGAAGTAAATTATTCCTTTTATTTCTTTTCCTGCCAATATTTTATCAAGCAAGACCTCCAGCATAACGGCTTATAGAGGCAGTGATGTTGAACATTCTTCTCTTATCCTTGCTTTCATCAGTGTAAGATAAAGTTCCATTCTGTGAATACTGTGTATGGGAGTAAGAGAGTTTCGTTCTGTTCCTGATTTGGTAAGTGTTTTTTCTGTTGTTGTTGTTTGTTTTAAAATATGAATAGGTGTTTAATTTTACTAGTTTTTCTTACAGTTACTGAGATTATTATTTCTCTTTTTTCAGAGATTAGTGTACTGAATTACATTGCATGAACCTAACTTGGTCATGATATGTTCTTCTTATAAAATATAGCTAGATTTGGAACCTTGATTTGATTTGATTTTTTTTTTTTAGGATAAATGAATTTAACCCAACAAAGAATGTGGCCTGTAATTTCCTTTCCTGCAATGATTTTGTTAGATTTTGGTACCAATGTTAATCTAGTCTCTCAAAGTGAGTCAAAAAGTTTTCAGTTTTTCCTATTCTCTGGAAGAGTTTGAGTAGATGTATATTATTTTTTTCTTGAATATTTTGGCAGATTCATCAGCTTTGTACCAAATAAATAGCTTACAATAAAATTTTGTAGAAATGTTTTAAAGGATGGTCTCAATTTCTGTAATAGGTCTGGCAATATTCAGATTTTTCATTTTTTCTTGAGGCAGTTTGGTAACTTTTATTTGCCAGAAATTCGTGAATTTCCTCTAAATTTTCATTGTATCAACATGATGTTATTTATGTTTTCTTCATGTTAAATATTTTCCATGTGATCTGCACAGATTACTCCCTTTTCAACCTTGGTATTATTTTGTTGCAATTTTTCTTTTTTTGAACACTAGTACTAGGATTTTATTGAGCATATTTGTCATTTATTAGAATCTAATTAGTTTTATTTATCCTTTTGATGTTTGTCTTTTATTTTGTTAACACTTCCTCTAATATTTATCACTTTGTGTTTTCTCTTTTCCTTGTGTTTACATTTCTGCTCTTTTTCTAGTTTGTGATGAATGCTTAGAACTTAGAAATTCAACCTTTCTTTATTTAAATATACACAATAATATATAAATATATATAATCTAGGATTATACATTTCTCTTTAAGGATAGATTTAACTCCACCCCATAAGATTTGATGAATAATATTTTTAATTGGAAATACATTCTAATTTCCATCATAGTTTACTCATTAATCATCGGTTGTTTACAAGTGTATTTATTAATATCCAAGCATGTAGGAATTGAAGCTAGTGGACGTAGTGTTCTTTAGATGTGCATATGGAACATATACCCAAACTCACCACATGCCAAATGTGCACGTGGAAGCTTTATCCAAATTGACGATATGCCAGACTATGTCATCAATCTCAGTACATTTCAAATAAATTGAAATTATACAAAAGATGTTGTGAAATTAAGCTTCATATCAATCACAAAAATAAAATTAGATAATGCCACCATTGAGGTTATTTCAACATTGCACCGTTTAATATCATAAATCTGAGTAATTCCAAGATGTTAATTATGGTATGAAAAATCTTCAGTGTTGGTTTTCTGTCCCTCTTCTATTTCATGACCCAACTCCCAAACCCACATTGTCTGTGTTCTAGTCATGTTGAACCTTTTCTCAGCTCCCTAGAATATTAAATGCAGGGCTAATTTGCCAGTTTCTGCCATTTCTAAGAATTCCACCAAGAATTTAATCTGCTTACATTAGTCTGATATAATACTAATGCTCCTGCCTCTATGAAAAAGTCCATGACACTTCCCTCCCCACAAACATATATGCTATCACTTATTTCATCCCATGGGTCTCTGCATACCTATATTGCAGCCCTATGTCACCACCTTGAATTTGCATCACTGCATATTGTCTCCCCTACTCACCTGTGAACTCGAGGAGATCAGAAACCAAGCAGTTCCATAAGCTCATTGTACACCATAGAAATATTTACTTCTTAAATCAAACACAACCTTCTGAGCTCCTGTTCTGTGCCAAGAACAGCACCAGACACTGGAAAAATAAGGATTTCTTCAATGTGATCTAAATGTAGCTTTAAAGATGATGAAAAGTAAGGACTTACAATACCATGTGTTAGATTCCATGAGAGAGATTTAAGTTAGTTACTGTGGAGTGGTCATAAAGGGTTTCCTTGAGATCATAATGCCTGCAATGATGCTAAAATGAGACAAGTAAGCTAGTTCAAGGTAGAGAGAGAGGGTATCATTTTGGGAGGAAATATTATTGGCTATAAAAGTTAAATTACTAAATGGAGGAAGGCAACATTTTGACCCTGCAGTCCTCATCAGAGTTTTTCCATTTCTTTGGGAGAACGGTGCATACAAAAGAGAGG